>NC_081316.1:25034846-25348692 GCF_026419965.1 Kogia breviceps | reverse complement strand
GGACTCTCAACCACTGCGCCACCAGGGAAGCCCCATAGCTCAGCATCTTGAACCTTACAACCCAGGCTGGGACTTAATTTGTTACTGGAACCTTGGTGCTTCCCATGATCAGGTAAGAGCCCCCCGTTCTAACGCAGCCTGTCTGTTGGAAAACTTGGACGAAACTTGGACGATAGGGAGGAGCATTTGGTCATCTTGCCAACTTGCCCTTTGGAGTCAACAAAGCTTTTGAGGATCTGTGTCTTTTTTTTTTTTTTTTTTTTTTTTTCCGCGGTACGCGTGCCTCTCACTGTTGTGGCCTCTCCCGTTGCGGAGCACAGGCTCCGGACGCGCAGGCTCAGCGGCCACGGCTCACGGGCCCAGGCGCTCCGCGGCATGTGGGATCCTCCCGGACCGGGGCACGAACCCGCGTCCCCTGCATTGGCAGGCGGACTCCCAACCACTGCGCCACCAGGGAAGCCCCGATCTGTGTCTTTTAAAACTGGTTTTGGAGCATACCTTGCTTGGTTTTATTATTGTTTCTGTTGGTTTAAGATATTTGGCATTTTTTTTTATTTTGGCCAATTTGGTTCGGAGGGAATCCCTTGGGGATGCTGCTGTTCAACTCGTTGAAAAAAAATTAACTACTTACGCATTTACTTTATGTATGAAATTATACTCCGTATAATTAACTTAATTAAGTCTCTATAATAAGTGATGTTATACTCAGAACAATGTTTTATTAAAGGCTAATAGATGATCTTCGATAGGAGAGACACCGCAACAGCTTTTCATTTGGTCATCTCACGAAGGATAAATTATCCTTTGAATCATTGCCTATATCTAGCAATTCTTTTAACATCTTTCAAATGTCAAGGTCTTTCCAGATTAAAGAAGAAAAGAATCTATGTATAACTCAACCAAGGAGCTGCCTGCAAAACTCAATTTCTGCTGGTGGTTAGGTATGTCACAGAAATCTGGTTACTGATGATGGAGCAGGTATTCTCAGTCTTGTTCGAGCCAAGACTGACTTTGGCTCATCCATTCCTAACAGGATTTTTTGTTTTTTTTTTTTTTAAATTGAAACCACTACATGGCCATCATACACTTTGTGGACCCATGAAAACAAGTGGCTTTAATCATTCTCAACAGAGCCTGCCTGTGATGAATATCAAGAAATATTACATGGATCTCCCTAGTAATTGATTATTCACTCAATCAGAAATAAATTGCATATCTTCACTATGCCTTGACCTGTAGGAGGCCCACTAATGGGGAAAAGATAACATCTAATAAAGAAAAGGCTGGTTGTTTTTCGAGATGTCAAAGTGTCGAGGTCAGGTTCCAGCAAGGACAGAGTCATTTGAGAAGATTATGAGCCGTCTCTTTTCTTGGCCCCAGCTATAGCTCATTTGCAAGATTCTTGCAGACCACAGAGACTGATTTGGAGGGGTGGGGCTGCACGGTGGAAGGGTGATATGTACTGACCAAAAGGTGCAGTCCACTAGATGGAGGCAGTTTGCTGGATGAAGAGCTCTGGAGGCAGGGACTGTGGTCTATTGCTTTTGTATCCTTAGCAGCTGACGCACAGAAGGTCTTGACTGTTCATTGAATGGCTGAGTGCTTGCCATGGGCCTTTGGGAAATGGGATGTTGTAGCAAAGCTCTAGCATTTCAGTGTTGGAAGCTCTTCTTTCCCTTGTCCTCAAAAGTCCATGAGCTGAAGCATTGGTTTGTAACTATGAATGCATTTTAGAATCACTTGGGAACGGTAGGAAAAAAAAAGTGACACTCGGGCCCATGCTCAGAGATTCTGATTTAATTAATCTGGGGTAGGACCCAGGCATCAGCTTTTTCCAGAAGTTTTCTCATATGACACTAATGTCCAGCCAGGGATGAGGACCCCTGTACTAACAGAAAGACCAGTGTAATGGTCTGAAGTTGAAAACCCAAGATCCCGTGTGTTAGACTCCACAGTTGAGCCGGGTTGGTTGGGGAGCATGCTAATGAGTAAGAACTCTGTGTCCTCTCTGTAGCTGAAATCTTGGAAATTAAATCTAGAATCATCTTTTAGAGGGAAGATGATTTTCAGGGGGCAGAATGCTAGAGTCATCCAGGAAGTGGGCTGTGAGAGACTTAGATTCTGGTCCATCTTCTCATAACTAGCTGTGATCTTGGCCAAAACACCTAACATCTTGGAATCTCAGCTTTCTCATTGGTGAAACAAAGACTTCAAATTTTAGAATCTTTCCAGTTCTAAATATGGTTTGGTAAATGTGCCTTTTTGTGCTGACCCGCTCCCGCAGTAGTCAGTCTATGATGTGTGTGGTGCCCAAACCCAAAGAGACTGTTAGGAAAGTGAGTTACACTGATGTCATAATTATTTATATTCCCTGCTCTAGTCTATGGACAATTCCTGAATGTGGGTAAGTCCATCTACAGGTATGTTCCCCCTCAATTTTCTTGAAGAACAAACATTAAAGGATGGCAAAAGGACTAAGTCTAATTATTTTAGTTGTCAAGAATATTTATATTGATCAAATACTGTATGTCTAATGGGAAGGAAAGCCAAAGTGAGCAAAGCAGGACATTTTGGGTAGTTAAAAATTATAATTCTTATGTCCTATTTAATCTTAATAGTTATCAATGTTTATTAATTGTTTGCCATGTCCTAGATGCTGTTTTAGGAACTCTATGCCTGTCTTCTCATTCAATACTCACAACGACCATATGAGGGAGATTCTATTATTATCCTAAATTTACGGGTGCGGAAATTGAGGCACATAAATGTTAATTAATGTGCCTAAGGTTACTATCCAGGAAGTATCAGATCAGAGTTTTGAATTCAGGAAGACTAGTTCCTAACCACTAAGTCATATTGCCTGTGGAATAACAGCTTTCATTTCTATGATGCATACACTTATAAGAGCCTGTCATCTGCCTGAGAGCCCTGTGACGTGTTATTCTTATCTCCGTTTTCAGGATCGGCTCAGAGAGTGTGAATAATTTATTCAAGATCATCCAGTTTGTGTGCAACAGTGCTTGGAGTTGAACTTGGTCCTGACTCCAGATCTGGTGTTCTTTTCATTCTCTCTAAACATTTGCACAGCACTTAACAGTTTATAATGCATTTCTACATTTGCTATGTTGTTAAATGTTCACAACAACCCTATGAGATAAACTGTGAAAAATGTGAATGTTGTACTGCCCAGCTGTAGTTAGGTGACACACTAGATGCTATACCAGATATACCCTGAAATTGCTGACTTAACACAATATCAGTTTACTTCTCACTCATATAGAGTCCACTCAGTAATGAAGGTGATTCACTGCATGAAGTCATCATTCAGGGGCCCAGGCTGATGGAGGTCCTGCCCTCCTCATCCCATGATCTCCAAAGTTACTCCATCCAGCAGCGTACTGGGGAAAGAGTGGAGAATCCCACAGGAGGCTTTGATGGGCCAGGCCTGGAAGTGGTACCTGTCTCTTCCAACTACATCCCATTGGCCACGACAGTCCATGGCCACTCCAAACAGAATGGAGGTCTGCAAAATATAGTCTAGATATGTGCTCAGGAATGAAGGAAAATGGGTTTGGTGAACAGCTGGCCAGGTTCTGCTGCAGTAGTTAAAAATAATGAAAGTATCAAATATTACTAATTCTTGCTATATGCCAGGCACTCCGTGATCTCGACAATTTACAAACATTATGTCAATAAATTCTCATAACCGTCTTTGAGATAAGTTACTACTTCTTACAGATGCAGAATTTGAGAGACATGAAATCAAGTGACTTGCTCAAGGTCAAAGAGATAGATGATAAGTAGCCAATCTTTTTTTTTTTTTTTTTTTGCGGTACGCGGGCCTCTCACTGCTGTGGCCTCTCCCGTTGCGGAGCACAGGCTCTGGACGCGCAGGCTCAGCGGCCATGGCTCATGGGCCCAGCCGCTCCGCGGCATGCGGGATCCTCCCGGACCGGGGCACGAACCCGCGTCCCCTGCCTTGGCAGACGGACTCTCAACCAGTGCGCCACCAGGGAAGCCCTGTAGCCAGTCTTGAATTCAGGCCCAGGTCTCTCTGATTTTGGAATCAGTGTTCATAACCACTCTGCAAGTTTTACATCTTCTCAGGGCAAGTCAGGAGAGTGGGGTTCCAGTCCCACTTTTGCCATTAATAGTACAGCACAGGCCTTGAGTGATGAGGCAGCTAAGCATTTTGGGGAGCACTGATTAGTCTCCCTCTCTTATCCAAGGCCCAGGCCATGAAGGGTGTGAGTCTCGTGTGGGAGTTGATAGAACTACTTAATTCACTTCAGATTCGCCAGGCTTTTCTAAATCCTGCATCCGTATACATTCAAGCAGATGTAAAAGTCTTTTCCCTTGATTATTCCTGGCACATTCTCCTTGCAGCTCCAGTTCGGTGTGTTAGCAGGGACCCAGGTGCCTGGTTTCTCGTTGACATTTAACACAAAGCTTTTCAAGTTCTTATATGCCCACGCATCACCTGGGATCGTATTAAATGCAGATTCTGCTTCAGCAGGTCTGGGGTGGGGCCTGAGAGTCTGCATTTCTAACAAGCTCCCAGGTCATGCCCACCTTGCTAGTCCATCAGCGTTTTTTTTTTTTTTTTTTTTTTTTTGCGGTACGCGGGCCTCTCACTGTTGTGGCCTCTCCCGTTGCGGAGCACAGGCTCCGGACGCGCAGGCCTAGCGGCCATGGCTCACGGGCTTAGTTGCTCCGCGGCATGTGGGATCTTCCCGGACCAGGGCACGAACCCGTGTTTCCTGCATCGGCAGGCGGATTCTCAACCACTGCGCCACCAGGGAAGCCCCATCAACGTTTTGAATAGTAAGGATCTGGTATTTGTGTAGCAGAATCAGCCTGCTCCCTCCTCAGTTTATTTTCGCACTTTGTTCCTATCTGTCACTTCACTTGTTATATTGTACTACAGCTAATGGGATAGATGGCTGTCTCCTCAACTAGAATCTGAGTTTCTTGAAGACTGGGACCATTTATACTTGAAACTTTTATGGCTGGCTTAGTGCCTGATTCATAATAATTGCTGAATCCATGTGTTTTGAGTGGACAACTAATGACTGCAAGTGTGAGTATGGAGTGAGGCTTCATGGAATCCTGCTCTTGAGGCACTGTCAAGGGCATTACCTCTCACCCTGTAGGGTGCTATGTGGAAACTGTTAGTTGGCTATCTGCAGGTCCCACAGGGATTTTTTTTTTTTTTTTTTTTTTTTTTTTGCGGTACGTGGGCCTCTCACTGCTGTGGCCTCTCCCGTTGCAGAGCACAGGCTCTGGACGCACAGGCTCCGGACGCACAGGCTCAGTGGCCATGGCTCACGGGCCCAGCCGCTCCGCGGCACGTGGGATCTTCCTGGACCGGGGCACGAACCCGCGTCCCCGCATCGGCAGGTGGACTCTCAACCACTGCGCCACCAGGGAAGCCCCCCACAGGGCTTTTGATCCTTTTTGGTTCCTTCACTGTTCGTATGACAATACAAAACAAATGCAAGACCAAAGAGTAGAAGGATACATAGGGAAATTGTCTGGCTAATGTTAATTTGGTGGGTGTGGGAGGAGGTATCTGGAATACACAATCCATAATGTTCCAAGCAGCCAAGGTTGACTAGTTACAGTTCCTATTTGGCTATTTTCTTGTAGGTACTAGGTTTTGAATGTGGGAGTACTTTCCTAACTAAAAAAAAAAGATCACCATAAAATATATATCTTTCCCCAACAAATCCCTTTTCATATTTTTCTACAGAAAAATCTGTTTTCTCTAAAGAAACAGAATCTGAGGGCTGTAGCTGTCTGAAAATGGGATGGTATCGACCCATTTTGTAAAGACACTCCTTCCCCTCAAGTAGTGGACCCTTGAGGTTATCTGAGGTGGCTGGTTCCTCCAGTTCTCACCAGTGACAGAACACTGGCAAGAAAAAGAGGACATGAACGTCAAGTGTTAGAGGAGAGATCTGGTTTCTGTCCGAGGTTCAGGTGGCTTAGAAACAAGATCTGTTTGTAGAAGGTGAGATCTAGGAAGGGAGTCAGAATAGGCAAGGGGAAGAAGAAGGTAAAGCTTCTGAAAGATTGTCAGGCTAAGCCTTTCTGTGGATCACCACAAAAGTCTGCTGGGACCCGTGGTACCTCTGCCCAGGAAGGCACATACATGCACAACTGTGCATATGATTGCAGTGAGTTCAGGGTGCCTTTGGGCCCCAGATTAAGACCAGGGTTACCCTTTGGAGTGAAGAGACATGAAGACTAGGGTATGGATAACATGGGGCAGGATTTAAGGAGGTTCTGTCTCTCTCTCATCTATTCCCAAATGGAATTTCACATGGGTACTAGTTATGGACATGGTTTTACCTTGTGTCATTTAGGCTGTTCAGAGAAAGTTTAGCTTCTTTTCAGACACTGATACAATCTCAGAGACAATCAGAGATGTCAAGAGCCTTGATGATTGTGCTGCATAGGTCACGGCGTTAGTTCTGCTCCTTTAGCAAGATCGGATTTTATTGTCCCAGGCATGGGTACAATGTTTCCTATCAAAAGCTATTCCAGGGACTTCCCTGGTGGCGCAGTGGCTAAGAATCCACCTGCCAATGCAGGGGACACGGGATCGAGCCCTGGTCCGGGAAGATCCACATGCCGCGGAGCAACTAAGCCCGTGCGCCACGACTACTGAGCCTGCGCTCTAGAGCCCGTGAGCCACAACTACTGAGCCCAAGTGCCACAACTGCTGAAGCCGGCATGCCTAGAACCTGTGCTCGGCAACAAGAGAAGCCATCACAATGAGGAGCCCACGCACCGCAATGAAGAGTAGCCCCTGCTAGACGCAACTAGAGAAAGTCTGCTCGCAGCAACAAAGACCCGATGCAGCCAAAAATAAATAAATAAATATCCTTCAAAAAAAAAAAAAAAAGCTATTCCACATACTCTGTTCATTATTTTATCTGCCTGCAGTACTGTCATCAGATGAATACCAATCATTCTGGTAGATAGTTCTCAATGCTGTTTGGCGTAACTGTTTTTCAGCTTGGTTAACGTTAGCCTTTGCAGTAACAAGGCAGGGAGCCGGGGGCGGGGGGTGGGGAGAGGGAGATGATGCAGTTTATGTTCATCTTCAGGAAAACAGAGTGTTTTCTTTTAGTGGGAGTCCATGCAGTTGTCATGACTTCTAATTTAAAGAAAGAACAGGAATCCTCATTGTCTGACTTGCAGCTCCGATTCCTGAAAGTGATGAGAGAAGGTCTTGGTCCCTCCCCTTGGGACTTGGCTCATTGCAGCAGTAGTGAAGTTTTCATTTGAGCTGCAGCTGGGATGGTGAACTTAACTGTGCACATTAATGTGATGCTAGGGGCATCGTACATCTAGCTCTCTGAGTTCCTGCTGTGTTGAAAAGGATGGCCCTGGTAAAACACAAAATTCCAGAATCGTGGAGACTGTTTCCCATGGGTTTGTGTATCAATTAAATTACACCTTTATATCTAAAAACAAAATGATGGAGAATAGTCATTTTGATATTTTGGCTGCCCAACCTCCATTTGCTCGCCTAATAGCACCCTAGTCCCCTTTTGGGGAATTACCTTTTCCCCAGTGCCACAGTCTGGCAGGGCTAGTAACCACATGCCCTGTCTTCCCCTAGCTAAGGGGCAGGCTTGTGAATCAAACTAAGCCGGTAGTACCCTCCCTCCCCTGGGATTTCAGTCTTGAATAGCATGACTAAGGGACTGAAGATGATTGGAGAGCAGTCATTTCTAACAGCAGGTCTCCAGTAAGAGCAGTCCTGTCCGAGGCCAGTTAAATCAGAGTCCCAGAGGACGAGGTGAAGACATCAATATGCTTTCTTTCTTTCTTCCTTTTATTTATTCTTTATTTTTTTGACTGTGTTGGGTCTTCGTTGCTGCGCACAAGCTTTCTCTAGTTGCAGCGAGCGGGGCTACTCTTCATTGTGGTGCACAGGCTTCTCATTGCCGTAGCTTCTCTTGTTGTGGAGCATGGGCTCTAGGTGCGTGGGCTTCCGTAGTTGCAGCACGCAGGCCCTAGATAGAGCGCGTGGGCTTCAGTAGTCGTGGCATGTGGTCTCTAGAGCACAGGCCCCGTAGTTGTGGCACACGGACTTAGTTGCTCAGGCCTGCCTGGTTTCCGCACCTAATTCACCTTCTTGTTGAGTCTGTGAGTTACTAAAAACCTTCTTTTAAATCCTCAGATTATTTAAATTAATCAGAGTTTGTTTTGTTTCTTGTAGCAGATGACCCCAATATTAAAATAAGAAACAGTCATATGAATATGTTTTACTCTGAACCCAATGCAAGTTAAGCCACCTTGCCAAGAAACCCAAAACTAATGGATTTGACAGCTTAAAGCCAATAATTACTCTTCCTTTCCTAATGGAAAAGCCAAATCCACTCATGAAAGATAAGCCCATTATTCCACCAACACAAAGACTGGGGATTTGCATGGTATTAGGAAAATTTTTTAAGAATCCCTGGAAGGCTTAAGCAAAAGGACACTCTAAGTACCAACATGCCCTCTTTTCCTTCTCTACCTGCTAGAGATAAATTAACATGTAGCCAAATAGCTACTTACTGGCAGCAAACGTGTAAACCAGGGACTTTGCAGGCACTCTTCAAAGGCAGTTGGCTCAGGAGGGCTTTCTGGACCTTCAAAGAGTTTTTAAGTGCCTTAGATTTTCCAGTTGGCATCACAGAAGAGGAAATTGTATCTTTGAGAATGAGGGTGATATGTGGCCTGTGAAAATGGAAAATTTTCCAAAAGCCAGATTTCATTTAGATTGTGTTGCAAATCCGGAAAAGAGCCATTTTGGCTTGATGCTTCTCCCCTGGGTACACGGCTGAATTTCAGGCTTTGGAACAAAGGTGCAGAGGCATCTCATGCAGCTTTCCTGTGAGGAGAAAGAATTTGTAATTTGTGAATATTTATCTGCATTTATAGTCACATCACTTTTTTTTTTCCCAGCAAAGCATTTTTATTTTTTTAATAGATCTTCATTGGAGTATTATTACTTCACAATACTGTGTTAGTTTCTGTTGTACAACAAAGTGAATCAACCATATGCATACATATGCCCCATATCCACTCCCTCTTGAGCGTCCCTCCCACCCTCCCTATCCCACCCTTCTAGGTGGACACAAAGCACTGAGCTGATCTTCCTGTGCTTTGCGGCTGCTTCCCACCAGCTAACTATTTTACATTCGGTAGTGTATATATGTTGATGCTACTCTCACTTCGCCCCAGCTACCCCGTGTCCTCAAGTCCATTCTCTATGTCTACGTCTTTATTCCTGCCCTGCAATTAGGTTCATCAGTACCATTTTTTTTTTTTTTTTTAGATTCCATATATGAGCATCAGCATACGGTATTTGTTTTCCTCTTTCTGACTTACTTCACTCTGTATGACAGACTCTTGGTCCATCCACCTTACTACAAATAACTCAGTTTCGTTTCTTTTTATGGCTAATATTCCATTGTATATATGTGCCACATCTTCTTTATCCACTCATCTGTCGATGGACACTTAGTTTGCTTCCACGTCCTGGCTATTGTAAATAGAGCTGCAATGAACATTGTGGTACTTGTCTGTTTTTGAATTATGGTTTTCTCAGGGCATATGCCCGGTAGTGGGATTGCTGGGTCATATGGTAGTTCTATTTTTAGTTTTTTAAGGAACCTCCATACTGTTTTCCGTAGTGGTTGTATCAATTTACATTCCCACCAACAGTGCAGTGGGGTTTCACCACACCTTTTCCAGCATTTATTGTTCCTAGATTTTTTGATGATGGCCATTCTGACCTGTGTGAGGTGATACCTCATTGTAGTTTTGATTTGCATTTCTCTAATAATTAGTGATGTTAAGCATCCTTTCATGTGCCTCTTGGCCATCTGTATGTCTTCCTTGGTGAAATGTCTATTTAGGTCTTCCACCCACTTTTTTAACTGGATTGTTTGTTTTTTGATATTGAGCTCCATGAGCTGTTTGTATATTTTTGGAGATTAATCCTTTGTCTGTTATTTCATTTGCAAATATTGAATCATAGTCAAATATTGAAGCAGAGTGGTCTTGATAGGAAATAAATACATTCTTTATTCAGTGTGAAGAAAGGAGAACTATGCCTTGTTGTAAAAAGATTCACACACTTCTAGTCCTTGGGGATTGTTGTCATGTATATTAATGGCCTTCTTAGGCCACTTGCAGAGATCAGAAGCTGGAATGCAGTTGTCACTTTAAAACTCTCCGGTCTCCTTTCAGCCATAGACAAACAACCCCTGAAGTCATTGGACTTCCTTATGATATCTGGGAATAGGGGTTTAGGATCCCAGGACCTCTGGGTTGAACAGCACTGGAGCGGGTGTCAGTGGCAGCCATTGATGTAGCGCTGGCAGCCCTTCTGCAACGCTGTTTTAGTCTAATGCATATCTCAGCTTGCTATGCCCAACGTACAGCTTTGGAATTCTACTCCCAGACATGTTCTTCCCATTTTGGCATCTTCAGTGGGGATGCCTTCTCAGCATCTCCACTGTCACTCCTTATATTCAATTACCATAAACTTAGCCGGGCCGCTGTGATAACTCCCGAACAGGTTGCCTTGCTTCTACTCTTGCCTTCATCCTCCCAACACTGCAATCATTTCCTCATTATACAGCCAGAGTGAGCTTTTAACATGCAACTCAGATTATATCGCTCCCTCATTTAAAAGAGAATAGCTTTTAAAGTAGAGAATAGCTTTCCATTTCAATAAAATAAAACTCAAACTCCTTATGGTGACCATAAAGCCCTATGATCTAATGCCTGCCTTTTTTCTAATCCTACCTTGTATAGTTTTTCCCTTTGCATCACGTTCCAGCCACAGTAGCTCTCTTCCCACCCCTTCAACACACCAGCCTCATTCCTACCCCAGACCCTTGCAGTTGGTGTTCTCTTGGCCTAGAATCTCTTCCCCAACTCTTCCCATGCCACTCTGCCTTATGACTCAGATCTTAGTGCCAGTGTCACCTCTTCTGAGAATCTTTCCCTGACTACCCAATCTAAGGTAGCCTGGCTCTCTTCAGCACCACGTCCTACGTTCTCTTCTTCATAGAATTTAACACTTTTGTGTCCTATTCAACTGATTTCCCCCACTAGATCCTAAATGCCATGAAAGCAGGGACTTAAAAAAAAATTCATTGTTGTGTCTCCAGTACTTAGAATATTGCCCAGCACAAAGCGGATAACAGTAAACCCCAAAGTAAAGCTTAATATGTAGCCCCAACATTCAAAGAGTAACTCAAATTGCCTCACCTTAATGTGCAACTTTATTAATAAGCAGGTGACATTCTTTTGAGGGGGGGGGTGAACTTTTTAATTTATTTTTTATTTTGTTAATTAAAAAAAATTATTGAAGTATAGTTGATTTACAATGTGTTAATTTCCACTGTACAGCAAAGTGACTCAGTTATACATATATGTATATTCTTTTCCATGTTCTCTACCATTCTGGTTTATCACAGGATATTGAATATAGTTCCCTGTGCTATACAGTAGCACCTTGTTGTTTATCCATCCTATATACTAGTTTTTATCTGCTAATCCCAAACTCCCAATTCTTCCCTCCTCTGACCCCCTCCCCCTTGGCTACCACAAGTTGTTCTCTATGTCTGTGAGTTTGTTTCTGTTTCGTAGCTATGTTCATTTGTGTCGTATTTTAGATTTCACGTGTAAGTGATATCATATGGTATTTGTTTTTCTCTTTCTGACTCACTTCTCTTAGTATGATAATCTCTAGGTTCATCCATGTTGCTGCAAATGGCATTATTTCACTCTTTTTTTACGACTGAGTTATATCCCATTGTATTGTATGAGTAATATCCCATTGTATTGTATCCCATTGTACCACATTTTTATCCATTCATCTGTTGATGGACATTTAGGTTGTTTCCATGTCTTGGCAATTGTAAATAGTGCTACTGTGAACATAGGGGTGCATGGATCTTTTCAAATTATAGTTTTGTCTGGCTATATGCCCAGGAGTGGGATTGCTGGATCATACGGCAACTCTATGTTTATTTTTTTGAGGAACCTCCATACTGTTTTCCATAATGGCTACACCAATTTACATTCCCACCAACAGTATAGGAGGGTTCCCTTTTCTCCACACCCTCTCCAGCATTTATTATTTGTAGACTTTTTAATGATGGCCATCCTGACTGTGGTGAGGTGGTACCTCATTTTAGTTTTGACTAAGAAAGTGACATTCTTTTTGAGAAAACTAAAAAATCATTATTTCAGCTCATATAAAGCCCAGTTGTCTTGTGGCCATGTTTAGGTATGATGTCACTTTCAAAGAAACATTACTCTGGGACCTCCCTGGTGGTCCAGTGGTAAAGAATCTGTCTTCCAATGCAGGGGACGCGGGTTGGATCCCTGGTTGGGGAACTAAGATCCCACATGCCGTGGGGCAACTAAGCCCACGTGCCACAACTGCTGAGCTTGCATGCCTCGACTAGAGAGCCCACGTGCCACAAACTACATACAGAGCCCACGCGCTCTGGAGCCTGGGTGCCTCAACTAGAGAAGAGAAAACCCACACGCTACAACTAGAGAGAAGCCCACATGTAGCCACAAAAGATCCTGCATGCTGCAACTAAGACCTGACGCAGCCATAGAAATAAATTAACTAAATTAAATTTTTATAAAAAGAAACATTACTCCATCCTCCAAAATAATCAAAAAGGAAGTAGAATCTTTACTGCAGTCTGGAGTTAAAACTCCAAAACGCTTCTCAAATATCTTCTTTCTTCCTTTTATTCCTCCTTAGTATCTCTAAGGGTGGAGGATTGCAATCTATTTATTAATACTTTCCTTTTTTTCCAATTTACATTGTAAAAATAAAATTTGAAAATTAAAACATAAAAAAACCACAACATAACAAAGCAGTATTCTGTCACTACAGACACATTTTATATTTACTTAACCTTTCTTCAAAAGTACTAGTGAAGTTTGTGTTGAATAAATATGTGCACACAAAATAAAAGTCCATTAGAACTTAAATATGCAATTAAAGTACCAGCTGTTGCACTACAGTTGCCAGATCTTGATGTTTATTTGAGCTACGGTACCAGACTGACCTGGATTCAAATCCTAGTTCCACCATTTGCTGTCAGTGTGATCTTGGATGAGTCATGTAAGCTTTCTAAGCCTTGATCTCCTCACCTATAAAACAGAGATACTAATAATGGTGACCTTATGGCCTCCTTTGTAAAGATTAAATGAGATCATGCATGGAAAGCATTTAGCACAGTTCTGGACTTCTGGTAAACCCTCAGTAAGGGTTAATTTTAACAACATAAATTACTCTTGTTAATGGGACTGGGAGTGATGTCAGAGCATGTTAGTATTATCTAGGGGCTCTCCAGGAAGCTTTGCTACACCTTCTGTCTCCACCCACCCCCACCTCAGACTCACTGTGTCCTCCTTCCTCTTTTCTATCTAATCTGTCATCTGTCAGTCTGAGCCTGATAGCTACAATGAGAGGAGAATTGTCAGTGGTAGCTTGTGCTCTAATTAGAATATGATGTGTGGCTTGCCTCACTCAGGATCCAGCTGGCTGGACCTTTTATACCCTTCTGATGTATCCTATTCCCTGGGTTGTGGTGGAGGTGATTAGTACATGCTTCATCATGTCTGGGTTGGCTTAAACATCTGAGGGCCAGCTTGGATAGCTCAACTGGGGTCGTATATATGGGTTTCTCAGTTCTCTTCTACATGATCTCTCCACATTGCTAGCTTAGGCTTCCTCATAGCATGGAGATCTCAGGGTATCTGGACTTCCTGCATGGCAGTTGGCTTCCTTCCAGAGAGAATGCAGAAGCTGCCAGTACTTTAAAAGCCCGGACTCAGAAGTCCTGGAACATTTCTTTCATCACATGCTATTAGTCAAAGCAATTATAAAGCCAGCCCAGATTCAGGGGGAGGGGAAAGAGACTCCATCCACATCTTGATGGAACGTGTGCATACAGGGAGGGGAGTAATTGTCGGCAGCTGTCTTTGGAGATAATCTGCCACAGTGAGAAAGTGCCCATTCCCTTCCTGCAGAGGGGTTGATGGGAGGGGACAGACTCTTCACACACAGCGCCCTTCCTACAAGACCACCACTCGTAGCTCCTAGTCCTCTTCTTACATTAACCTGTGAGGGAGGTAGGAGGGCTGGTTCTTCATCCTGATGACTCTCAAAGAGCCCTGTGAGGTAAGGTACGTGTTTGACTCTAAAGCTGGTATCTCTTTGAGCTTACATACGAACACTCAGAGCCTTTTTTTTTCTTCTTTTTTTTCCCTTGAACTATTGCACTGAGCAATTAAAAGACAAACCCCAGGCTTCCCTGGTGGCGCAGTGGTTGAGAGTCCGCCTGCCGATGCAGGGGACACTGGTTCGTGCCCCGGTCCGGGAAGATCCCACATGCCGTGGAGTGGCTGGGCCTGTGAGCCATGGCCGCTGAGCCTGCGCGTCTGGAGCCTGTGCTCCACAACGGGAGAGGCCACAACAGTGAGAGGCCCTCGTGCCACAAAAAAAAAAAAAAAAAGACAAACTCCTACTTGACATTCTGCCATATAGAAAAGATCTTCCTCTTTCCCCCGTGTTAGCTTCTTGGTTGTTTTCTCTTTCCAGCTTGTTTCAACAAGTAGCCTTCTCTATCCAGACTCATGAGCTGAGTAGATTAAATTACTTGCTAAATAAATGCCTACCATCTGAACTTTGATTACCCTTTTGATGACGCTCAGAGAGCAGCTAATGCACTGGGTGGCATCCCTCACTATCCAGACCTGTGTCCAAACTCTCATAGGTTAATACTTATATTTCATATATTTGGGTATTTGGGGTTGGGGCGTGGGGGAATAGGGAGTCTGTATTCCCACTCTAGAATGTCAGCTTTATTGAAGGCGGAGTCAGTGTCCATCCTAGCCCTATGGTTTATTTAGTACGGTGCCTGGCATGTAACAGGTGCTCAATGAATAGTTGTTGATTGAATGAGTGAAGAGAATGTTATGTGCAGAGGCTTACTGCTCCCTGAGCCAGAGTGAACATACTCACCTCTCCATTTTGGCTTTGTGCAGTTAGTTTTTGGACCAACTTGTGGGACCTCCGAGTTATCTCATCTCTATTTCCTCTTGTTAAATCTAGTCAGGATTTAAGTCTAGAGCTTTCTGGCTCTAAATGTAGTGCTTTTATGGTGCTGATATGAGAATTAAATGAGATAAAGTGTGTATAAAGCCCCCAACACAGTGACCAGCATGTAAAGGCACTCAGTTTCCTGATAGAGAAGTCAAATTCATTCCCCACTAATAAAGCAAACAAGGAGCACACATGAATCATTCTCCTTTGAAACTCAATGCAGTTCATAGCAAAATACAGGAATTTATATGGGGGTCTTACTTAGCTCCAAACATCTGCATTCCTCATATTATGAACCATAAAGTGGAGCATTCTAAATGCCTTCAGCGCATTTGGAAGCTGTTGCTGTTGCTGTTCATGGTGCTGAATCGTTGTTGCCCGATCTCCCTCAGAATAATATTCTAAATATCAGGATAAGGAATGGTAACAAAAAAGAGAAGGGGCAGGCACACAGAGGCAAAGCAAACAAAATCTGTTGGAAAGGCCTGTTTCCTTACAGAAATTTCCAGGGAGGAAAAAAGTGAGGCCTTTGTTTGCTATTCTTTCCAAATACAGACATCATTTGTCATTCAAACTTGGGATCAGATAGCTACAAATATATTTTCAGATAAACCCCCTGCTCTCCAAACTCTTGCTACTGGCACTATTATAAAATCAGGAATCAAATAGATTTGTATAGCACAGTATCTCTCACAGTTCAAACTTGCTATTTAATCTCAGAAATTTAAATAATTTAGGTAACGAAGGACAGTTGTAATCGCAGTTCATTTATTCTAGTAATGTTTACTGAGCCTTCTGTGTCCCGGGGACTGTCCTTGGCAACCAGACATAGAGTAGTGAACAAGAAGGATGAAGTCACTGTTGTCATGGAGATAACATTTTTGTGGGAGAAGACTAAAGATATACAAATAAATATAAATAATTTGAGATTCTAGTAAGTACTATGAAGAAAATAATCAGCAGTTATCAAGAAGGAAAACTATCTTTTTTCTTGGCAGTTGTATGTGTGGAGGATATTATATATAATTGATAATACTAACAAGTACTAGCACTTATTTAGTGTTAGGTGACAGGCACTATTGTGAACATCTTACCTGTATTAACTCATTTAATAATGACAACAACTCTATGATGTGGCTACTGTTTTTATCACCCCCATTTTATAAATGAGAGGGCTGAGGCACAGGAAGGTTAAGTACTTGTCCAAGGTCACGTGGTAAATCAGGGATAGAGCTGAAATTTGAGCCTAGATAGTCTGCTGTCAGAGTCCACCCCAGAATCTGAGATGCCCAGAAGCCAGTGGTGAGAATGAAAGGAAAATGGTAAGAGAAGAAAGGATAAGAGCAACCTCCTCAAGCAACCTCTCTCGGGAGAGGGAGGCCTTTTAGAGAAGCTTATGCAGAACTTTGCATCTTGCTTTTGCAGAGCTTAACCTTCCAGTCTTCGTGAATCAGTCTTTATTTTCCCCTCTTTTTACATCTGTGATTCTATTGCTGAGACTGAATTCTTAATGAGATTCTGCTCCACAAGCTTCTGGATAGAGCTCCATTCCATCACTCATGAGAAGTCAGGTTTTTTTTAAAATAAATTTTTAAATTTTATTTATTTAGTTTTTGGTTGCGTTGGGTCTTTGTTGCTGTGCGCGGGCTTTCTCTAGTTGTGGCGAGTGGGGGCTACTCTTCATTGTGGTGCGCGGGCTTCCCATTGTGGTGGCTTCTCTTATTGCGGAGCATGGGCTCTAGGCAGGCGGCTCAGTAGTTGTGGCACACGGGCTTAGCTGCTCTGCGGCATGTGAGATCTCCCCGGAGCAGGGCTCGAACCCATGTCCCCTGCATTGGCAGGCGGATTCTTAACCACTGTGCCACCAGGGAAGCCCTGAGAAGTCAGTTTTAATCGGGAATTTTTATGTTATTACCTTCGGTCTCTGAGAGGAACTTCAGAGATAGGGAAAAAGGCTTAGGTCAGTTTGGTTTATGAAAAATTTTGTATTGAAAGCTTTAAACACTTCTTTAGATCATCCATTTTTCCTTTATGTGAAGGCAACTTGGTGATATCTGACTCTAATTCTCTCTCATCTGCCCTCAGGCACACTCATTTTAGGAGTCGTTTTTAGTTTCTCAAGTTGACCATGTAAGCTTAGTTCATAGAGTTTGTCCTGGAGTTTTAGTGTTTTATTCACAAAACCATACAAAAAGTGATATCTAATAGGAATATTGGTATCTTCAACTTTAAATGTTCATGAAACTAATAAGCAGATGCCAAAGACAGATATATCAAAGAAATAGTTATTTTTATTACCAGAACATGCTTCATGGAGTATAATCTGGTCTCATGGAAAGAGCATGAGCTTCTTAGTCAGTGAGACCTGGTCCAAACCTCAGATCTACCACTTGTGAGTTGTTACCTTGAGAAAGTAATAATCTTAGAACCTTGATCGTCTTGTGTCTTAAAATGGGGATAACCTCATACAGTTGTCTGTCAAGGTCAATTGGAATCATGCAGATAAAGTTCCTAGCACAATGCCTAGCTAGTAATTGTAGTTGTTTTCTTTTTCTAGTGCAAACTTTGTATGAAATATATACAATAGAAAAATGCACAAACCCTAGGTATACAGCTTGATGATTTTTTTTCAGATGAATGCATCTATATAACCACACCTAGATCAAGAAACAGAACATTACTAGCCCACCTGAATACCCCCTTATGCCCCTTCCAATCACAATCTCACCTTATAGATAAATTTTGAATGTTTTTGAAATTCATATAAATGGAATTATAGATTAAATTCTCTTTTGCGCCTGCTTCTTTTGCTCAGCATTATGCTTGTGAGACTGAACCATGTTGGTATGTGTAATTGTGATTTGTTTATCTTCCTGCTGTATAATATTACACTGTATGAATATATCACAATTATTAATCCATCTTGTTGTTAATGGGCATTTAGGTGGTTTCCTTTTTATCTATTATGGATTTTGCTGCTAATTATCATTCTAGTACATGTCTCTTGGTGAACATATGTAGGCATTTCTATTGTATGTGTATATTTTTTATTGGGCATATTTCTAGGAGTGGAATTGCTGGGTTATAGGATATGCATATGTTCAGCTTTGGTAGACACTGTCAGTCAAATGGTTTTACAAAGTGGTTCTACTTCTTTTCCTTCTACAAAGGAATATATCTCAAGGTTTTTTAAAATAAGTGAGTTAGTAAGTTTACTATATGAATCTATTTGCCAAAATTATATGGATAACCTGCATCTTCAGTAATATTCCCATTATATAAAGTGAAGTATGTCTGGGTGTGTTTGTAACTTTATTTCTGAGAGTTCCTTTTCTTGGGAATTATTCACTCTGCCACCAAAAAGTCATCTGACAGTTTCAAATATGGCAGGGCTTAAACTGGTTGATTTTCAGTAGTAGTTTCAGTGTTTATGCCAAGCCTTTCTCACCTTTCAATTCTGTGAGTGTAACCCTTGAATTATTTACCAGCTCTCACTGAGTCTTGGCTTGCAGCAGGGACAGTCAACAGAATACACCCACTGTCATTATTCAGCTCAAACAACGTCCACAAAAATTCTGCCTTCAAAATGGCCTAAAGAATTGTTATTTTGCAATCTCCCAAGTTATGTAAGTTCTCCCCTTCCGATTTAGGAAGTTTGATGCTGCCTTCCATCTTTACTATCCCCGTCATTTATTGCTTGCCTCTTTTGGACAGAGAGCACAGAGTGAATTACTTTACACGTGTTTCATTTAATTTTCATACCAAGGCCATCAAAGAGGAATCATCACAGATTACTGAGCCAAGGCACAGAGAGGTGTTAAGTTGCTCCACAACAGCTCCCCGGTGGTGGAGTCAAGGTTCTAACCACAGTGTACAGGACTCCGAAGACAGAGCTCTTTCCTTCTAGTACACCTCTTCACATCTCTGTATCCTTCCCTCAGAGGTACTTAAATCACAAAGAACAAAACACCCCATGCACAGAACTGCCTGAAGCGAATGTTCTGTTCACTCAAGTTCATTAGCTGGTTGTGAGGAGACTCTCCAGTGAATGCGTTATCTGTGCTTTTAGTCAGTAAAGGCTGAAAACTCTGCATCTGTGAACTCTTTGTCTCTCTTCTCTCCTTGCCAACTAGCGCAGTTATTCTGCGGCCAACACAGCCTTTCTCTCCTATTCCTGTTACCTGATACCCCATGCTCGATTCACATTGGATTCCAAATTAATTGTACATTTTTAGCAAATTGCAAATCCAGGCTACCGCCCACTCCTGCTCTGCACCCCCTTCCCATTTCCCTCTGTTTATCTTCTATTCCTACTGCCATCAAATTGAGCCTTCACTTATTATGTCTGCTCATCCTCTATTATTTCAGGTCTAAGCAAAGCAATGGAGACTTCCTTTCTTGTACCATCTGTGCTCTCTAGGAGGTTAATGTAGCAATATTTGTAACAATTAGTGAAAAGGAATCTTCTCTTTGATCCTCCCACCTGTAGCTACAGTTCTGGGTTGGTTTGTTTGTTTTATGGCCAGATTTTTGGCATCTGGGAATACGATTCCAAGACTACAAAATCTTTCAGTGGCAAAGGGAAAGATTCTAATGTTCGACCTCCACAAAAATAATAGCTTCTATTTATTAAGCTCTTATCATGTGCTGGGCATTATTCAGGGTAAACTGTGTAAGACATGTGACATTTTAATTAGTTAATTAATTAGTTAATTAATTAGTTAATTAATTAGGCTGCGTTGGGTCTTCATTGCCGTGCGCGAGCTTTCTCTAGTTGCAGTGAACGGGGGCTACTCTTCATTGCGGAGCATGAGCTGTAGGCGGGTGGGCTTCAGTAGTTGCAGTACACGGGCTTAGTAGTTGTGGCTCATGGGCTCTAGAGCACGGGCTCAGTAGTTGTGGCTCATGGGCTGTAGAGCACAGGTTCAGTAGTTGTGGCACACAGGCTTAGTTGCTCCGCGGCATGTGGGATGTTCCCGGACCATGTCCCCTGCATTGGCAGGCGGATTCTTAACCACTGCGCCACCAGGGAAGTCCCCATATGACATATTAACTTATCGACATGACAACCCTATGAATTCTGTTATTCCCATTTTACAGATGAGGAAATTGAGGCAGAGAGAGTTAAGAAATTGACTCATGGTTATCAGCTTAAAAATGGCAGCATGAAGATTTGAATCCAGGAAGTCTAAATCTACTAATGTTTACTCATTCTGCTCCCCTACCCAATGGTGGATGAGTCCTGGAAAGAGCTCTGTATCTGAAGTTAGGAAACTGGGATGGTTCCTCGCCCTGCCATTTATTAGCTGGCCGTTTAGAGTGGAGAGGTTGCTCAGTTTCCCTATGTGTAAAATGAGGACAAGCTGGGTTGATGTGATGTCCCATGAGAGTGCTGCATGTAAAAGTTCTCTGTGAACTACAAAGCAAAGGCTAGAGCAGCATTATGTAGTCTCCTCGCATTACTCTCCTTGAGATGCAGCCTCAGTTCATTTAGATTTGATTCAAAACACATAATGGGGCTGCAAGGAGCTGGCATTAATAACCATTTGCTATTTTGTCAAGCTGGTGGGTTGCTTCATCACCATTTCTGCTACCTCCAAACTGTGAAAACAGCCAGATTTTGGCCCACTGGAAGAAGATAAAAATATTTGAAGTGTTTCTGAAATTAGGCTTCACTTGACATTGGAGCTCTACTTTAACAGGTCTACCGATACCAAAATCCAGTTTGTTGCAGGAGCCCCACCTCTTCCTAAACCAGGCCTCAGATACATGGAGGGCATGATGCTTGGGAAGAACCTCCAAAGGGTTGAGTCCTTGGAATGAATAGGGTCCAGCCCTGTTCAGTTTTCTTTGCCAAACTCCTGAGCAGCTTGATTTCTAGGGAAAATACCGAATTTCTCGTATGACAGTACCTTAAGTGTGAAACAGCAAGGCATAGTGGAAAGAACACAGGGGGTTTGGGGTCCTTTTGAATGACGGCTCCTTGAAATGCCACCAAATTACCTGCAGCCAAAACAAGGCTGAGTTTATTGTTTGCTTCCGTCAGGGGAACGCCACCTTGATGGAGTAGCATCTCAGGGTGAGGAAAGTTAAGATATTTATGAGGTTTTGAGGAGGTCTTGATAAGGATGGGGTGAGGATCAAGATAGAATATTGATAGTTTAGGATTAGGGGACACAGCAAGGCAAGAGTTTCTAAGGGTCTTGGAGTATCAATAGTCATTTGATGCTATCATTGAAAAACCAGGAAGTTTTAAGTAGGTTTTTGGGAAGTCTTTGAAATGAATAATGAAGTTATTTGTAACATATCTTCCTGGCCAAGAGTTTCCTGGAAGAGCAAAGTCATGTTGATGAAGACAGTGGAAGAGTCCCATTAGTGTAGACAGTGAGCTGCAGGTGTAGACGGTTTTCACCTCTCAGCCTGAGCCCTGGTAGGAGCTTACCAGCTGTGTAACCTACATCATTTTTGTGGGAGATGGAGATATTCATACTTACTTTACAATATATTTTTGAGGATTGATTCATAGAACATATATAAAATACCTTGAACAGAGTAAGTACTCGACTATTAGTAAGTTTCTGAACTTTCAAGAACAACTGCCAGGGGCTTCCCTGGTGGCGCAGTGGTTGAGAATCCGCCTGCCGATGCAGGGGACACGGGTTCGTGCCCTGGTCCGGGAAGATCCCACATGCCGCGGAGCAACTAAGCCCGTGAGCCATGGCCACTAGGCCTGCGCGTCCGGAGCCTGTGTTCCGCAATGGGAGAGGCCACAACAGTGAGAGGCCCGCATACCGCAAAAAAAAAAAAAAAAAAAAAAAAAAAAAAAAAAAAAAAAAAAGAACAACTGCCAAAAACTGTCTTGAAGAATTGTGCTCTGAAAAATCAGGAAGCTGCTATCGTACCTGATGATTCGAGAATCATGCTGCTGTAGCCACGACCCCTGGCAGCAGAGCGGATGTGCTACACCTTCCTTTCTCTGCACGTGACTTAGCTCCAGATGGAAATCTTGTGCGGTGCATATACTTGTTGGGACCTAATTCACACACAAAACCCCAGCTGCAAGGGCATCTGGGAAGTATGGTTTTGGGTTTTCCAGCCTCTTCATGCTACAAAGAGGTTGGACTGGGTATTGAGCAAAACAGTCAGTTCACATTATCCACATAGACAGTGTGCTACTGAAACCTTACCCAGACACTCTGCTCTTTCCCCATCCTTATCATTTCACTGCCTGTTAGGCTCCTAACCTCCAAAGGAAGCAAAGGCAAGGAGTGAAAGAGAAATAAATTGCTCTGCTTGGCTTCTTGCAGATGAAAGAAGTAAGGTTAAAATTAATGGCTGCTGGTATAGTGCACAGAGCTCCAGAGTTGCAGAATTACACCTGAGCGTCTACTCAGGTTCATTGTCCTCATCTGCTTACCCCAGGCTTTGGGCAAGGTGATTCTCCCCATAACACAGATGTGGCTCACATCTTCCCCTCCTACCTCTACCATGCCTGTACTTAGCCTGCTCTTCATTTAGTCATTCATTAATCAGGCCACGTCACACACTTGCATGAGAAATGGATGTCTCTGTTGTGCACCCGGACATCTCCCACCACCATCTTGCAAATCCCTTTGAGATCTCTCCTCTGAATGAGGAAGGGAAAGAGCAGTGTTCAAGTAAGTGGAAGCCTGGATTTTGGCCTTAGGGCAGCCCATATCTCTGCTGTGTGTATTGGTCAGCTCAGGCTGCCATAACAAATACCACAGACTGGGGGGCTCAAATAATAGATATTAATTTTCTCACAGCTCTTGAGGCTGGAAGTCCAAAATCAAGGTGTTGGCAGGTTTGGTTTCTCCTGAGGCTTGTCTCCTTGGCTTTCATGGCTGCCTTCTTGCTTTGTCCTCACATGGCCTTTTCTCTGTGTGCTTATCCCTGATGTTTCTCTCTTCTTACAGGGACACCAATCCTATTGGATTAGGGGCCCATCCTTATCCTCTCATTTAGCCTTAGTTACCTCTGTAAAGGCCGTCTCTCCAAGTACAGTCACACTGAGGGTTAGGGCTTCAACATACAAATGGGGGAGTGGGCACAATTCAGTCTCTAACACTGTGTGGTCTTGGACAAGTCATTTAACATCTGACCTCCATTTCCCCATGTATAACCTGAGAGGATTGCGGAATATGACTTCCTTTCAGCTCTTTGATTCTACCATCTCTTTGGGGGAAGTTCAGCTCCTAAATGACAACTGAGGGGGTGACTTGTTTTCTGAAGAGTGACCAGTGGCTTATGCCACCTTCTCTTGACCTTGACACCCCACTGCAGTGTCCCTTCCTGCTCAGTTTCTATCACTCTTCTAGCATTTTCCATACTCACTGCATTGTACTTGTAATGATTCTTTGGCATGTCTGTCTTTCCCTCCGTCTTTGCAGACAGGGACTCCTCTTTATCTTCTTAACTTTAAAAAGAAAGGCCAAACCTACCCTGCGTGATTTGCAAACAGGAAATACCAAAGCACTGTTCTAGGCCCCACTGTAGTTTCTGAATTTTACCTACAGCAGGAAGACTTGCACCTGCTCCCCCTTTATTCTTGTTCCCTACTCCATGACCAAAAAACACCTCTTATTTTATCACCAGTGGTGATGGGATCACATCACATAACATTTGTGATGTTCAAGAAGTACAAAGTCGGGGCTTCCCTGGTGGCGCAGTGGTTGGGAGTCCGCCTGCCGATGCGGGGGACGCGGGTTCGTGCCCCGGTCTGGGAGGATCCCACGTGCCACGGAGCGGCTGGGCCCGTGAGCCATGGCCGCCGGGCCTGCGCGTCTGGAGCCTGTGCTCTGCAGCGGGAGAGGCCACAGCAGTGAGAGGCCCGCGTACCACAAAAAAAAAAAAAAAAAAAAAAAAAAAGGCTCAGATGATGGTTAGCATTGTTCAGCAACAAAGTATTTAAAAAAAAGAAAAAGAAAAAAGAAGTACAAAGTCAAGTGAGCTCACATGTCATTACAAAGATGAACTATTGCCTTTGTTAGGTGCCAGAAAGTGGCTTCTCTGGAAGTGAAGGTTAATGTTCATTTTTCACAGTGAAGTATAAAAAGGTCATAAGGAGTGATAAAATTTTCGTAGTGTTTACGGTGTCTCCTCTTGCTTGGCCTGTGCTTTCGATTGCATTTAAGGCAGGAGGCATATGATTTAGGGCCTTAGCTGATCTGCATAATCCATTCAAACGTCACTTTTGGGCTTCCCTGGTGGCGCAGTGGTTGAGAGTCCGCCTGCCGATGCAGGGGACACGGGTTCGTGCCCCGGTCCGGGAGGATCCCACATGCCGCGGAGCGGCTGGGCCCGTGAGCCATGGCCGCTGCGCCTGCGCGTCCGGAGCCTGTGCTCTGCGGCGGGAGAGGCCACAACAGTGAGAGGCCCGCGTACCGCAAAAAAAAAAAAAAAAAAAAAAGTCACTTTTTTAGTTGCAGAAGTTATTCCTCTGAAGCTCACACCTGCTGCTGCTGGAATTTATAGCTGTGGCATATGGTGTGATTTGTGTTTGGAATGAGTGTAGGTACCTCTGCTATGCCAGGCTGCCCTTAGTAATGTCACTCTGATCATCCTCAGAAACTGGGGGCCAGTAGAAATGACTCCCCCACCAGGAAGTTCTGTGTTCTCCTCCTAGCATCTTTGAGGACCTGCTTCTCTGCTTCAGAAATTGCTGTGCTGGCTCCCTGTTTATAGAGGGCAGAATTCTGTAGGCAACGTCAAATAAGAGTGGACTTCAGGGCTCCCCTGGTGGCGCAGTGGTTGAGAGTCCGCCTGACGATGCAGGGGACACGGGTTCGTGCCCCGGTCCGGGAAGATCCCACATGCCGCTGAGCCTGCGCGTCCGGAGCCTGTGCTCTGCAACGGGAGAGGCCACAACAGTGAGAGGCCCGCGTACCGCAAAAAAAAAAAAAAAAAAAAAGAGTGGACTTCAAGGAAGGCTTTGGAAATCGACTGTTTATAGTAAATTGGTGACAGCCGTTAGGCCAAGAAATGGCAAAAGGAGCTTTCATTAGTGCACATTGAAGGGACTTGCTGGGACAGTGTAGAGCAGCTTGTTTCTAGAATCCCAGAACTGTTTGTCTCTAAAGTAACCAGATGTTAGGGACACGGATATTGGACTCAGGCTTCTCAGGTACTTGCAAAAAAGATGAGGGCTCCTAGAACTGGGGCAGCCAGTCATGAGGGCAAAGTTTTGGTGATGCTGGAGAGGACGTGGGCATGGCCAGAGAGGAGGGGGAGGCTGAGACACCTAGGAAAATTATCTAAAACTTGGGGGTGTGAAGGCCTTGAGCTCCTGGGGGTAAGAAACAAGATGAAGCTAGTGCGAGGGTTCCCAAGTGTTCTGTTCCTCAAAGTGAACTAACTGTGACGCTTCTTCAAGTATGGTTAGCTGGGGCCCTGGAGAGTCTGCCTCAGTAGGTTTGGGGGGGTTGTAGCCAGATGTGAAGCTGAGTCTGAGAACCACCAAGACAGGGAAACAAACAGGAGAGAAAGCGTGTGGGAGCAGCATGGTGCTGTGGAAAGAACACGGCCTTGGGAGTCACATAGACCAAGTTAAAGTCTCACTTAGGCAGGTTACCACTGGGAACTCCATTCCCTGTACCCCCTTTCCATCTGTGCTTTCCCAGGCCCCCAGAAACTGGAAACCTAAAAATTCCTTTTCCATGCCTCCAGTACAGGGAGGGTTTGGCCAATCTAAGGCACTTCCATAACACCCAGAAGCAGAGGCCACAACTTCCACTACTGTTCTTTCTCTAGGAGAGCACAGGCATGGCTGTGTTAGCTTCTTTTCGGCAGTATCCCAATTCTTTAGTGTGATTTTTGGGTGTGTTCCTGGAAGTTCTGTCTTTAGAGGTTGTTTCTTCAGACCTCCCAACAAATTCCTGAAGCCATTTATTATGTCTAGGAAACCTCTTCCTGCTTATATTGGCTTTTCTGCTATCAAAGTCTGGCTGATACATGGAGACTATAATATCTTACTCAGGGATTAACTAGATAACATATGTCGAGTATCCATACATTGCTGGCCTTCAGTAGAATTAATTTCTTTTCAGAAAGGAACAGAATTTCCAACTAGATGACATTGGAAGAGACAATCGAAGGAGTCATTGTTAATCAGGGAATCAGTCATGCAATGTTACGAAGCACTAGGAGCATACTTCCATCACAACGTTGCAATTCATGGTGGCCCAGGTGAATCTGAGTTATCTGGTCATCCATCCCACAAAATGCAAAGCTGTGGCACTCAGGATGGATGACTGTAAAATCTAAGTCCCAAATACACGCTGGGGTTGGAGTGTTCTCTAGAGCCTGTGGGTGGAATCTCCTTGCATGGATGACATATGTCAAGGATATAGGCTCTGGAGTCTGACTGCACAAGTTCAAATGCCTTGTTACCCTCTCCAGCTTGGGTTAATAACCTCAGCTCTCTGAGCTTCAGCTTTTCCACGTTAAGTTGGGGGTACTAAGAGTATCTACCTTAGCATTGGTGTGAGGATTGAATGGATTAATGCATCTGAAAGGCTCAGCCCAGCCTGGCATGTGGTGAATATGTATGCAATAAATGTTAGCTAGTATTAGGTTGAGAGTGATAATTTATCTAGAGAGCTTCTTCTAAGGAAGAAATTTGCCTGAGGTCTTTTTCACAAGCTTGTTAACCATTTCTCTTGGATCATCTTGATAATGTACTGCTGTAAGTGTATGACTAACTCAGAGTATTCTGATTTTAACATTACACATGATCAGGTAAAATTCCAGTGGCTAGATTATTTATTTTGTTGATTATATTATTGTGAGAAATCTTCATTAAAAGATGATCAAATTTATAGTTTCAAAATAGACAAGGTAACAAGTATAGATATCCCAATATTTTTCTCAGAATGACAATTTAATGGACATAGAAAATAATTGTGGGGCTTCCCTGGTGGCACAGTGGTTAAGAATCCGCCTGCCAATGCAGGGGACACGGGTTCGAGCCCTGGTCCGGGGAGATCTCACGTGCCGCGGAGCAACTAAGCCTGTGCGCCACAACTACTGAGCCTGCGCTCTAGAGCCCGCGAGCCACAAGTACTGAAGCCTGTGTGCCTGGAGCCTGTGCTTCGCATCAAGACAAGCCACCGCAGTGAGAAGCCTATGCACCACAAGGAAGAGTGGCCCCCGCTCACAGCAACTAGAGAAAGCCCGTGCGCAGCAACAAAGACCCAACTCAGCCAAAAATAAATTAATTTATGAAAAAAAAAGAAAATAATTATGGTACAGCGGACTCATTTTTTAAATACACACAATTAGACTTTTAATTTGGCCATCATTTTCTTAAAATATTTACCTTTTAATACCGCAGTGGTGGTAACGATTAATATATAATAGTCACATTTTTTTCAGGCAATCTAGTTTATTTCTGTTTTATAACAATCCCAAGGAAAGGAGGTGTAAGGCAAGGAGGTGGTTCTACCTCATGAAGCCATCCAAGGATTCAGGTGCTTTTCTCTTTCTCCTTAGTCATGTCCTAAGGTGTGTCCCTTGTTCATACAGTACAAGCTGGCTTACCAGTTACATATGTTATGTTCCAACCCAAAGGGAGAGTATGAAAGAATGGAGGGACAGCATTTTCTTTGTAAGAAATAGAATATTACTTTTGTTCACATTCCACTGGTGAGAACTTAAGTCACCTGGTCACGTCATTTGCAAAGGATAATGAAATATTGCTGATGGTTACTATGTATTGTACTCGGCACTATTCTAAACTCTTTTAATGCCATGTCTCCTTTAGTCCTCACATCAGCCATGTAAGGAAGGTATTTCATAGGTGAGAAAATCGAGGCAGAGAGAAGTAAAGCGACTTGCCCAAAGTCACACAACAAGTGTAGTGCTGGGATTTTTATCTGGGTCTGTCAGGTTCCAAGGCTCATGTTCATATCCACCGAGACTGAAGAGAAAAAAGAAAGCTAAGAGAAAAATTGCACAGGGTTGAGAAATCTGAGCTCAGTTCACCTTTGTCAGTGTCACATTGGCTCCAGCCCCCTTCCCCCACTGCACGCTTGATGATGTATGTGGTGCAATTGACACCAGGACACAGAGACAGAGACTGTCAGCAGCGCTTTCTCCCAGGCCTCCCCTACATGGTGGCCAAAAGTGTCAGCTGGGGAGCTTTCCTCTAAATTTATAGTCAAATTCATCAAGTGTCTTTAAGAAAAAATGAATTTCAGATGTTATATGGTGTTTGTGACTGTACTGAACTGTTCACAAATAGACTCCAAAAACGGGGTAAAGTGAAAGTAAATCAAATATTTTCCAACTCAATAGAAAATCCCCTGGTGACCTAGATTCTTATGGAGGGATTGACAGTTTTTCTCACAGGGGTTGGGGTGGAGGTGGATTACAAATGTACAGAAGGTTGGGATGGTCGGAGTCTTTGGGTGCTGGTAACACTCACACTAGCTGAACCAGAGATGGGGATTTTGTTGGAAGGCTGCAGGGGTACATCAAGGAACCCCAGAAGAGAGAGTAACACCGGGCTTGGTGAGAGAAGAACCAGCAGATACAGGGCCAGCCATCTCTGTTTCTATTGTCTGTCTCTGCCTCTCTCTCTCTCTCTGTTTCTTGTCCCACCGCCCCTGTTCTCTCATTTCTGCTTCTCTCTGGTCCTCTCAACGTTTATCAGAAAACTTTCTCTGGGCCCATGGTATTCAATACAAATAGCCAACCTGAAAGGGCAGCATGGAGTCTAGTGCCCACCCCCACAACACCTTACTGAAGCTCTCCATGGCCCAGGGACAGCTATCAAGCTGCAAGGTCAGGTACAGTTAGCTCCCCCTGGGGCAGGTGTCCACTCTTGGCCCAGTCGGCAATAGGGGATGATAGCAAACCAGCTTCGTGTTTTCAGGAGAGGGCACTTGCTGGCACAGGGGCTGTGCACTGGACAGAACTCCAAATGGTGCCTTCTGCGGCTGGACAGAATAATGACTGTTTATTGGTCATTTATCTCGTACCAGACTCTCTACCGTCTGAAAATGAAAATCAAGACTGCTTTGATCATTCCATAGTATTTTATTCATATCCCAACCTAAGGCATCTGGACAGGTCCAAGGCCCAAGAAGGTAAATGGCAAAGGCAGATGCAGTTATAGCTCTCTTTGCTCCAGGTACAAAGGTCGCTCGCTTGGAGAGTTTGGTTTGTGTTGCAGCGTGAGCTGCACAGCTGCTCCTCGCCGTTCCAGGTACCTCTTTTGAGGCATCTGTGTGAGTTCAAGGTTGACAACCGGGAAAAGCTCCAGAGGTTTATCTTTTTAGAGGTTAAATGTTACACGTGGTCTTGGAGTCAACTAGAGGAAGAATAAACTTAGCAAAAATAGAGTAGTATTTTATGCAAAATCACTAAAAAATTCAGAGATAATGAAAATTTTGGTCTGGAGCATTCGTTTCCCAGAATGTGTGGTGAAAACCGCACACTGATCAATGCTTTGCAAATCACATGACTTTTACAGGTCTACACTGCCTGATGCTGGCCATGGGGACATCTCAACAGGATCTTCCCTCCACCTTCCCATTTTCTGTACCAGATTTGGAGGACTTCAGTGAAAACCCAATCCTTGCAAAAGTGAATTGTCTTTTAAAAAGAGTTTATCTCTCCCTACTTTATATCACTTTGCTTTCCTACAAGGAGGCTTCGGAGCAGTCTTTCAGCAGGCTTTGCCTAAGCTCTCACTGGCACTTTATTTAATCATAGTTTTATGAACTCTTCATATGCCACCGGCCAATTTTACAGCCCCAGAATCTTGCTTAGGAGACAGACACTGCGTTTTCCCACAGTCGATTTTAAAGGCTTTACCATCTGGGATTTTTAGTAACTTGTGACTAGCAAACGGGTGCCATGTTTTCAGGACTTTGCAGCCTGAAAACTCTAGGATTGTTGTGCAGAAATGCCTGGTAATAAATAAATGACATACACTTGTTTCACATCCGTTTGAAAAGCTAACCATCAAAATAGATTTTAAGTAGCTGATATCTTGTTTAATTTGATTTATTGCCTTAGTGCCTTACTTGGTGGATAAAAGTCAGTACGTTATTGCAAAGGTTACCATATTATGTTGGATTTTCTGAGAACATTTGACCTGGAAAAGGATACTATTTCTCATCTCCTCCTCTCCACAGCTGTCACTGTGTTCATAGAAAATGGAAACCAACCAGGGTTAGGTGGACTTGGCTGAGGTCATATTTGCTTGCAAAGAACAGAAGCCACCTGAGCTAGTTGAAGCAAAAAAGTCTTATATTTTGGGAATCATGCAAGGGTATGTCACAGAACACAGTGGTCTGGAATCCAGCTGAGTCCCCGAAGAATGTGGAACCACAGCAGCTAATCTAACTGTGTCCTCTTAAGATTACACGGTCTCTTGCCCGTGCAGCTCCTTGCATCTGTTTCATTTCTCTCTCTCTCTCTTAAAACCAGCATTCTCTGTTTTGGCACGTATGTGTGCCAGACATGGCTTCCTGTTCTGTATCACTTCCCTAGTCAAACACCCAACACAGAATGACAATGGTCTCCAGGTCCCAGTTTCAGATTCTGAGGCAACAGTTCAGTTAGCCCAGCTCTGACCAGTTATCCATTCCAGGTGCAAGCATCTGGGACCACATGACCAGAGATCTGCTCAGATGGGGCTATAAGAGCTGATGCTCAGGGATGGAGCAGGGGAGGTGATACAAGTAGGTTCTCTCAGGTGAGTGGTGAGGAGGAAATTGTCAGTATCTTGGACTCACTAGGTGTGGAAACAGCTAATTTGCATACCCCCTGTAGCCTGGAAGTCATGTCTATCCTGTGACCCATCCCTATTAATCTTGCTGATCTTTTCCTTTCTTTCATTTGGTCCTGCAATCAGTTTTAAACTTCCTCTCTTTACTTCTACTCAGTTCATTTTCTCTCCCCTCTCTCTTAGTTGATGCTTCAGGAAAGTAACATGATGCATCTGGTGATAGAAAGCACACGGTCATTGGGAATCCAAGACCAGCCTCTAATTCAGACTTGCCCAGAGCTAGACCTTGGCCAAGTCACTTAACCACCCTTGGCCCTGGTTTCATCTTCTGAAAATGAATGGAGCTATGCTAGATGCTGGAAGAAATCGTAGAGATCACGTTGTCCAGGCTGCTAAATATCTATCTGTCTGCTAACGCTACCATTGTGCAAATATGGCATCTGTGGCAGACGTTACTCATAGATTCCAGCATGCTTCCCTGCTGATCCAGAACTGTGCTTAGAATCCTTCACAGCAGTCTGGGCAGCCACTACCAATCAGTTGGAGGCAACCCACCTTTGAGATGTGACCGATTAGACATCTCTAAAGCAAGAAATCAAGGCTCAGATGTTTACCAATTTTTCTTCCTTTTACCTTCCTTAGAGGGATGGGATATGTGAAGTCATTATTCCTAATTTCCTGAAACTTTGAAAAAAAAATAAATGCCCTCTTCTGCCCTTTTCTTCCTAATATTCATTCAATCCAATCCATCCAGCTCAACCTTTAATTTCTCCTATGGCTGAAAAATTGACAGTTCTTTTAGCAAAGATGTGGAATCGGCCACATTTGTCTGAGAGCCTCAGAATTAGACTGTCTCACTTTGCAACTGTGTGGTGGAAGGCAACAGTGAGCGTTATTTTACGTCTTGAAAATATGTTTTCTGCAGTTATATTTGCACTGAAAAAAGATCCTTGCATTCTCAGCTCAAATTATATTCAATGTTTCTAATTGCTGTTACCCTCAAATACGATATTGAGTGAGGTCACATCTTCAATTCATATTTCTCATCTATATTTACAAATGAAACAGCTTTGGAACATCTGCTCTGCCTACAGAACACTCATTTTTGTAGATAATGCAGCTGTAATGGCTGGTGGCAGAATTGTTTCCTCGACGACAATGCCAGGAAACATCTCTCTCTCCCTTTCTGCCTTTCCTGCTGGATGCTGTTTTTTTAAGTCGCCTTCTGGAGTTCATTTCCCCAGGAGAGACGGGTTTAAACTTCTAAGGTAGCATATTTCAATTATTTCTGCTGAAAGCCTGCCTCCTTAGAATAATGACTGGTGGCCGCTTCCATGTGGTTAGGGTTAGGACCACCTTATGTAACGGCCTTGAGGTGGGGGCGCTGTAGGTCTAGAAAGGAGACCGACTGTAAGTAGAGGAATGAAAGGAAACTTTTCCAAAGAAGACCAGACCTGGGAGAAAATGCCTGTCTCCAATGCATTGGAGCTGGGAGAAAACGCCTATCTCTAATGCATAGGAGTCTAGCGCTGGCTTCCTAGTAAAAAGAATCCTTGCTGTTGGTAGAGAATCTGGCTGTACCACTTTATTCCTCCTTGGAAAGGGGTAGTGCTCTAGGTGAATGAGGAAGAGTGGGGTTACAGTCCATAAAGACTGCATTTAAATGCTTTTCTGTTGTTGTTATGTACTTCCCATTTAAAAATATTATAAGGTAATAACAGTGAGGACTTAAATGCTTTCATTTCTGGAGGCACCTGTCATTTGCAGGAACTTCAGAGGACAGAGGTATATGCTGAATTGCACCGTGAGTAGGTGCTGACCCAGTTCAGACTGTGGGAACTCTACAGGTTCAAGGTGACACATTGTAAGGTCACAAAAGGAATGGAGGGCAGAACCTGGAGATTAAAAGAGACCTAAAAGACATAACAAATTTTTGTTTGTTTGGGGGCAAGATTAATACATATCTAGGATGATAAAATTATTTAAAAAATAATTTCCTAGATTAAATCATGCCATAATTAATGGTCTCTTCTAGATGATCAGTTTTACCCTCTCATGTTACAGAGGAAGAACCTAGGACCCAATCAGACAAAGTAATTTGCTTCACATCTAAGTGGGAGAAGGTAGGAGAACCATATGGTCAGAATCCAGATGCCCTGGCCCATGTGTGATGTTTCTATTACTCCCCTGGAGTAAGATCTTTATCATACATTAATTTTATCTTTGAGTTGATTGAAATAGATAAAATCACAGCAGAGCCAGGTACATATTGGAGACTACTTTGTGTTAATCTGTTAATTGCTTTTCAAGCAAAATTGGCTATTTGTCCTTAATATAGTGGCTGTAAGTAAGCCCAGGAGCTGCAGCATTCTCTGACTTTCAGATTCAGAGCATAAAGTTATTCTTTTACTTCCTACTTGTTTTGATATTATAAAGTCACTTTCAATGTTCAGCACTATTAAAATGCTCTAAAGTTGCAATTAAAGCTATTAAATAATCTTTACCTTTATTACATTTCTTTTTTTCCCAGTAGTTCTTCCAGTACTGATTTAATTTACATATTTTCACATGTAGCACTTTTTCTTGGGGAATTCATTCTTATGTAGACTGGATGTTTTGAAAATGGGAACTACCTGATGTAGGTTGGCATGAAAAATAACTAGTTAAAATTTCAGAATTCTGAATAAAGTTGTGTATCACTACCATGAAAACAACTTAGCCAACAAATTCAACCTTCTGAAATAGATTTAGGACTAAATTATTCAATATTTCAGTGTAGTTTGAGAGAACATAGATTTTAATGAAGTCTGTATAATAGAGATGTTGATTTCTATATGACATATATTTGTCATTGATTATTTCTATTTTTGAAAAGAGCCAGGATTTCAGGATCACTTACATGTAATTAACAACCCAACCAGTGTGCCACAAGAAACATTTAATTTCTCTTGGTATTTGTAAAGAGTGAACAAAACATGCTACTATTTCGCTGGTAATGGTTCTAACAGTTATTTACTGTGAAAATAATAGTATTAACAATTCAGGGTAGAAGAGGGAATTGTATGTTATCTATTTTGCAGATAATAGTGTATGTTTTTAACTTCAAGAAGCTTTATATTGATACTAGGTGGCAGTTCGGCAGGAACACACAGCATCTCCCCCCTGGTCCCACCAGATGGTGTGTAGTCAGTCATTCCTAGGCTTCTTCTGGACCCGAGTGGGAACTGTGTTGGATAGGCCAGGTGCAGAGAGTACCAGCATTCTGGTTGCCTCTTGTGGGCAATCCTAGTTCTGGCCAGACTCTGTTGCTAGTCACAGATTGGCCTGGAGGAGACTGGAAAGATAAAGGAAAATCCATTGCCAATACTGAAAAATCATGTCTAATGATTCTGGTTAATACTAGGTAAGCCAAGGTATTGGGAGAGAGAAATGGAAATTCTGTTGAATGGAATAAACTTAAACTTAATATAGATAGATCTTATTATTTTATACCAAATGAGGGAAAATGTAGTCTCAGAAATGTCTAATTTATAGAATTCTTTAAAAATAAATGCTATCTGATTGCTGTGGCTAGAACTTCTAAAACTAGGTTGAATAATAGTGGTGAGAGTGGGCAACCTTGTCTTGTTCCTGATCTTAGTGGAAATGGTTTCAGTTTTTCACCATTGAGAACAATGCTGGCTGTGGGTTTGTCATATATGGCCTTTATTATGTTGAGGAAAGTTCCCTCTATGCCTACTTTCTGCAGGGTTTTTATCATAAATGGGTGTTGAATTTTGTCAAAAGCTTTCTCTGCATCTATTGAGATAATCATATGGTTTTTCTCCTTCAGTTTGTTGATATGGTGTATCACGTTGATTGATTTGCGTATATTGAAGAATCCTTGCATCCCTGGGATAAATCCCACTTGATCATGGTGTATGATCCTTTTAATGTGCTGTTGGATTCTGTTTGCTAGTATTTTGTTGAGGATTTTTGCATCTATGTTCATCAGTGATATTGGCCTGTAGTTTTCTTTCTTTGTGATGTCTTTGTCTGGTTTTGGTATCAGGGTGATGGTGGCCTCATAGAATGAGTTTGGGAGTGTTCCTCCCTCTGCTATCTTTTGGAAGAGTTTGAGAAGGATAGGTGTTAGCTCTTCTCTAAATGTCTGATAGAATTCACCTGTGAAGCCATCTGGTCCTGGGCTTTTGTTTGTTGGAAGATTTTTAATCACAGTATATGGAATCTAAGAAAAAAAAATGTCATGAAGAGATTAGTGGTAGGACGGGAATAAAACACAGACCTACTAGAGCATGGACTTGAGGATATGGGGAGGGGGAAGGGTAAGCGGTGACGATGTGAGAGAGTGGCAGGGACATATACACACTACGAAATGTAAATTAGATAGCAAGTGGGAAGCTGCCGCATAGCACAGGGAGTTCACCTCTGTGCTTTGTGACCATCTAGAGGGGTGGGATAGGGAGGGTGGGAGGGAGGGTGATGCAAGAGGGAAAAGATATGGGAACATATGTATATGTATAACTGATTCACTTTGTTGTAAAGGAGAAACTAACACACTATTGTAAAACAGTTATACTCAAAGATGTTAAAAAAATAAAATAAAATAAATGCTATCTTGCTAGGACCACATGTGTAAACACTAAAGGCAAATAAACTATAAATGAACTAACACAACATTGTAAAGCAACTATACTCCAGTAAAAATTAATAAAAAATAATACAAACTATAAATGGAAATTGCTATGAACATATTGGCTATCTTATTGAGTTTTGGTGCTTCTAAAGGGTTTGAAAATTATTTACTTAGAATAAATATTTTCTTTTTTACCTTAGAGGTAATCGGTTTGATCATTATTCAGTCCTTATAGAGTTGATCAATAATTTCTTCCTACAAGAATCTGAATTAATAAATCCTGAAATAGTGATATTCATATTAATGAAGTTAGACTTCTGTAATAAAGCATATGCCTACATCAGTCACCAGTGAATATGAATTAAGAGTCAGTAATAATATTTGAATTAATATTGGCTACTTATTCTGCGTCTTTGGTCTCCACATAGATACTTGCAGGTTTTTAGTGTCTACTTGTAAGAAAATCATCAGTATCCATGAAGCATCACACAACCTTTTCCAGTAGAGCACTTTTTTTGTGTGTCTCCAGTCAGGGGGGAAAACAGTCAAGTTATTGATATTATTATTTTACCTAAATTAAATTAACTTAATGCCCCAAGAACGCATTAGAGCCCATCAGTATAATAATGGTGGTCCTTTACATTAGTGATAGTACTTTACAGGTTTCCTAGTGGTTACCCTTGTGTTATCTCAGTGACGTGCATCAGTAGAAGAGTTCATGAATAAGTCTGATAAGGTATACCGGGAAACAAGCAAACAGGAGCAGAATTTGTCAGCTATATAATGACCAAGAGCATGTTTTCTGATTCTTTAATGGATTCAGTCCACCCATCAGTGCTTCTTTAGTTTTTCTGTGTGTCTGAAATTGCTCGAGGGCAACAACTTTAAATTCTGCAGTGATCTAAGCTAGAATTCCAAAGTGTTCTTCAGTTGGAATATTAAGTGGTATCAAGCAAAAAAGAAGAAGAAAAAGTCCTACAGTCAACCAGCTTGAGTATTTTCTAGATGAAATAGATCTTTTGTTTATCGCACACTTTTCAGAGTCTTTAGTGTATTTGTTTGCACTGTGAATCTCCCACAAGAAATTTCCTGAACTGTTTTGAATACAGAACTTCTTTTCCCTCAAATCATTGCATGGGACCAGTATTTATTGGAACAGATGTTGGGACCTGGTTGTCTTTCCTTCTTCTCAGTTTTAAGAATGTCAGGTTGTCTGGATGTCCGTAGGATTATTTTCTTATCAATATAAAAAAAATCCTGTGAGATACAAGATGAATGAGAAGGAACATGAACAGCAATGCAAATGGTACAGAGTTGAGGTAGCACACACTGAGTCCAGAGTTGGGCCTAGGGTCATACTGATTGGTCTTTAAATGCAGTGGAAAGTTGTACATTCTCCTTTTGTGTGTATGGATGTTTTGTGCATGCACTTGTGTGTGTGTTTGTGTTGACTGTCACAAACCTTATAAAATTTTAATTATTTATTAATTGATAATTTATGCAATACATAATTTATTATTATATACACATACATAGTTTTTATATAACTGCACAAATGTATCTTGGCGTGTACATAGATTTCTATTTTTCACTGCTGTCTTTTCCCGCCCCCTACATACACACATTTTTGCTTGGCTGCCCTGTATTCACTTACATATTTTGATCATTGCTTATTTGTTTAATACATCCATACTGGATTTGGGTGTCAAAGCAGTACTGGTTTCATAAAACAAATTGGGGACGTTTTCATATATTTCAAAGGCCTGAATTAGTTTGATAACATTAGAATTACCTATTTCTTTTAAAGTTAGATAGCTCTCAGCTGAATATATCTCATTCTGGTGTCTTTTTTAGTAGTGGCTCTTTTTTTGTGTGTATTAATTTGTTTAGGTTTTTCATATCTGGTTTAATTTTGGTTATCAAAATTTTTCTCATGTAATAAGTAAATAAATATTAATAAATACATTAATTTTAAAATTGGAGATAAATATGTGAGAAGCTCTTGTTCTGTCTCTGCTTTCTTCTCTCAGCGTCTCAGCGATAGTTGTAGTTAGATTTGTAAAGAATCTTATTGGGAAAGTGTTCACTTGGCAACTATGCTGAATAAATCGTCTTCAAAACCACATTCTTGACTGTGGAAATAAGCAGACTTCAGGGGAGAAATCCAATGCAGAAGCTCTGTGAATCTTACTAATGCCTAAGAAAGCCAGATGGATTATTCAGGTACTCATTGGAGAATTACGGCTGGGGAAGAGGGATTCATTGTAAGGAAAGAGAACTGTTCCTGAGAAGATAGAATAAGTTTACCCTCTCAAAAGTGGGAGTATAAGAATTTATTTTTATCATAGTTTAGAAAAAAGATATGTCTCTGAAACCTCTCAGTTGGATTTTGTGCCCCTTGATGATAATCATAAAAAGTAACATTTTTTTAACATCTTTATTGGAGTATAATTGCTTTACAATGGTGTGTTAGTTTATGCTTTATAACAAGGGGCAGGACAGGAATAAAGACGCAGACATAGAGAATGGACTTGAGGACACAGGGAGGGGGAAGGGTAAGCTGGGATGAAGTGAGAGAGTGGCATGGACATATATACACTACCAAATGGAAAACAAGTAACATTTTGATTGCTAACCGCATACCAGGTTATGTTTCAGATACCCTACATGGATTAACGCGCTTAAGCCTCAAAACAGCCTGTGAGACAGCAATTCCTACCATCCTCATCTTAGAAAGAAGGAAACAGGCATAGAGAGGTACTAACTTGCCTAAATTTACACAGCTGGAACAAGGCCATCAGCTGCTCTGTCCCCAGGTCCCACACACTAAACCGTGACCTTTGACCACCTTCCCAGTGAGATCACAGTTTTGGGGTTTTTTAAAAATTTTTTTAAAAATTTTATTATTATTTTTGGCTGCGTTGGGTATTTGTTGCTGCACGCGGGCTTTCTCTAGTTGTGGTGAGCGGGGGCTACTCTTCATTGCCGTGCGCTGGCTTCTCATTGTGGTGGCTTCTCTTGTTGCAGATGGAGCACGGGCTTCAGTAGTTGTGGCTCGCGGGCTCTAGAGCGCAGAATCAGTAGTTGTGGCGCACGGGCTTAGTTGCTCCGCGGCATGTGGGATCTTCCCAGACCAGGGCTCGAACCCGTGTCCCCTGCACTGGCAGGCAGATTGTTCTCCACTGCGCCACCAGGGAAGCCCTACAGTTTGTCAATCTTTGTAAAACAGCGACAATCAGATAAAGCATTCAATATGTATTTGTGGAATAAATGTTAAGTGATTGAGCAAATAAGGGAGATAACTGGCTGTAATACTAAGCAGAAGGGAAGTACTCTAATAGAGCTAAAAATAAAGAGTTGTGGGAACAGTGCCATCTTAATTACGGGACTATCACTTAGGAGTGGTTTACATTTAAACCTTTCAACATGGGGGAAGACTAGTAATATTGTTGTCTTTTTGCTCGACTCTCTAAGCTCCTGTTACTGCTTTTCTCTAGGTACAGAACTTCCTAGATCTTCAGTATCTTGCCTAATGGATTTAAATGGTCTCAACTCCCCTTAAGGCCATTAGAATGAAATAGTAAAAATTAATACGAAATTTGGAAAGGTTTGCCAGTAGGATTGCCCTAGTTGTGAAGGTCAGTTACTGGTGGTTAATTGTGTCTTCTATCATTGAGTTAGGCCATCATGAAGTTTTAAATTTATAAATGACCCTATCCGAAAGCTCAGAAGGATGCCAGGGCATAGGGGTAGGAGAGAAACTCCAAGTCCCATTGGTTTACTTCTCTCGATGCAGATGATCTTCTGTGTCCTAGTGTCCTAGTCCATAAGAGGAGGTCATTGTATCTGTCCCATCTGCCACATATGGATTTTGATGACAGAATTGGAAGGAGATGAGGCCATTATTTATAATACTGAAAATTTATAAGAAACCTGTATCCTAACCGTTAGGGGATGGTTAAACAAATTATATACCCCATCTTAGTGAAAATAATATACAGCCTTATCCAAGATGGAAAAATGCCTTAATATAATGTTAAAAGACAAGAAGTAGGTGCAAATTTGTATGTGCAGTGTGATCACCACTCTGAAAAGCAAGCTAACCCAAACTTTCCCAAGAATAAAGTCCTGAAGTACAAGTCACCACAGTATGAATCCTAGTTTTCTTGGTGTAGCTGGACATGCACATGGAGAGGGCTGAGGGCAGCACGGGGTTATTTTTCTTTTCTTTCTACTTTTCCATCTTTTCTGAATTTTCTGTAATGATCACATATGCCAAGGTTTAAAAAAAAACTGAAAATGAAATTTATTACTGTTATAAAGGGGGAAGATCAACTTTACTTTTAAGCCTGTTTCACAAAGAATTTGAAAGCAATAAACTTTTTTTAAAAAAGAAAACAGGGGCTTCCCTGGTGACGCAGTGGTTAGGAATCCGCCTGCCAATGCAGGGGACACGGGCTCGTGAGGGAAGATCCCACGTGCCGCGGAGCGGCTAGGTCCATGAGCCACAACTACTGAGCCTGCGCGTCTGGAGCCCGCGCGTCTGGAGCCCGTGCTCCGCGACGGGAGAGGCCACGATAGTGAGAGGCCCGCGCACCGCGATGAAGAGTGGCCCCCGCTCGCCACAACTGGAGAAAGCCCTCGCACGGAAACGAAGAGCCAACACAGCCAAAAATAAATATTAAATAAATTAATTAATTTTTAAAAATTGTAATATGTGAAAAAAAAAGAAAAAGAAAACAGCTGTGAAAGAGCTTTGAAAGTTAAAATGCTTCTGTCGAAGTAGTAAGCAGAACTTTCTGTTTGCTGACATCACTTCAAGGAATGGCAATTTGATTCTATTAACTGGTGCATTTCGTTTTTAAAAGCCCCAGGAGAAATCATCTTAGGCATAAACATCGCAGGCGCCAAACTTCAGGCCTGTGGGGTCTGGGGTGTTGGGTGGATGCTTCAGCATAGCAGTGATGCTTAATCCATCTCTTCTGACCTTCTGGGAATCGAAGTCTGACAGGTCTTGGTGATTTAGAGCTGTGTTCCAGTAATGTCTGTCAAAGCAGCACCAAGGAGAGAGACTCATCATCAAACTCAAGAGAGGCGGACAGCTACTATGTGGGCTGGAGGATGGAGCCCACCCCAGACCTGGAGATGGAGCAAGACCTACTCCTCATGTGGAACAGAGAGCCTTGGATCTGAGGTCAAAGGGGTCGAGTCATACTTGGCTATAGGGTAACTCTCAAGGTGACCTTGGCCAAGCCAGCACTTGATCTCCCCGAACCCTGGTTTCTTCACCTGTAAAAGGGGGATAATAACCTTTATCTTGTACCTCACAGGAACTGTAAGGAACAAGGTGGGTTGAGGGTATGACAATACTGTGCAAACTGGAACGGGTTCCACAGATGTGTGGGATTGTGACAGCGCATGATCTGCAGGCATTTCTAAGTTCTGACTGGTATCCAGATCCTCTGAGGAGGCTTCTGAGTACTTCCATGTCTACTCTGGGCTCAACAGGTAATAAAATAACAATAACAATACTAGCTAGCAGTATAGGAGCACTAGTACCAGGCAGTGTTCTAAGGACTTGACATGTATCACCTCATTTTAATCCTTAAAACAATTTTGTGGTACTGTGGGTGCCATGCGGTAGGGACTGTAATTGTCTCCTGAGGAAACTGAGGCACAGAGAGGTTAAGTAACTCATCCAAGGTCACAAAGCAAATAGAGGAGTGAGTGGGATTTGAATCCAGACAGTCTGACTATGGGGCCTGGTAGAAAGCCTCAGCTATTTTTCTCTGACATACAAGGAAGAAGAGTTTGGGATATTTATTAATTGGTTGCCTTAGTTTCCTACATTTAAGGGCTGTTGGGGATCAGGTTTGCTTTCCTTTAAGTGCTGCAGGGAGCAAACCTGCTGGTGAGCGGGAAGCGGGACAAAGCGGATGGTTTCTTGACCTTGGTTGGAAACGCAGCCATGCCTCATCACCCATTAGGCCGGCTTGTGGAAGGCTGTCTTCCCCTCCATGTCACCAGCAGTCAAAGAAGGGAACAGCGCTGCTTGGGAAAGGACTGTGGCGGGGTTACAAGAGCGGTTTCGAGGAAACCAGGAAGCAACCCAGGGAGGGCAGCGTAGAGGCCCTGTGAACCTGAATGAGAACGCTCCTTAAGTAGCAGACTCGGGGCTTTGGAAAAGAGGGTCTCTGAAAACAGCCATGACCTGGGGACTGAGGAAAGAGGCTCAGGTTGAGAAGCTGCATCAGCAGAGGAGTCTGCTGTACCTGAGGGTTTCTGTGAGGTTCAAGTGTGCCCGGTGCAGGCAGCAGCATCGCAGCCCGGCTCTGCGTCTTATGTACAGGTACCGAGGATGATAAACGAGCAGCAGCGCCAGGGGCCTCAGGAAGACAGAGGCCTGAACAATCCATCATGATGCATCTCCGTGTTCCCACATGGATCTCTGAGGTCTGGGGAGACTAGGGAGGTAGTTCTCACCATTTTTTTTTTTTTTTTTTTTGCGGTACGCGGGCCTCTCAATGTTGTGGCCTCTCCAGTTGCGGAGCACAGGCTCCGGATGCGCAGGCTCAGCGGCCATGGCTCACGGGCCCAGCCGCTCCGCGGCATGTGGGATCCTCCCGGACTGGGGCACGAACCCGCGTCCCCTGCATTGTCAGGCGGACTCTCAACCACTGCGCCACCAGGGAAGCCCAGTTCTCACCATTTTGACATTAGTCAGTGACAGACTCTGCCTCCAAACCTGGCCAAGCACTTTCTTAACTTTTGATGTTTCATTATGTTCATGATCTGTTTCTGGACTCTTTTTGTTGAAGGCTAAGTTTAGCTGCCCTGAGTCTCTGCAAACTTGCCAAGCAACAGAGCACTTGATACTTAACCTGTGCGTGCAAGCTTGTGCCCTTTATTATTAAGTCTGATATTTGCACAGGAGTGACTTCTCACTTTCCTGAAGCTCTGAGAGTCATGGTTTTCTTTAAACCCGGCTCAGATAAGCTTCGTTTAAAATGCGTGTGTGTCGGTTGTCTGCTTAGCAGCATTTGTATGACCTCCCATCCTTGTTGCCTGAAGAAGGGAAGAGCTGACTCAACTTAACTTTTCTTTTCATTATTTTGAGGGTCTTCATCTAGCTTGCTTTCATTCGTTTGCAACATCAGTTGATCTTTGCTCCTTGTCTTTCTTCATCCAGAGCCTCCTTAAATCTCTACCATCTAAACTACTTCCCTTTACGGTTCGTTAGATTACCAGTCCCTTTGTGGGAAACACTGTCCAAACAGAAGGTAATTGTTGGCTTGTCCCTGGAATGGATGATGTTTGTAAACGTTCAGAAAGGGTAGCCAGCCTGGGGCTTGTGCGGGGAAACACCACTGTCTTTCATCTCCCTCTGTAATGTGTGGGACTTAGCTTTGCTTTCTGTACACTTTTTGAAGACTGTTACCATATTTTCAGCAAAGAAGAATCCATTTATTCTAAATAGAAGAAAGTTATGGGGGAGTGGAGATTGGAGAGTCAGCGGGAGTTCATTGAGAAAAATAAGAATTCAGTAATTTGATTAGAACGGTGTGGCTTTTTTTTTCCCCTGAAAAATGGGATTTGAACAGAAGAGTACACCCTGTTTCATAGCAACTTTCCAACGTGTCAGGTGCTATTTGCTGCTGCGGCTTTGTTTGTGCTCTTGCAAAGCGCTGTGTTCTCTTCAAATAACTTCCTCTGAGTCCCAGGTACTGTGTTAGAATTTTTACTTCACAGATGTTCTCCGTGATAGTCCAAACAAACCTATTAATTTGTGCTCCTTTTTTGCTGTCTTGAGTACACCTTCTCGCCATCCTTCATGCTACACTTCAGCCATGGTACCTCGTGCTGCATCTCTTCTTTCTTCATTCCCTCGGCACCATATACCCTCCCACAGCGTGTTACTGCCTACTTATATCAGTTTTCAACTGTTGTGTAGTCGACTACCACAAACTGTACAGCTTAAAACAGCACACATGTATGATCTCACAGTTTCCATGGGTCAAGAGGTTGAGTATAGCTTGTCTGGGTCCTTTGTACAAGGTCTAATAAAGCTGCCGTCATGGTGTCAGCTGGGCTGTGTTCTCATCCAGAGGCTTGGCTGGGGAGGAATCCACTTCCAAGTTCACCCAGGTTGTTGGCAGAATTCACTTCCTTGTGGTTGCCAGATTGAAGGCCCTGGCTTTTTGCTGGCTGTCAGCTGGAGGCCACCCTCAGCTCAGAGCTGCCACCTGTAGTCCCTAGAGACCACCTGCAGTTCTAGAGGCCACCGAAAGCTCTTTGCCACACAGGCTTTCTCAATATGGCCTCTCAATTCATCAAGCCATCAAGAAGAGCAAGTCTGCTAGCAAGATAGAGTCTTATAGAAGATAAGATCATGAGGGTGACAGTCTGTCACCTTTGCCATAGTCTCTTGGTGAGAAGCATGTCACAGGTTCTGGTCATACTCTAGGAGAGCGGTCACACACAGGCATGACCACCAAGAGACGGGGTCATGGGGCTGTCTTAGTCTGTCCCACATACCACCTCTACCAAGCTTCTACTTCACTTCCTTCCTTTGAGTGTGTTTTAAGCCCTCTGTAATTTGGTTTTGTCCTACTTCTCGTAATTTACTTTCCCTTCTTCTTAATCTATACCACCTACCTTTCATTTCTCCTCAAAATATTTCTTCCCTTCTTCTTTCTGTGATGCATCTTTAATTAATACAAAAATATTTTAAAATTTTATTATTTATTTATTTATTTATCTATCTTTGGCTGCATTGGGTCTTCGTTGCTGCATGCGGGCTTTCTCTAGTTATGGCAAGCGGGGGCTACTCTTCGTTGCGGCGCGTGAGCTTCCCATTGCGGTGACTTCTCTCGTTGGGGAGCACGGGCTCTAGGTGCGCGGGCTTCAGTAGTTGTGGTGAGCCGGCTCAGTAGTTGTGACACATGGGCTTAGTTGCTCCATTGCATGTGGGAACTTCCGGGACCAGGGCTCGAACCTGTGTTTCCCGCCTTGCCAGGTGGATTCTTAACCACTGTGCCACCAGGGAAGTCCAATACAGAAATATTTTTATTAGCAGAGACAAAGTTCTAAAATCTTATGTGTAAAGCAGAAGTATTTTTCATTGAAGTGAAGGCTTCTTAACTGTCTTTTTGGCTTCTGCATCCTTTTGAGAATCTAATCAAGGGTATAGAGACTCACTCCCAGAAATGAGGGACACAGCCCTGTACTGTTTCAGTTATTATTTCTGCACAACATACCACCCCTAACTAAGTGTTGTAAAACATCAACCATTTTGTTGTGCTCATGGTTTCAGGAATTTAGACAGAGCACAGAGGGGATGGCTTGTCTCTGCTTCTTGATGTCTGGGGGCTCCATAGGGAGGACTCAAACAACCACAGTGATTCAGATGGTTCGGGGCTAGAATTATCTGGAGGCTTTTTCATTCACCTGTTTGTGCCTGGGCTGGGATGACTGGGAAGCTTGGCTCAGCTGGGACTATTGACTGGAGTACTTGCACGTGACCCCTCCACATGGCTTGGGCTGCAACACAGAGTGGTGTCTGGGTTCCAGGAGGAACAGTGAGGGAGGGGTATGGAGGGGAGCCTTCCAAAGACCAAGCAAAAGCTGCTTTTTATGATGGTAGCCTCAGAAGTCACATGGCATTATTTCTGCCACACTCTAATTGGTTGAACAGTCTCAAGTCCACCTAAGGGATGGGGACCTAGACCCCCACCTCTCAACGAGAGGCATATTGGAGACTTTGCAGTCATTAAAAAAAAAAGAAAAACCCACCACACACACACATACATATTTTTTTAAATTTTTTATTCAAGTTTTTATCAAACACCAATACTTCATACATATGCAGGGCATGACCATACTATATTTCCATATTTTCCACTAAAGTGTGAGGGATCACATGTTGCCCACGTTTTCCTTTTTGCCTCCCATTAGTGAATCTTTTTTTTTTAACATCTTTATTGGAGTATAATTGCTTTACAATGGTGTGTTGGTTGCTGCTGTATAACAAAGTGAATCAGCTATATGTATACATATATCCCCATATACCCTCCCTCTTGAGTCTCCCTCCCACCCTCCCTATCCCACCCCTCTAGGTGGACACAAAGCACCGAGCTGATCTCCCTGTGCTATGTGACTGCTTCCCACTAGCTATCTATTTTACGTTTGGTAGTATATATATGTCCATGCCAGTCTCTCACTTTGTCCCTGCTTACCCTTCCCCCTCCCCGTGTCCTCAAGTCCATTCTCTACGTCTGTGTCTTTATTCCTGTCCTGCCCCTAGGTTCTTCAGAACCATTTTTTTTTTTCAGATTCCATATATATGTGTTAGCATACGGTATTTGTTTTTCTCTTTCTGACTTACTTCACTCTGTATGGCAGACTCTAGGTCTATCCACCTCACTACAAATAACTCAATTTCATTTTGTTTTATGGCTGAGTAATATTCCATTGTATATATGTGCCACATCTTCTTTATCCATTCATCTTTTGATGGACACTTAGGTGGCTTCCATGTCCTGGCTATTGAAAATAAAGTTGCAATGAACATTGTAAACACACACATATTTAAAGGAATATACTATCTTGAACTCTGAGAATTGAAAGGGACCGAGAAGGATTATCCATTTCAATCTCCCACCCACGGCTCAGCTCCTCTTTACAACTTCCTGTCATCACATACCTGGACCACAACAGGTGTTTCCTTACTAGTCTTCTGTTGTCCACTCTTGCCCGTTACAGTCTGTTCTTCACTCTGTAGCCAGAATGATTGTTCTGAAACACAGATTTGCTCCTGTACATAACCCGCCCTCAACTCCATTCCCTCCCACTTCTCTTTGAACTAAAATCTGTGACACTCCAATGGTCCAGTTATCAACTACCTCTTCAGCCATATGTCATGGCCACTCATGTTCTACTTGATTTTGCTATGGTTACTTTTTTAGTTCTTTGTACTACTTATGCTTCTTCCTGCCGCAGGACCTTTGCATATGCTCTTCTCTCTGCATGGAATGTTTTCCCCTACCCTCTTGGCTTGATTAATTTTTCCTTATTCTTTGGCTCTCAACTTGATAGTAACTTTCTAAGTGATGTGCTTTCTGACCTCCCTGATCAGGTCACACATCCTCTTATTGCATGCTCTTAAGAACTATGCATCTTTCATCTATAACATGTATCATTTTCACATTTGTGAGAATGTCTGATTTAACTCCACATCTCCCATAAGACTGTGAGGTCCATGAAGCCAGAGACCATGTATGTTTTTCGTTATTTATTCTTTATGTATTTATTCTTACATACAGATGTTATAAATATTATTTCCTTAGTATGAAATAGTTTTTTATTTTAGGAGTGAAAAAAATTTAATGCAGCCTAAGAATTTATACTTTCCTTGTTAGCCTACATTCCTATTGTAGCTCCAGTCAACCCTACCTATAGTTAACGTAAGCTATCCTTAAAGGGAAGCTCCCCCATTCTGTTCTTGTCTAGGTAATATGTGGATTAAGGGTGGGCCTTTATACCTAATCCTAATTTATGTCTTCCTTCAACAATAATTTTAGTCAGTTGACATGTCTTTGAAGCGTGTTTCTCTGGAATTCTTCATATCAGTTATTCTTTTGAATTTGCTATCATTTGGTAATTCAGTGAACATGCTTTCTTCCTTAGCTTTATGTATATTGGTGGGGTTTTTTTAGTCACCAAGTTCTGAGGTCAAATATGTTTGAGAAATATCCTACACATATTTCAGAAGTTAAATATACTTGATCAATTTTGGCCAAAGTTTAATTAAACCATCCAACATCAATTCATGGAGTTTTTACTGCACTTACGTTTTCTTGATTATGGGACTTCTCAGCCTTTATTTAAATGTTGATATACATGGGAGTATGCCCATTTAAGTTCCAAATCCACTCTGATACCAATTTCTGAACAGGTTAGGGTAAGTTAGGTTATGCTGCAGTAACAAAACAAACCCCAAATTGCAGTGATTTAAAAGAGCAAAAGCTTATTTTTTGCTCATGCTACCTGTACACACTTTTACAGCAGAGGGCTTTTTGCTTATTATAGCCCCTAAGGGACTCAGGCTGGTGGACCGACCTACAAACATTTTGAAGATTACTAGGTTCCTCCTCATCCTTCTTCATAACAGCTTACTGAGATATAATATTGCTAGGGTTTTTCTTTTTTTTTCAGAGAAAGCAAGTTCTGGAGAGTCTTGCTCCAGCATTGATTATAAATGTTCTAGACCAGAAGTGACATTTGTCTCTTCTGCTCAGAACTCATTGACCAGAACTAGTAACATGACCCCACCCAACCACAGAGGTATCCGGGAAGTGCAGTCCTATTATATGCTCTGAAGGTGGAAAGCCAGAAATATATGGTGAATAACATTAGTGACTGTTAGGTGTGAGTGTAGTATACAACACTTCTCAAAATTGTTAGCTTGTTGAAACTTTTCTTCATGACTACAACACTTCTCAAAATTGTTAGCTTGTTGAAACTTTTCTTCATGAGGCATCTTGGGACACTGTGTTTTGTAAGGGATAGCTTGGGAAACACTGGATTCTAGTCTAGAAACAACAAGGTTTAGCAGAGGCAAGTCCCCTAGAGACTATTTCTTTACTTCAGCTCCTTTGGCTGTGGCCATTCAGTCAGTTACAATCCCCCTTGTATTAATCATCCAACACCCACTTCCCCTTCCTGTTGGTAAGATTTTTATGAAAGAGTTTGTAAAAAATATTTCTGAAAGCAAAAACTGCTTTGCCCATCACATCCTTTTTGACTTAGAAGGGTACTTACTTGAAAACAGTTTAATTTGGTATGACTCTTGAATCCATGAGTTGAACCCATGGTTGACTCTATTACAATGAGAGCACAAAAGAAGTTGTTTGGTTTTCTGGTGGCAGGATACAACAGGGGTGGAGTGAAGGCTAGAACTGGTTTGGGAGAAGCAGTTGGGAAGAAGACACTGCAATGGGAGTGAGGAAACCTCACATCTGGACCTGCTTCTGTCCCTGATGGGTTATGTGGCTTCTGGCAATGAAGTCTCCACTCTGGACCATAGTGTCTTCTTTTGTTAAACAAATAAACAGAAAACACAGGGACTTAGAGCCTGTAATGACCGCTCACTTGTTTAGTGATTTTTTTTTTTTTTTTAAGCATTTGTTTGGTGCTTTTCTGCTTGGGGAGCCCTTCCTTCCACCTCCATGATTTCCTCTGTTCCTCCCAGCCAGCCACTGGGGCAGTTAGAGTGTGCTCGTTGCCCTCACTCCTGCCACAGCAATCCACAGATGCACACAGAGCCGCGGGTGGCTAGAGGGTGCGTGTGAACCCAGGTCTTCTGACTTCAGCTCTTGGTATGTCTGCTTCTATCAGATGGTTCTCACGGTTTTTTTGGCCAATAACATAGAAAGCTGTAGGAGTACCTTTTCTTTGTTATTTTTAATTTAAAATACGATTTAAGGGCAGTTAGCCACCTCTGGGGGGCCATCAACACCATTGGCACCACTGCGGAAAGGGGGGTCAGAGAATCCTCAAGCAGGATGTCGTTTCTCTTCCCAAGCATGGAATTCCCAGCTTTCTGATCAGTTATTTCCTTGCCTCCTTTCCTGCGGAGTCACCTTTTGTGCCCCGTCTCCTCGCCTTTCTGCTTGCAGTTTTGCTCATTAGTGCTGACAGTTCGGGTTTCTCTGCAGGTGCTGGGAGTGACACCAGGCCTCATGAGAGGTGTCTCTGGTCCTAGATGGGATGTGAATAGTTTTTCTCTCAGAAATAGCCTAATTTGAAAGAAGTCCCCATTGCTGTTTGACATGATGTGAACGATAGCATCAGGAATCCTTTTACATCCAACAAAATAAGTATGTCTCCTTGGTGCCACGTTCCCAAACACAGGCAACCTCAGTTATTGGGCTTGAGATGCCCTAGGGTCTGAGAAAAAAGATTTGCGTTCAGATACACAGTCCTTTCCTTTTGCATTTTGGATTCTTGGATGGGATTTATTTTGGTGTCCTTGGCCATGGCGGGGAGCCACGTTCATCTTTTGAGTTTCCAGCTTGTGAGTTTCACAGTCCAAGCCTTGTAGGTGGAACAGAAAAGAGATTTAAAATACACAAGTATCTTCCACATCCTTGCTTAAACGTCACTTCATCAGAGACCACTTCTCACCAACCCTGCCCTGTAGGTTAGCTGCAGCATCCATGTATTTGTAATTACCTAAGTTATCGTTTGAATGTGTTCAATGAGTCTTTTGTGATGTGGTGGAAGATGTGTGAGGTCCGAGCAGTGCCTGTCTAGCCTACCCTCCTCTCCAGGACCTGTGATGAGCCCATGCCTGACTGCTTGATCCTTTGTTTCACAGGAAGGGACAATCTACAGAGCACTGTCACCCCAACCCCAGAGTCACTTCCTCATGGGAAATTGTCACCGATTTCACCAACATGGCCTTTGCCCGAAGTCCAGTCTTCCTCAGCAGTGGCTAGGATGAAGCCTGTGCCAGGAAGCTCCCCTGACAACAGGAGCTGGCCGCAGTCTGCCCAGATGCCTCCACCCAAGACCCACCGCCAAGTTCCGGCCCACGGGGACTTCTCTCCTTCCCCTTACCAAGGCAGTGGACATAGTTCCTCCCTCGAGCCTTCCAAGGATTCTACTGAGGCCCTGGCCCAACCAAGACCTCCATGGGGAAAAGAAGCAGCCGCCGTGTCAGGTTTGCCTCACACCAGCATGCTTCCCACACTGTCACCTCTCCCACCGGTGGCGTCCTTCCGCACTGGCCTCCCATCCTGGCCACTGTGGGTAGGGACTCCTTCCATGGCAGAACTACATTCCCCGAGGGCAGACGCTCTCCCCTCATCTTCATCTTCTTCATTGGCTCCTGACTCACCTCATTCCATCATCTTTTCTAAGCCAGCAGAGAGACCCACCAAAGTGCTTTTATTCCCCCCAAAAGCTCCAACTGACTCATCCTCAAGTCAGAGCATAGCTAATCCCCTAAACCCATTTGCTGAGGAAATGAACCACAACCCATCCAAAAATGCCCAGGATTTAATAGGCATCCCTCGTCTAGGTTTCCCTGGCTCCTCAAGCCCGGCAGAGGGTCCTCCCTCCGCAGTCTCTCACACACCTGAGTTTTTGAGCTCCGTGGCTGACCTGGCCCGTCTGTCTGTCACTCCCCTAGCTCCCGGAAGTCTTCTTCAGCTTCCAGGTGGAACACCCTCATCCTTGATGTTGGAAGTGGCTCCGAGTCCTGCATCCACCCAGCCAATTGAAGCTGAGGTGGCTGAAAGAGCACATAATGGGGTGTCTCTGCCCGCCTATAAGAGCACCGTGACCCGCGAGGCTGTGTCTTCACCTGTCCAGGTTGCAGAATCGGCGGCAGTGGGGATGCTCAGCCGAAAGGCAGCCCCTGCTACCGCAAAGGACTCTGCTCGCCCGCTGCGTTTGTCAGCAGCTCCAGAGAATTCCAAAGGGCCCGCCCTTTCAGTAGGACACACATCCTCCGCTCCGGTGCCTTCTCTGCCTCTCGCCGCAGCCAGCCGGCAAGAAATCCTTTCTGGGGAGGTTCTCACATCCCCATCAAATGGCGCAGTGGCAGACTTCCCCTCCATGCCTTCTTCCCTCCAGCTGGCAGGCAATCATGCCTCTCCATCCACCATTCCCCCAGTGCCAACTCCTCAAGAAGCGGGCAGTGATGGATCCCCTCCTACTGCAGCTGCAGACTTGCTTCTCTCAAGCACATTTCCTAATCTTCCTTCCACGACTTGGACATTTTCTCTGCAGAAAGAAGGTAGCGGAACAACTGTTTTAAAGAAAAACAAGAAAGCAAATTTGACAGTTGCTCTCCAGACCCTTTCAAGTAAAGAGAGGCCAAGTCTTCACGCTGTAAGCGGAGTCACCTCTGATTTTAGCACCGATCGGGTCTCTTCAGACACTACGCCACCAAGAACAAACCTCCTTCCTTCAGAAATATCTCCAGCTTCCATCCCCTTTGCACGAGCCACCCAGACTGCTTTCCCTTCTCATAGCTCTTCCAACACCAAGCCAGATACTTACACAGCTGTGACGGACCATCCTGAGTTGCCAGTTTCAGCTTCCAAGCAGGTGACAGCATTTCCCTCCTCCAGTGAGGTCTATGATTTCTCAACAATGGGAGACATGAAGAAGCCAGCAATCACAGATGTTGTCTGGCATTCTCTTGCAGCAGGAACTGGATCCCTTTCAACAGAACCAATGATATCTGGCTTGCTGCAGCAAACAAATTATGATGTGAACGGGCACACAATTAACTCCACAAGTTGGGAAACTCACTCAGTTTCAACTGCTCCTCTCGGTGGTTTAAATTCTGCTGCCAGTACAATAAAATCTCGGGATTTCAAAGATAATTTTGGGCATTTAGCGACTGCAGAAGGCTTTAGCATTCAGGATCCAGTCTCTGGTACAAGCACTAACCAGCTCGTCCAACAGTCAGACGTTTCCATGGTTAGAAACCATACAGACCTCTTGTCCATAAACACTAACAGCTACTCCAGAGACTTTCAAACAGCTGAGGTTGAAGATGACCCATCCATGAGTCAACATTCTCTGTCTCATCCCCATCTACGGCTGCCTGCCCATCCAACACACTCTCCTGTGCTGACGTCTCCAAGTCTAACTTCCACAGCTAGCTTATGGGAAATGCTTTCGGATGGAATGGATACAAGTTTTCAAATTTCCGGCGACATCTATCCACCTCCGGTGATAAATGCTTCCCCACCGTTCCAGAGTATCCCGAGATACCACTCTACTGCTGAATCTCCTCCTCTATCAACCAGTGCCTTATTCAGGACCCCATCCAAAGCACTGCCAGCTTCTCAGCACCCCGAGAAGTGGACAGGTGCAGCCACTAATGCAGGTAGTTTGTTTCCTGGTACCCCCCCCCCAAATAGGTGTGACTGCTTCTGGGGCCAAAGCATCTTCAAGCTCAACACAGATACCCAGCTTTGCTCAGAAGGAACAGATATACCTGATTCCAGGATGGTGAATGAGTTAGCAGTGTAGATAGTCAGGCCCCTGATCTTCTGCCGACTTGACTTTTTGGAAAGTATTCAGAATTTAAGTGTCCTTATTTCCAACCCTAGCTTTGCTCTAAGTGGCATTCTCATTATGGTTAATCAACTTAATGCACCTAAAGCTGTTTTGCCTAAATTCCAGTGCTCAGAGACTTTTCACCCCAGCAAACCCATAAGTTACATCCATTCATTCCCACAGTGGTGTGTGCATTCTGGACCAGTGACAAACTTTGCTTTTCTCTCTTTGCAGTGGACTCCTCGGTGTCGCCCAAGGCAGAACCAACAGCAGCAACCATGTTGTTTCTTCGGAAATCAAGTCCACTGGTGCTGTCTGCAGCCCTGGTTGCGAAGGGCACCGGCAGCAGCCCTTCGGCCGTGGCCTCGGGATTAGTCAAGAGCAGCTGGGCCACTGCTGTAGCTAAAAACGTCACAAGCAACGCAGCATCTGGCCCAAAGGCGACAGCAGGGGCAGCCCATCCAGGCATCTCGTTCACGCCGACCTACATGTTTGCAAGAACAGCACACACCGTGAGCACTCCCACGGCTATGCAAGGGAACACGGGCACTGCCTCTGGCCTGTTGTCCACAACACACCTCCCCAGGAAACCACAAGCCATGTACACGGGCTTCCTGAACCCCACCAACCCAGACATGCCCAAGGTGTCCACCGCACGCCCGCTGACAATCACGGCAGCCTTGACGTCCATCACTGCACCAGTAAGGGCCACCCGGATGCCGCCTTTGTCAGCAGAAAACACAGACGCTGCTCTTCCCGCTGTGTCCACGGCCATGATCACAGCTGGCAAAATGGCATCCAACCTGGAGTGTCAGATGTCCAGTAAGCTCCTGGTGAAGACAGGTAAGAGTCCACTGTCCTGATTTGACTTGAAAGCAGCAAGTGCATCCTGGCCTCAGAGGTGTAGCAGAATTATTAGGTTTCTTTGAGATCAGTGGTTCTCAACCAGGGGAGGATTTTGCCCCCCTGCTCAGCCACCAGGGGACATTTGGCCATGTCTGGAGATGTTTTTGGGTGTCTACAACTTGGAGGGTAGGGAGGGTGTTACGAGCATCTAGTGAGTTAGAGACCGGGAATGCTGCTAAACATCCTACAGTGCATAGGACAGTCAGGCAACAAAGAACAGTCCAACCCAAAACATCAGTAATGCGAGGTTGAGAAGCTCTGATCTTTATTAAGTGACAGAGGAGAGGAGCATCATGTGACATGGATTCTAGTCCTGGGATCCATCCTGATATCAGAGGCCCCTGGGAAACCAATTCTCCCAGCGAGTCTGGGAAAGCAAATGTACACCAAAGTTTGCATGTAGAGACCTCAGTGATGTCTCACATGCGTGAATGATGTGATCGGTAAAATACAGAATCTTGGGAAGGGCTACAGAACTCAGAAAGGCTTTCTGTCATGTATTTTCTCAACCAGCAGATACTAACAGTACAGCTACCGTACACTGTGTTGGCGCCCAAGATTTCTTCGGATGTTAAAAAGGAGACCTTCTTGAAAAAGTCGCGTAGATGCTATCTTTTTTAGCCCCCGCCTCTGAGTTGCTGCAGACAGGCCAAGAAGGCACAGGATGCTTTTAATAGTGTGGTAATGTCTGCTATAAAAAGCATTAGACACATTATTTGAAAGAACATGCCAGTGTTGAATGCTCATGTCCCGCCTTCCTCTTCACCCCGCAAAGAATTAAATGAAATTTTCTCTTGAGATGTATCTTATTCTAAAATGGGAAATTGTGAAACTAGGCAGAGCAGAAAGCACAGTATCTTTTTCAGTTTCTCAAACAGTTATACCATCTGGTTTTCCACATCCCAGCCACCTAGGTGCGGAAGTCTGGAACATTCTCCCCTCCCTCTTCTTCTCAACCTCCCTTCACCCCAGCCACCCCCAGTCAACGACCGGTTCCTTCCAGTTCTACCTCCTAAATACCTCTCCCCTGCACCCTCACTGCCGCTTCCCTGGTTCGCACCGTCACCATCGCTCACCTAAATTTCTGAAACAACGGCCAGATTTCTCTCTCTGCCTTCAGACTTCCCCCACCCTCCAATCTGTTCTCCAGTCTGGAGTCCAGGGAGCCTCCTAAAATACATGCCTTTGCTTTAAACCCTTCATTTCCCATTGCCCCAGCACCGAGCCTGATCTTGCAGGCTGAAATATTCACCTCTCGCCTGTGCCTTTGCACTTGGTCTCCCTCTGCTGGGAGTGGCAGGGGGCAGTCCCTCCGGCCTTGGCCCAGCTCACGCCCATCATCCTCCAAGACTCAGTGGAAGCAACAGTTCCTCCAGGAAACCTTCCCTGATCCCCAACCCCTTGCCCAAGTCAGGGCTGGATGCTCCTCCAAGGGCCTCCCACCACATCCTAGGCTTCCCTTCACATAGCACCTGTCATGTTCAATCACAAATGCCTCTTCTCCGTGCCAGGTCTCCATTCCTGTCTCCGTCCCACTTGTGGGGTGAGGACTGCACCTCCTGATGCAGGGTTGATTTAGGCTGTTTTAGGATGCAGGGCCTGCAGTTAAGGAGGTTCTCAGGGATGCTGTTCCAGGAATTTCCTTGCATGCAGACTGGTCAGGGGCAAGCAAGGCTTAGCCTGGCTTTCAGAGTCAGAGGCAGTGTTGGTCAGAAGGAAATGCCACCAGCATGCTAGCTCTCTCTCCACTAGGGCCACACGAATGGCTGGGGCCTTCTTTCCTTAGGACTTGAGCGGGACCAACGGAGCTGCTGCTCCATTGGTTGGACCTGTGCCCACTAGCTTTGCTCAGAACCTGTAGGAGGTGGTGGGTAGCTGGGGAGGAGGGGAGGGCTCATTAATTAGGAGGTCTGCTGCCTTACTCTGATTGCATGCTTCTGTTTCGCCCCACAGTTCTCTTTCTGACCCAAAGGAGGGTGCAGAGCAGTGAAACCTTGAAGCTTAATGTAGCCAGAGGGCTCACACAGGCATTGCGGAAGGCATTTCACCAGAATGACGTCTTGGCTCATGTAAGCCCCCTGCTTTTGTAACCAGGCTCATCTATCTCTTCCTCTTGGGTCCAGAGTCTGTTTAGATTGTTTTCTTCCTCCCTGGGTACCATAGCCACAACAGAAGTAGGATCTTTCATCATTTGGGCAAATAGCTAATGCATGGTAGCTGGAGAAGGTCAAATTCTGAGATGGAAAATTGAGGATAATTGCCTTATGTCTAGTTTTTGTTTTGTTTTTTTAAGCCTGGAGGTTCTGTTTTAAATTGTCCCATTATCCTGTTGTTTGGTGAAAGTATTTAATTGTGTCAGTGTAATTTTGCAGAAATCATCCATTGTTTTTTTCCTTTATCTTCCTCACCATTGTGAACAATTAGTGATTTATTTCTGGACATTTAAAAATTACTCTGACTTATAAACTGAGTCCACCTTTGCTTAAATTGCCAGCAGCAGATAGGGAAGTAAACATTTTTTTCTCTAAACACATTAATGCCAAGAACTATTTAACAACCACTAGCTGATTTTGATGGCATATCTAAGTGGTGGAAGCCTTGCTTTACACCCTTTTGGTTTGATTCCAAGTTTTAAAGCAGTAAATGTGATTGGCAGTCAGTGGACAACTCTTTACATCACTAAAAAATATTGCTCTCGCTCCCTCCTTTGATGCTTTGTGCCCCAGCTGCATTCAAATTAGGGGTCCTTCTCCACCACCACATGAAGGACAAGGAAGGAGATTGGGTACACAGTTTATTGGTCATTGTTAATCTCTTTTATATAATTCTGAAAAAAAAAAGAAGAAATGCTCTCCACGAGAGGCATCTGTGGTTTCCGCACCAGAAACTTTATTTGAAAGTTGAAAATGTGAATGCTTCCATGTGGTTACCTGAGACAGTTTTCACTAAACTTTGGTCGTTTGCAAATTACCCTCACAGCTTTTGTCTTTTTTGCATATCATCACAGACCGCTGTGACAATTAGTACATGTTAGTTTTTTTTTAAATCAGCTTTTATTTAAAAAACACTTAAGATTGGGATTGACATACACACACTACTGTATACAAAATAGATAACTATTAAGGACCTGTTGTATAGCACAGGGAACTCTTCTCAATGCTCTGTAGTGACCTATATGGGAAAGAATTTAAAAAGAGTGGATATATGTATATGTATAATTGATTCACTTTGCTGTACACCTGAAACTAACACAACATTTTAAATTGACTCTACTCCAAAAAATTAAAAAAAAAAACCGCTTAAACACGTTTCTTTTGAAAAGATGTTTGATATTACCACCATAAATGGCAATTAGGATCATTTCCCACAAATAAAAGGTAATCATAAATAGGAGAATAGGGAGTTCCCTGGTGGTCTAGTGGTTAGGATTTTCACCTTCACTTCCATGGCCCAGGTTCAATCCCTGGTCAGGGAAATGAGATATTGCAAGCCGAGCGGTATGGCCAAAACTTTTAAAAGATAAAAATAAAAATGAAAATAATGGAGACAGCCTGTTAAATTCAAGCTAGACATTGTTGCTTACAGAAGGCATTAAGGCTGGGCCTGGTTTTCCTTTGTTTGTTTAAAAATATAGTTAGCAAGGGTTAGAGAGGTGTTAAAAGTCGATTATCCTCAAACTGAGACCCGCTCCTTGAGGCAATTGGAAGGATTGGAATGGGAGTAAGTTTCTTGCTGGGTGATTTGGTGGCATTTGGCTCTGAGTCCATGTTCCATATCTCTTGTCCCACCTAAAGTCACCTTGAACACCGCCTTTAGGTAACAAGGTGCTGGGGAGCACACAGTGTGGAGGAAGCAAAGGCCTACCCAGCCTGCTGCAAAATCAATGGTCTTGGTTTCTTTGGCAAATACACATGACACTCCTAATGGAGATGCAAGAATAAGGGGGAGGAAAGCAGGTGTTAAAAACACCCTGAACTGCTGATATAAAACACTAAGAAAACAAAACAAAGTAAGAATAAAATCGGAAGTCTCAAAATCTTCCAGGTGGGTCAGAATGAGCTCAGATCATCAACATCCCTTAGGACTCAGCTGTAAGAGAAACTCTCCATGGCCCGTCCCTGCCTTGGTCTTGAACCAGTCACAAGCTAAGAATGGAGTGAAGTCTGAACAGTCCTTCTCTCAGCTTCTAAAGAAAGGAATTCACCTCATTTACTACCTGACCCCTGTCCTGAAGGGCCTCCACTTAACCTATCACTTCTGCCTTTTAATGTTTATAAATGATGAGAAAGATGATACAGCTGTTTTTCCCAGCATTCCATTCCCTGGAAATCTCTTTTGCCTGCCGTCTCCTGCCTGCCATGCTAATTTATGCTCACAGGATTATACAGAGGCACTTAAAGAATAATAAAATAAAATAAATGCCACACATTTAATTCTATTCCAGAATTAAATTAAATATAGATTGACTCCTATATCCGTAGGTTCGATATAAATTATATTTTGTTGTATTCTTGTATTTTGAGACTTGACAATCCCCGTAGGCTTATGAGATTGTTAGAATATTTGTCGAATGGGAGTGTCCTATTCCTCAGCCATGCTGAGTAACAGTTATGGTTCTACGAAACTCCAAGGAGAACTTAAAGTACCATGGAAATGAACACTGAGTTCTGTGGGTCCATTTGTTTTGTAGGTGGACATTCTGGAATATTCTCACAACGTCACTGTTGGTTATTATGCTACCAAAGGGAGGCTGGTCTACTTGCCTGCTGCAGTGATTGAAACGCTGGGCGTTTATGGGATCAGCAATGTCACTGCAGACCTGAAGCAACACACCCCAACCTTGCAGTCTGTGGCAGTACTTGCCTCCCCGTGGACTCCCCAGCCTGCAGGCTACTTGCAGCTGAAAACAGGCAAGTAACTCAGAAGGAAAGGATTCCTATCCGTTCTGGGATCAGCGGTGGTACCAGGAGGACACCTGTTTGAAAACTCCATCACTGGCTGCTCTGTTATTTCTTAAAGTCACTGTGTACCTTCCTCCAAGGTCCTTGCTAATCAAATGTCCAAATTTCCTGCACAGCAGCCTAAACTTTTCCAACCTGGATTCGTTAGAAATACTCCTTCACAGGAGTCTTTCTTCCCAATTTATATAATTATGAGTATATCGTACTTGTGAGCATTAAATACTGTATTTTTTTTTCCTGTATTACCAGTGGATACTGAGGAGAGTTGAGTGTCCATAAAATCTGTGCTTTGCAGCAATATGTTCCAGATGCTCCTGAATCAGAATCTCTGAGCTTAGGCCTTGGAATCTTTCTTTCAAACTCCCTGGTGACTCTGATCCTGTGGTTTGTAAACCACAAGAGTAGAGGAACCATTGAAATAGAAAGACTCAAACAACTTAGTCATGCAAGCCAATTGATTGTTTTTTTTTTCCCCCTCCAAAGAAATAGAAGGCATGATCACTCTTAAGCCGTTTTGATGTCTTGGAGCAGATGTCTCCATATGCCAATCAAATGAAATCACAAAATCCTTTGCATTGGAGGGAATCTCAGGTTCAATCCTGCTTTTAATTCTTCTATGTTATAAATCATTTTAAGAGCCACATCCAAAACTGCAACTGTCCTTATTTGCCTGATTTCTCTGATGTAAAATCATGCCGTTTTATATCACGACTGCTATTAAGTTCAAGGAACTAAGACGCAGAGCTTTGGTGAGCACTGATTTATTACTCTCATTCTAGTGCTACAGTTTGTGAGCCAGTCCGACAACATACAGTCCTGCAAGTTTGCTCAGACGATGGAACAGAGGCTACAGAGGGCTTTCCAGGATGCCGAGAGGAAAGTTCTGAATACTAAAAGCAACCTGACAATTCAGGTAAGGAGGAGGGTGCTTCAGCTGTGTAGTTGACAGAGGCCAACCGGAACACAAATGTTGGCAAGAAGTGATTTGGTCCCTCATTTCAAAGCTGCCTGGGTGTAAATGTAACTTTGTACTTCGGGCATGTGATATCAACAGGAGAAGGTGCCACCTTGGGACCACCGAGTTGAGTCAGGCCTGGCAATGATGAGGATGTCTGGGGTGTGGTGGTCATGACAAGGGAGATGCTGTGACACTGTGTAGCTGCTGTGATTTGGGATTTTATATTTATTTTCCCAAGCCTTCCTTGGGAAGGCTTGAAGCTTCCTTAAGCCTTTCTAATATATTTATTATTTTTAAAAAAATGAACTAGAATATACTCTATGTCAAATGTCGCATATAAAATGAATCATTTCTAAATAGCTAACTCACCAAGATTTGCCTATTCTGTGATTTTCTTTGAGTTGTCTTCCAGGCATCCACACGAACAATCACCTTATTTTAGACACACACACACACACACACACACACACACATTTTATATTTAGGGTTTACTATGTGCCAGGACTGTGCTAAGTGTTTTATAAATGTTTTGCTACATAATACTCAAGACATCCTTCTGAGGTGTTATTATCAGCATTTCACAGGAGAGGGAACTGAGAGAAGGGTAGGAAACTTCCAGAAGGTCACACAGTTGGTAAGGAATGGAATTAGGACTTGAGCCAAAGCCCATACTCTAATCCACCATGCTCTACTAGCATCAATGCAATGCAGAAATGGGATCCTTAATGAAATTTTGGTAAGCATATGCATTATCTTCCAGGGCAATCCCACTCCTGGTATACTGTATTTCAACTTCCTGGATTTACAGTAGACATGCTACCAAAAACGTTTCTCAGACCCATTTTTTACAATTATATTGATAACATCTCACTAAAGACAAATGCTTCTTAATCATATTCATCCAGCCCCCAAATATCTCTAATTAACTGTACTAACTAATGTCTCTGTTTTTACTGAACTAAAAGCCTTTGCAATTAAACCCAGTGGTTTTAAAATTGACATTTAGCATAAGTGAATTATCAGCAAAGCCAATATGATGTGGAAAGCATACATTTTAATTTGAATGAGCAGACGTCCTTTTCTAGATTCACCCAAAGTATATATGGAAGTATCTCATTATGATCTGGTTCATATTAGACTAAGATCTAAAAACATGTCGCAGACATAAGATTTATGTAAGGAGTGTGACTCAGCTCCTTTTTCTTTCTGATTGCATTTATGATCCTCACAGGTACATGAGTCTTATTGGAGCTTGGCAGTGGAACATATTCTAATTATATTCAAGAAGCACAGACTTCTTTCCTCCAGCTTCTCTTTATCAGGCACTGGAAGGGACACCAAGATAAATAAGCTGCCCTTGGCCTTAAGAAGCCTCTCTTGTGTTGTCTTATGATAGTCAGGGGCCATGAGATGAAACTTTATAAAGCAAGTAACAAACATTCCTTGGAAAAGACTACAATGGGCAATTAGATAATTGCATCTAAAATAGATTTTAGATGCTCTTGAACATATCCACAGCTTTGGGTGAATTGTTTTATTAACCCTCTTTCACTTTTTGCCTTGGCTGGCAGGAAGCCCAGAGCCAAAGTTGTTGTGTGGATTTAGTAACCCTCTAGGCCCCTATATCATGCATAGATTGCTACATGCTAATGATCCCTCCCAGGGTTGTCTTTAATCTGTTTTCTTAGGACCTGGTTTTGTAATTAATAAATTACCATTTTATTGTATTAAATGTAATTTGGGGGGCACCTTGGATCTTTTGTGGAATAAGACCATGTAAATATTTAATTTGTTCAGAGAGTCATCGAAAAAGTGACTTAATTGTTTTTTACTTGTATAGCATTGATATTAGGGGTTAGAAGACTCAATTAGGACTTTTTGATTATAAGCAACAGAATCCAAGGTCACAGGCTTATGCAAAAAGAGGAAGTGATTGGGTCATGTAACCGAAAGGTTCACAGCTCCTTACTTCAGGAACAACTGGATCCAGGTGCTTACATGATTTCTTCATGAACTTCTCTCTTCGTCTCTTGGCTTGCCTTGCTCTGGGTGGCATCATCCTCAGGCCCCTGGCACCTCCAGGTTTGCCTCATCTTTACTACTTACAGTCTCATGGATCCAGAGTGCCTTTTTTGTGTCATTCCAGTCAAAATCCTGGATTAGTTTTCATTGAACCCTCTTGGATCACGTGCCCATTTCTGGACCAGTAACTGTGGTCGAGGATATGAGATATCCCAGTCAACTAAGTCTGGCTGAGATGCCCACTTCTGGAACCTGAGTGGGACAACTGCACCCAAAGCACATGAACTGATTGGAGAGGAGGAGGAGGTGTTTCCCCAAGGAGAATTGTGGTGCTAACAAGGAAGAAGGGAGAATGGATACTAAGAATGAAAACAACAGCTTTCCATTCTGTCAGCGTTGTGGGTCTAATTAGCTAAATGAAGCATGGCATGAGTGAATGGGAAGTAAGAGGATACGGTCAGAACCCATACGAGTCTAAGAGTAGAGGGGTAATGGGAAAGTATCCCCTGCAAGGGACAAGGCATGACTGTCAAGGAACAGTGATATGACCTTGGTTTCAGGTCTGTGGATCTCTTCTTATTTATGAAGTTTTTGTTAAGCAGCCCCCAAGAATGGTCACGCTTTTCTTAGCTATAAAAAAAAAAAATGAGTATAGTAAAGAAAACACAAATAACTGGAAAGGCATTCTGTGCTCATGAATTGGAAGACTTAGTATTGTTATGATGTCAAATACTACCCAGAATGATCCCTATGCAATCCCTATCAAAATTCCAGTGGTGTTTTTTGCAGAAATAGAAAAATCCATCCTAAAATTCACCCGAAATATCAAGGGACCCCGAATAGCCGAAACAACCTTGAAAGAGGAAAACAAAGTTGGAGGTCTCACACGTCCTGATTTGAAAACTTAGTGCAAAACTATGGTAATCAAAGCAGTATGGTACTGGCATAAAGACAGACATATGGACCAATGGAACAGAATAGAGAGCCCAGAAATAAACCCTTACATATATGGTCAAATGATTTTTGATGAGACCATTTGGTGGGGGAAGGGACAGTCTTTTCAACCAATACTACTAGGAAACTGGATATCCACAAGCAAAAGAATGAAGTTGGATCCTCACCTAACACTGTATACAAAAGTTAACTCAAAATGGATCAAAGACCTAAATGTAGGAGCTAAAACTGTAGCAGAAAGAGCTAAGACTCTTAGAAGAAAATAGGGCAAAAAGCTTCATGACATTGGATTTGGCAGTGATTTGTTGACATGACACCAAAAGCACAGGTAACAAAAGAAAAAATAAATAAGTTAAATGTCATCAAAATTAAAAACTTTTGTGGCTCAAAGGACATAATCAAAAGGCAACCCACAGAATGGGAGAAAATATTTGCCAATCATGTATCTATAGGGGGTTAATATCTAGAATATGTAAAGAACTCCTGCAGCTCAGCAACAAAAAAACCAAACAACCCAAGTAAGAAATGGGCAAAGGGGCCTTCCCTGGCGCAGTGGTTGAGAGTCCGCCTGCCGATGCGGGGGACACAGGTTTATGCCCCAGCCCGGGAGGATCCCACATGCCGCGGAGTGGCTGGGCCCGTGAGCCATGGCCGCTGAGCCTGCACCACATCTGGAGCCTGTACTCTGCAATGGGAGAGGCCACAACAGAGAGAGGCCCGCGTACCGCAAAAAAAAAAAAAAAAAAAAAAAAAAAAAGAAATGGGCAAAGCACTTGAATAGACATTTCTCCAAAGACGATATACAGGTAACCAATAAGCACACGAAATGATGCTCGACGTGACTAATCATTAGGGAAATGCAAATTAAAACCACGAAATACCACTCACACCTATTGAGAATGGCTATTATAAAAAAAATAGAGAATAATAAGCATTGGTAAGGAGAAATTGGGACTCTTGTGCGCTGCTGGTGGACGTGTCAAAGGGTGCAGCTGCTGTGGAAAACAGTATGGTGTTCCCTCAAAAAACATAGAATTACCATATGATCCAACAATTCTACTTCTGGGTATATACCCAATAGAATTTAAACCAGGGACTTGAACAGATATTGGAACACCGATGTTCATAGCAGCATTATTCACAACAACCCAAAGGTGGAAGCAACCTAAGTGTCCATCCATGGGTGAATGGATAAGTCAGTGTGGTATATACATGCGATGGAATATTATTCATCCTTAAAAAGGAGGGAAATTCTGACACAGGCTAAGGCATGAATGTACCTTGAGGACTTCATGCTAAGTGAAAGAAGCCAGTCACAAAAGGACAAATACTGTATGATTCCACTTATAAAAAATATTTAGTTTTGTCAAATGAATAGAGAGAGAAAATAGAATGGTGGTTTCTAGGAGCTAGGAAGAGGAAGAAATGGGGAGTTATTTAGTAGGTACAGAGTTTCAGTTTGGGATGATGAAAAAGTTTTGGAGATGGATGGTGGTGATAGTTGCACAGTAATGCGAATGTACTTAATGCCACTGAACTGTACACTTTAAATGGTTAAAATGTAATGTGTATTTTACCACAAAAAGTATGAAACTAATATAATGTTGTATGTCCATGATGTCTCCTCAATAAAAAAATTCTCATCTGAAAAAATGCATAACTTACCTGCTCGAGTGTAGTATGTACAGAGATACCATATTGCAAGCTCTTTGGGATCCAGTGAGATTTAGTTTTGTTGAAAAGCAAAAAAATGGAGTGTTCAGAATAGAGATAAAGGTTGCAAAGTTATTTTAGTTATTATTTTTTTAGGTGACAGTGCAGTGAGGTCTTTTGAATTATTCAGAAAGAAGTGCCTTTTTTCTTGGTACCTTGGGAGAGTCATGAATATCTGTGGCTACACCACATTCCAGAAATACTGTTGGAGAGGAAGTAAGAGTGGACCAGAAAAGTTGACTCCGTATATCATTAATCATGGGACTCTAGGTACTGTGTTAGAGAATTTAAAAGGAACTTCCACTTAATGGGAAAAAGTTCAAAATAACATGAAGAAGCTTCTCTTGACGGTCTTCTTCAAAGTAAGGTTTAAAAGGAACGTTGCAGAGATATTTATGTCTGAGCACACAAAGGTCTGGGACAGACTGGGTATCAGTTTCCGGCAGAAAGAGAGGACACATTCAAATGAAGATAATTTGAGGAAAGTCCAATAAAAAGGACTTTGTAGAAGTGTGGGCGGGCTCTAGGGAAAACACAGGGACAGTGCAGCTGCCAAGGCTGTGACAGTTGGGGCTGATGCGGTGAGAGGAGAGAGCAGTTGTGGGAAGCCCGAGGCCAGAGCTGCCCAGCATGAGCTGTGACCCCACAGGAGGGAGTCCCTGACACCAGCTCTCTGCCCTCACTCTCCTCCTTCTCTTCCACATCCTCCTGAGCTCCCTGCAGCTGAAGCCAGGGGGCCAAGGAGCCCGCTGAGCAGGATGAGGGCAGGGTGGCAAATGGATCTGGAGGGGGAAGGGGCAGACGCCCAGCACAGAAGCCCATAAAGAGTGTCTCACCATTCCTACTGCATCTGTTTTTTCAAATCTCATCTGTGGGATATTTTTATGTATACACTGACCTATAAAAATCTCATTTCCTCATAACTAAAAAAACTGACTTAGACAAGATTCGAGAAGAAAACCACACCATCTCATAGTAATATTAACATGTTTTACATTGAATTAATAGACCACAAGGAAATGGAATCTCTCTCTAAAGAAGCTGTTTTCTATTTCTGAATTCTTTTTGTCATCAGGTTCAGTTCCCCGTCCTTTCAACTTTAAAATCCCCCAGAAGTTTGACTCAGGCTTTCTCTGAGCAGTTGAGTCCTCCTTAAATTTACCATTCCTATGCTCTATTGTGTATTTTCAGAACCATAAAAGTAGGCTGAGACCATTTAGCCCCTGGAAAAGATACACACACCAGTGGTTAAAACCCGAAGTCAGGCTGCCTGGGTTGGAATCCTGTCTCCGTCACTTATTAGCTGTGTGACCTTGGGCAAGTCCCTTGATCATTCTGGGCTTCAGTTTCCTCCTCTGTAAAAGGGAGTCATAACAGGATACACCTCCTAGGGTTGTGGTGAGGATTAAATGAGATCATGTGCCCTTAGCAGATGTCTGGCATGTAAGCAAGCAATCTGTGAGTGACAACTATTGTTATTCTTATCTCTTCCTTGCTCTCTTCCCACCTCCCTTTCATTCCTAACCTCAGCTTCTCCTTAAACTTCTCCTCCCACGGCCTCCATGAAACAGACCCTCATCTTATTTGGCATGTCTCCCTCCCCTTTCCTCCTGTGTCGATTCAGATGGTGAGCACGTCCAACGCCTCCCAGACAGTCACCTTGGTGTACGTGGTGGGCAATCGAAGCTCCTTCCTCAACGGCACTGTGGCCAGCAGCCTCCTCCGCCAGCTCTCTGCTGAGCTGGTGGGGTTCTACCTCACCTACCCGCCGCTCACCATCGCCGAACGTGAGTATGTCCACGTCCTACAGGGACTCTGCCATCTTCTCCGGGGCCTTGTCTGTTTAGCAAACCTCCATGGTGCCAGGCCACATGCTAACTCTTTTGTCATTATATCACAACTGAAATATGTGATCAATGGGAATTGAATTGATGAAAACTTTATTACACATTGAAAAAAGCACTGGCTGGGTGCTTTTACCCTTCACTTATCTCCTATCTCATTTAATCCTCACAACTACTCTATAAGGTAGGTGCAAACTTAACCCCATTTTGCAGATGGGAAAACTGAAACTCCAAGAGGTTTAACAAGATGCCTACTCTGACATACCTAGCGAGACATGGAACCTGGGGTTTGAACCCAAGCGGTCTGCCTTCTGTGCTTATAACACTGCCTAGTATGGCATCTGTCCTCGTGGCAATCTGGGTTGCTACGGTTTCCTCCACTTCTACCATCAGCAAATGTTCCTGGGCCTTCAGCCCTTGCCCGGGCTATAGATATTATAATGCAGCTCATGTGCAGTCGGCATCGTGACTTCAACTTGATGAAGTCCTCGTAGGCTTGTGGCCTCATCTTCCTCTAATGCTTCAGTTATATAATCCTCATTACCATGCAGCAGGCATAGACTTTGAAGACGATGCAGCCTACATTTTGTACCCAAACATTTACTCGGTAGCCAAAGGAAGTAAAGATCTATGCTCTTAAATTTAATCATTGGTATATTTCTAAAGGTCACTGGGCAAGTTTATTTTTTAAACATGTATTAGCAAAATTGTTTCTATTTCCTTCTTTGGTTGCTTTATATATTGTAGATAAGTGTGATAATGTGTATGAATGTACTTATTAGCACATAGTAGACACTCAGAGTTTTTTTTAATGTTTGTTTAATGGCAAGCTTTTGTGAATGTCCATATACTAGGGAAAGATGCTTCTGGATTTTATGGAAAAGATGATGTCATAAAAGATGGCATTACATCACCTGGCAGCACGTGAAGAATTTCATTTTTCATCATCTTGATATTCTGAGAATAATAACAATAACACAGCTATGATTTATTGAGTACTTACTATGTGCCAGGTACTATGCTAAGGCTTTTACATGTATTAACTCTGATGGTCACCACACCTGTAAAGAAATGGGACTGTTACATTTGGCTACAAAACTTAGTCCTTGACACTGGAAAAATCCATTCAAGAAATAATTATTCCTAAAAATGTTACGATGGTTGGATAATTTTTAAAGAGAAAGCTATTGTTAAGATAGGTTCTAGCTGTAGGTATTGAAGTGTTTCATTTAAGAAGGTTTTGATAGAAAAACTGAAAGCAGACACCCAAAAGCCCTTTACTGAGTATTTTAGTTTTCTGAATAGCAAGTTTCAGCCTGTATGTCCTAGAGTTCCCAAGAATGATAAAGCAGGATTTAGCTGCTTGGTATTTTGTCAGCTATGTCTATTTCCCTGAACAATATTTACATACAAAACTTGTGAAAGTAATTTGGTGTGTTTCTTGTTTGTTTTAGCACTGGAATACCCCAACCTTGATATATCAGAAACAACCAGAGACTACTGGGTAATTACAGGTAATCTCTTCTTTCATTTCCCCTTTCACCCTATCAGGTTGGTTTATTTTTCTTTCTTTCTTTCTTCCTTTCTTTCTTTCTTTCTTTCTTTCTTTCTTTCTTTCTTTCTTTCTTTCTTTCTTTCTTTCTTTCTTCCTTCCTTCCTTCCTTCCTTCCTTCCTTCCTTCCTTCCTTCCTTCCTTTCCTTCTTTCCTTCTCTCTTTCCTTTTCTTTCCTTCCTTCTTTCTTTCTTTCATTATTATTTTTTTAATATCTTTATTGGAGTATAATTGCTTTACAATGTTGTGTTAATTTCTGCTGTATAACAAAGTGAATCAGCTATACATATACATATACATATATGCCCATATACCCTCCCTCTTGCGTCTCCCTCCCACCCTCCCTATCCCACCCCTCTAGGTGGTCGCAAAGCACCAAGCTGATCTCCCTGTGCTATGTGGCTGCTTCCCACTAGCTATCTATTTTACATTTGGTAGTGTATATATGTCCATGCCAGTCTCTTACTTCGTTCCTGTTTACCCTTCCTCCTCCCTGTGTCCTCAAGTCCATTCTCTACATCTGTGTCTTTATTCCTGTCCTGCCCCTAGGTTCTTCAGAACCATTTTTTTTTAAGATTCTGTATATATGTATTAACATACTGTATTTGATTTTCTCTTTCTGACTTACTTCACTTTGTATGACAAACTCTAGGTCCATCCACCTCACTACAACTAACTCAATTTCGTTTCTTTTTATGGCTGAGTAATATTCCATTGTATATATGTGCCACATCTTCTTTATCCATTCATCTTTTGATGGACACTTAGGTTGCTTCCATGTCCTGGCTATTGTAAATAGTGCTGCAATGGAAATTGTGGTACATATCTCTATTTGAATTTTGGTTTTCTCAGGGTATATGCCCAGTAGTGGGATTGCTGGGTCGTATGGTAGTTCAATTTTTAGTTTTTTAAGGAATCTCCGTACTGTTGTCCATAGTGGCTGTATCCATTTACATTCCCACCAACAGTGCAGGAGGGTTCCCTTTTCTCCACACCCTCTCCAACATTTATTGTTTGTAGATTTTTTGATGATGGCCATTCAGACTGGTGTGAGGTGATACCTCATTGTGGTTTTTTTTTTTTTTTTTTTTTTTTTTTTTTTTTTTTTTTTTGTGGTTTTTTTTTTTGCGGTATGCGGGCCTCTCACTGTTGTGGCCTCTCCCGTTGCGGAGCACAGGCTCCGGACGCGCAGGCGCAGCAGGCATGGCTCACGGGCCCAGCCGCTCCACGGCACGTGGGATCTTCCCGCACGGGGCACGAACCGGTGTCCCCTGCATCGACAGGCGGACTCTCAACCATTGTGCCACCAGGGAAGCCCAACTCATTGTGGTTTTGATTTGCATTTCTCTAATGCTTAGTGATGTTGAGCATCCTTTCATGTGTTTGTTGGCAATCTGTATATCTTCTTTGGAGAAATGTCTATTTAGGTCTTCTGCCCATTTTTGGTTTTTTTTTTTTTTTTTTTTTTTGATTTTGAGCTGCATGAGCTGCTATAAATTTTGGAGATTAATCCTTTGTCAGTTGCTTCATTTGCAAATATTTTCTCCCATTCTGAGAGTTGTCTTTTCATCTTGTTTATGGATTCCTTTGCTGAGCAAAAGCTTTTAAGTTTCATTAGGTCCCATTTGTTTATTTTTGTTTTTATTTCCACTTCTCTAGGAGGTGGGTCAAAAAGGATCTTGCTGTGATTTATGTCATAGAGTGTTCTGCCTATGTTTTCTTCTAAGAGTTTGATAGTGTCTAGCCTTACATTTAGGTCTTTAATCCATTTTGAGTTTTTTTGTGTGTATGGTGTTAGGGAGTGTTCTAATTTCATTCTTTTACATGTAGCTGTACATCTAGCTTTTACATGTACATGTAGCTTTTACATCTAGCATCATTTATTGAAGAGGCTATCTTTTCTCCATAGTATATTCTTGCCTCCTTTATCAAAAATAAGGTAACCGTAGGTGTGTGGGTTTATCTCTGGGCTTTCTATCCTGTTCCATGGATCTATATTTCTGTTTCAGGGCCAGCACCATACTGTCCTGATTACTGTAGCTTTGTAGTATAGTATGAAGTCCAGGAGCCTGATTCCTCCAGCTCCATTTTTCTTTCTCAAGATTGCTTTGGCTCTTTGGGGTCTTTTGTGTTTCCATACAAATTGTGAAATATTTTGTTCTAGTTCTGTGAAAAATGCCATTGAGAGTTTGATAGGGATTGCACTGAATCTGTAGATTGCTTTGGATAGTAGAGTCATTTTCACAATGTTGAGTCTTCCAATCCAAGAACATGGTATATCTCTCCATCTGCTTGTATTATCTTAAATTTCTTTCATCAGTGTCTTATAGTTTTCTGTATGCAGGTATTTTGTCTCCTTAGGTAGGTTTATTCCTAGGTATTTTCTTCTTTTCATTGCAATGGTAAATGGGAGTGTTTCCTTAATTTCTCTTTCAGATTTTTCATCATTAGTGTTTAGGAATGCAAGAGATTTCTGTGCATTAATTTTGTATCCTGCTACTTTACCAAATTCATTGATTAGCTCTAGTCATTTTCTGGTAGCATCTTTAGGATTCTCTATGTATAGTGTCATGTCATCTGCAAACAGTGACAGCTTTACTTCTTCTTTTCCAATTTGGATTTCTTTTGTTTCTTTTTCTTCTCTGATTACTGTGGATAAAACTTCCAAAACTATGTTGAATAATAGTGGTGAGAGTGGGCAACCTTGTCTTCTTCCTGATCTTAGAGAAATGGTTTCAGTTTTTCACCATTGAGAATGATGTTTGCTGTGAGTTTGTCATATATGGCCTTTATTATGTTGAGGTAAGTTCCCTCTATGCCTACTTTCTGGAGGGTTTTTATCATAAATGGGTGTTGAATTTTGTCAAAAGCTTTTTCTGCATCTATTGAGATGATCATATGGTTTTTATCCTTCCATTTGCGAATATGGTTTATCACATTTTATTGATTTGCATATATTGAAGAATCCTTGCGTTCCTGGGGTAAACCCCACTTGATCATGGTGTATGATCCTTTTAATGTGCTGCTGGATTCTGTTTGCTAGTATTTTGTTGAGGATTTTTGCATCTATGTTCATCAGTGATATTGGCCTATAGTTTTCTTTCTTTGTGACATCTTTGTCTGCTTTTGGTATCAGGGTGATGGTGGCCTTGTAAAATGAGTTTGGGAGTGTTCCTCCCTCTGCTGTATTTTGGAAAGGTTGGTTTATTTTTAAAAACTGCATGCCATTCAGTGATAGAATTGGCATCTTTTCTTGGGTCCTGTCTTATTTGCCAAGGAGTTACTTCCCTAGGACCAGAAGTGGGTGGAGTAAGCGGAGATAGGAAAAGACAGCACGCTGAAGATGAGGGTTAAATAACCACTTCAAAACAGCTACGTTGAAAGTCCCACCCAGGAGCCTCCTCTTCCCAAAATGTGTACCCATCAAAAGGTGCGGCATTAAGCTGTGGACATCTGGGGCATGTCCATGTGAATGGTTGTCTATTTGTTTAAAGATCATAGGACTTTCTGCACTGCTTTACAAAACCCAAATGAAAGTCAGAGGAATGCCAGGCATGCATTTTTCTCTCTCTGCAGGTACCCCCGGGCTGATCCTGGTGGAGCCTGGGCTTGTCCTGACAGTGAGGGTGGATGGAAGTAAAAGGGTGTTTGGGTGGCAGTTTCCTTTTTTTCTTCCTTGACATTTCTCAGCTGAGATTTATGAAACAGCAAAAAATTTTTGCTTGTGTTTTTCAAAAACCAGACAGTAGCTCTGAAAATTAGAGAAGCAAGGATTGGAAGCAGAGAGAGAGGACGGATGCTTGTAGGAGGAAGTGACCAGCCGGGCCATAAAGGGTGATGCCAAAAGCTCAGCTTCTCTATACACCGGTGCCACACTGAATCTCGGAGACGGAGTTTTGGGTGAAATAGAAAAGGATAGCTTCATTGCTTTGCCAGGCAAAGCGGAACACAGCAAGCTCCTGCCTCGAAAAACTATGTGTCCCAACCGGGGAGGATTTGATGAGGAGTTTTATAGCAATAGTTCAAGCGTGGGTTTTGCTGATAAGATTAGGGTGTGTGCAGGTCTGCATGCCTTTAATCTCATCTCAGGTGGTTGGTCTCCTAATCTTGGTGAGTTTCTCTTGTCCCTTTAATCTTGCCTCAGGTAGTTTCTTGGCTGCTCCTCCCTTGATTAGCAACTGTTGGAATCTGCCCTTTGGAACTCAGGGCCTAAGGTCATGGAAGCTGGAGTCTTGCCTACAAGAAAGGGGGACAAAAAGGCTTCTGTGCCCAGGAGCCCCACAGGGTCCTCCTCAGTTTCGAGGGGAGGGACGGAAGGGTGTTAGTCTGCTAGAGCTACCGTAACAAAGTACCCCAGGCTGAGGGAGCTTCAACAACAGGAATTTATTTGCTCATAAATCTAGAGGCTGGAAGTCTAGAACCAAGGTGTCAGCTGGGTTGTTTTCTTCTGAGGTCTCTCTCATTGGCTTGCAGATGGCCATCTTCCCTCTGTGCATGTCTGTGTCTTAGTTTTCTCTTCTTATACTGACACCGGTTGTATAGGATTAGGCTGCACCCTGATGACCTCATTTTATCTTAATTGCCTCTTTAAAGGCCCTATCTCCAAATACAGTCGCATTCTGAGGTCCTGGGAGTTAAAACATGTCAACATGTGAGTGGTGGGAGGACACAGTTCAGCCCATTACAAGGAGGGAGGAAGATTTTGCAAGTCCTGGAAGATGTGCCTGAACAAGCAGGCCCTCCCAAACCTCCTTCTTCCCTTGACTGTCTCCTTCCTCCCTGGCTGTCCCAAAGAAGCAGTAGATGGGCTGCTGACCGGAATACTAACCAAGGAGCTTGGTGAAGCCTGCTCAAGATTTCTCCTAAATTGTAGAAAATTGCATTTCTTTCTCCCCTACAAAGCCATGGATTTGTAGAGATTATTTTACCTGCTAAGAAGGCCAACTAAAGAAATGTTTAAAAAGAAAACAACACAATGACCCAGCAGAATTTATGCTCAAGAGAGACAATGCAACACATTTTGGAAACCAGCAGGTTATGTAATATTTACAAAATCATGTTTCCTGCACAGGGAATGCTGTTTTTTAACTTGTAGACATTTCCTCCCTTCTCTTAATGTTTAAGATTTACATTCAATGGTAAAACATCCTGTCCCTGACAGACTCCTGTTTCATGCTTTCCTCATGTACCTGTGTCTTGCCCTGCCTCTGTTTTAGTGACATAACCTTAATAAAAAGCTCCATACATGTTCTTGTTTTCAGGATTCTTCTGGGACTTGACCCCTGCCCACTCACCTACATATCCAACTTTGTTATCACTGTTGCTGCCTGTTGGTAGCCAGCATACACAGTGGCACCCTCACTGTGTTTGGAGCTGATTGGATCAGTTGATTAGTGCTTGAGGGGAAAGAGGGGACAGGTCCAGGTCTCAGGATGACCCTCCTGCCTTCCCTTTGGTCCATAACCACTTTCTAGACCCATGGGCGGCCACTACCAACTTTAGCCATCTTTTCCAGAAGGGGTAGGAGATTAGGAACTGAGAGATGAAGACAGCACTTGTTCAAACCTACAGTCCCTCGAATAACCTGTCTGCCCAGATCTTCATCCTGGGCATCCTGTCTTCTGCTCATTGCTAACCGCCAAGAGGATTTGAAGCAACTTTTTTCTTCCTGTCATTTGTATTATAAAAGCCTAACATGTTTTCATCTGTTTCCCGACTAAACTTATATTAAATATGTTTTGGCACACTAGCCACTGCTCCCCTTCCTGAGTGTGGGTCCCACTGTGGTGGAAAATCACTGGCTTAGGGTGACTCCTGCAGCCCCTCTTTACAGAGTACCCAGGGGCTACCCTGCTTTCATGGATCCTGCAGTCAGGGGTGTACATATGAGGTGGGGTAGAAATGTACAGACTTAATATTGCTGCCTGACAGAGGTGAGAGCCCCTCTTAGGTTTATTCACCTGTCTTTTTTTTTTTTTGCGGTACGCGGGCCTCTCACTGCTGTGGCCTCTCCCGTTGCGGAGCACAGGCTCCGGACGCGCAGGCCCAGCGGCCATGGCTCACGGGCCCAGCCTCTCTGCGACATGTGGGATCCTCCCGGACCGGGGCATGAACCCGTGTCCCCTGCCTCGGCAGGCGGACTCTCAACCGCTGCGCCACCAGGGAGGCCCTATTCATCTGTCTTTATTTCACCTACCAGAGTCAAAATATCCCAGACCCAGCACAGGGTTTCTTCTGGTCTCAGCTCTGCTACTGACTAACCTAGTGTGTCCTTGAGCAAGTCAACTTAGACCCACTAGGCATCACATGCTCACCTTTAGAATCAGGAAAAGATGTGAGCTGAGGATTGAGGTTCTTTTGGCCCTGAGTATGTGAGATTCAACCATGAATAAAACAACTTAACTTGAGTTCACTTGGCCTGATCGTTGGAATCTTAGAGCCCAGTGCAATTGTAGACAGAGAAGGAATGAGAGACCAGTGATGTTACAGCCACCAAATCTTCTGGACGAAGCTCCTAGGAACACAGCTGGGACTTGCCTGCCTCCTCTGAGCTGAATCAGTGGTGGGTAAGGGTGGGTGGCCAGGGCCCTGGCTGATATACTGAGGGGCTGCGGTCTTCCTGGTCCCCCGTGCCAGGGTCCAACCCCCACTACTGCTTCCGTGTGTCTGTGAGAGTTATGGGCACACATCTCTTTTCACTCCCTTCCAGGCAGGCAGAGAGGGCTAGGAGCCTGAGGTCCGCCGTGCTTCTCAGGGGAAAAGAAAGGAGCTACAGTCCTGGAACACAGCTCTGTGTTTTCCAGGCAATTCCTTCCTCTGGTGAGGATGTGTCTAGTGAAGCAGGAGGCACGTTTGAGCAACAACAGCTACTGTTTATGGGCTTTATGGCACTATGCTGGAAGCATTTTTTTTATAAAGTATACTGTTCTTTGCAATGATACAGCGGGAGGAGCTTATGATAACCGTGTTTTCTGATGAGGAACTGGGGCCCAGAGAAACTAGGCAACTTGCTCAAGACACTCGAGAAGGGGGCATTAGGATTCAAACCCAGGCCCCTGGCTCCAACCCTCAGCTCTTCTCCAGCTGCCTCCTGAGAAGGACACATCCTCTTTGCAAATAGAGCCATGAGGCATGAGGGAGCTGCCCAGTTGACTCCATGTAGCTCTGTGGCAGGTTCCCAAGGCCTCCTGTACTTCCCTGGAGGTATTTTTTCTCAATGTTAAAAACTGTGGTAAAATACACATAAAGTGTGATTTACCGTTTTAACCTTTTTAAAAAATATATTTATTTACTTATTTATTTATCTTTGGCTGCGTTGGGTCTTCGTTGCTCTGCCCGGACTTTCTCTAGTTGGGATGAGCGGGGGCTGCTCTTCGTTGCAGTGCGTGGGCTTCTCATTGCGGTGACTTCTCCCTTTTTTAAAAAAATATCTTTATTGGAGTATAATTGCTTTACAATGGTGTGTAAATTTTTGCTTTATAACAAAGTGTATCTGCTATACATATACATATATCCCCATATCCCCTCCCTCTTGCATCTCCCTCCCACCCCTCTAGGTGGACACAAAGCACCGAGCTGATCTCCCTGTGCTATGCAGCCGCTTCCCGCTAGCTATCTGTTTTACATTTGGTAGTGTATGTATGTGCAGTGGCTTCTCTTGTTGCGGAGCACGGGCTGTAGGCGTGCGGGCTTCAGTAGTTGAAGCACGCTGGCTCAGTAGTTGTGGCTCACAGGCTCTAGAGCACAGGCTCAGCAGTTGTGGCACATGGGCTTAGTTGCTCCGCGGCATGTGGGATCTTTCGGACCAGGACTCGAACCCGTGTCCCCTGCACTGGCAGGAGGATTCTTAACCACCGCGCCACCAGGGAAGCCCTTAACCATTTTTAAAGTGTACAATTCAGGGGCATTAAGTACATTCACAGCGTTGTGAAACCATCGCCACTATCTATTTCCAGAATGTTTTCGTCACCTGAAGGCTTCGACTATTCTCTTCTTTGATGTCTGTCCTTGCATCATCTCTGGGATTCCTGTAAAGTAACCCATGATGAAGTCCCTCGACCATCTTGTGTCCCCTCTCTTGCTCTTGTCCACCCGTTAGGAGAGGCCAGTGTAGAAGTAATCCTTCAGCAGTTGGCGCTGTCCTTTTACGGGAGCGGTGTCTTTGAACGCGCAAGAACACAGGCTCTCCCTCTGGGGTCAGGAGGCTGGTTAGCCCTTCCTCAGCCTGACAGCTGTGTCAGGAGGGTTCCAAGGGGCCACAGTGGGAAGTGCAGGAGTGTTTTATCTTTGTTTGCGGGAGTTCTGCTGAGCTGGTAGTCCTTCATGAGGGCCCTGGAAGGAAAGCTGCTTTATACACTCCATGGGGATTATTTAGCATTTGTGGTTTCAAAGAAATAATTTCTAAGACTCAGCTGTGGGTTTTATTTTTCTCTTGATCCGTTTAAACATCGTTCTCTGTATCGCATTGTCATCCATCGCATGTTCTGGCCCTGTTAGAATGCCATCATAATAACAATGCCGTCTGTATATCCAAGCTATTGCCAGATCCCAGTAGATGGGTGGTATTAATGGTCCTTGGCTGGACTGTAGTAGAACAAACTCTGCTAAATGAAAAACCTTGTATTACATTCCCAGCCTGTGTAAGTTTTGGTCTAAGAAGACGAGAATTGCTTTTGGCATTTTTGTTTTCAGGGATGACTGTTTGGAGGGAGTGTTTGTGTGTTTGGGAAGAAGTGTGCTTCTTCCCAAGGGTCTCAGAGGAAGGGCTGGCTTTGGGGGTAGATGGCAAAAGGCAGTCGCCTCCATAGTAGTTGACCACAGCAGTCCTTGGACGGCTCCGGTGTTCACTAAATTCTCTCCCATGCACCAGCCATTGCTTGGAATTCCATCGCCGATGCCTTAGCCATTGATTACAGATACCCTGGATGTGGATGAAGCCCAGCAGTGAAGGAGGGATGGAAAGAGAGGGTTTCATTTGCCTTCCGCACACCAGGCTCTATGCTAAGCTGCCATAGACATCTTATTTCATCTCAACCTTCAAGCCCACTAGAAATATATTTGCTGTGATGTAGCCCTTCTTATTCCGTTTTACAGAAAAGGACTTGGACTCTGAGAGGGCTGGTGGTTTGCCCAAAGTCCCCCAACTGGCAAGGCCAGCACTGAGAGAGCCCACTCTTTTTATCCCACGATCCCACTCTCAAGTGAGAGAGACCCCAGGGGCCCTGGGAAGCTTTAGGGGTGAGCCCTGAAAGGACCCCATTGAGGAGAGAGGGATGAGGACACCGAACAGGGCGGTTTGCTCATGTGGAAGGGGCTGAGTTGCAGGATGGAGCTTAGATTTCTCATCAAAGCTGTTGGGAAGGAAAAGTAAAATCAGGGTAGCGCTGAGCCAGGGCTTCTGAGTGGGAATCCCCCAAAACCCAAGTAGTTGTACCTTTTAACGATGATGTATTCCCATATGGACTCTGACAACACATACTATCTTAAATAAGGTTGGGACCTAATATGGCAGCATTACACCTGTCACAGCTTGTAAAGGACTGTGCATGCTTTGGGGTTCCACATGCTCGGGTTTGAGCCCTGGCTTTGCTGATTACTAGCTGGGTGACCTTAGACCAGTCACTTAAACTTTTCAGCATCTCGAACAGGTCAATAGTGATTCCTAACTCCTGGGGCTGATGTGAAGGTAAAGTGAGGGAAGGATGGCCAAACCCTAACATGGGGTCGGGCCCATGGCCTTTAGTGGCTGGTGGGGGCCAGCGGTGGCGGCTGTGGTTCCGAGTCAGCAGGCAGCCTCTCCTCTGACAGCCCCTCTGTGTCCTGTGTCCACAGTGCTGCAGGGCGTGGACAGTTCCCTGGTGGGCCTGCATAACCAAAGCTTCGCCCGGGTCATGGAGCAGCGCCTGGCCCAGCTGTTCATGATGTCCCAGCAACAAGGCCGGCGGTTTAAACGGGCCACCACCCTGGGAAGCTACACCGTGCAGGTGGGTGTGCGCAAAGTCACGGGAGTCTTATAAGAAGGGTCTGGAAAATGTGCTTCCTGAGCCTAAGAAAACCATGCTGCGTGCCGAGGAGCGCTCACATTGCAAGCTGATGAGGCCAGTGAATCCACACTGCTCTTAGGTTTGGGGAGGGGTGTGTGTGACAGTCATAATCATCGAAATCATGAAGGAGGGTGAGAGCTGCTCTCCCGACTACTAGACTGTAGGGAGAGGAGGTCTCGGAAGAAATGCTGCCCACATGCACATATGTATTAAACAAAAGGCTATTAGTAAGCAAGCGCAACTCCTCCGCATCCTGTTCTGGAGGCTGGATGAAGTCCCAGCTTTCAGGCCTCTCAGCACCATGACTGAGATCAGCAGAAACACCGATCAGCCTTACAGGTGTGGGATTCTGTTAGCCTTGTCGAATCCTTTTCAACAAATAGAGCCCTCTACGTTTATAATGGACACGTGACCACACAGGGATTCAGGGTAGGGACCTGTAGCAGACACTACTGGTACCCTGTCCAAACCCCCTTATAATTTCTATGATGAATGCTGTTGAACTTCCAGCATCTCTTTATTGAAGGGCTGCTCTTGAGATGCCAGAACGTACTTTGCCCAGCCACGGCTGGCCGGAAGTGCCTGGGAATTCACCAGTGGTGGAGGTATAAATACCACAGCTCTCTTGCTTCTTGGCTGGGAGGATTCTGAAAAGTATGCTTTAGGATCATTGCCAGAGCTTTCCCACAGAGAATTAAGCTTTAGTTTCCCGCTCTGGTGACTGGCTTCATAATGCATCCCTTGTTAGCTCCCTTCCACCCACTGTCAGTTCCCTGCATCTCTCCAATAAATTACAAGCATTCAACTCATCTCAGAGTCTGCTTCAGAGGGAACCCGACAGAGACAGTAGCCATCCTGAGGGTAGAGGCTCTAAACCTCTCTAGATTCTTTATCCAGTTCAAGCTAGAGTGGGAGTGTCTATAGCATATTCTGGCCAATCCACATATCTTGAGTACCACTAATTTCACCAAAAGAGAACCCATTTCTAACATTTGTTATGCTAATTAACAAGCTCTTTTGAGCAAGGTATCAAATTACAGAAGTGCTTCTGGTAGTTGCCTCTAGGAAGTGGGCTTCTTATTTTCTGGGATCTAGTGGACAGCCCTGGATTGATAATTGACCACATCTAGTGTGTAACTTAACCCAAACACACATGCATGGTATCTCACCGTCTAAGAGGAAGCTTTAAAGGAAATTGCAGACATTACCACAGTGTCTGCAGATCATGTCCCCAGGCAATCTTGGAAGTACAAACAACCCATCTTCTGGAACACTCTTCCCTATGTCAGTCAACATCATGCCCCTGAGGGAGACTCCAGGTCCCCCGTTCACAGTTGGTGCATTTGGCCTCTTGTCCTATTGGGTGTTGCTTTGGTTCTAAAAATCTTTGTGGTCTGAGACAGCCTTGTCATGAGGTAAAGCGATAGTTAATTTCATGTGCCAGGTTTGTGATTTCCCTTCTGTGGGTCCATGTGAGCCCTATAATTCACACTTTTCCAAATGACAGAAAGGAAGTTGCTGGGATTCAGACAGTTGAAATGGAATTTGCCTCAGCTGAAGGGGAGGAAAGAATCACCCTATACTCCTGGTGTTATTTGTAAACCTAAGAAACCCAGCACATTCTCAGTGTCTAAAAGAGCCCAGTGAGATGCTGTTTCCTCTTTTTTTCTGAGTACTCAGTGTGCTTGGTCCCTTTCGTTGTCTGGAAAGCCTGAGTGAAGTAAGTAGGGGTTTATTTCTGCGAATCCCCAATTTACTGAGGCTGTAGGCCACCTTCCAACATCATCCTTGGAGAAATTTGGTAAGAAGAATTTGCTATTAAATTGAAATTGAGTGAAGTTATTAGATACCTGAATGTTCATTCACCTTGTGCCTGGTTATACTAACGCTCTCCCTACCTCCTCTCCAACTGGGGACAGAAATAACACCCCCAAGTTTCCCAAATAAAATTCACTCTACATAGCTTATATCATCCTTCACCCAGAGAAGTCTTTCGTCTTGGCTCAGATCATTTTTAAAGATGAGCCACCTTCATGAATATGGAGATTTTAAGGTCTAGAATCTAAAGATATTTCTCTAGTGGATGTATTTGAAAAATTTAGTCCAAAGAGGATATACATATATGACCAGTAAGCATTTTTAAACATTTAACTCTTGTCATCAAAGTAATGCAAGTTTTAACTACCACAGGATGCCATTTTCAAGATGAATAAAATGGTACTATCCTGTGTTGAGGATGCAGTGAAGTGGGCACCCTCAAACACAGTAAATGGATATGACCTTGCTGGAGGGCAGGTGAGCAATTTAGACAAGAATCTTTTAGATGGTCACAACATTACTCCTAGAAATTCATTTCGAGGAGATAGAGGTGAACACAAAGATGAAAGGGTAAGAGCAGTGTTTCTCAGAGAGTGTCCAGAAAATGACTCTTTGAGGTGCTCAGAGACAAAGGGGCTTTCTGGCCAGGTCACTTTGGGCAAGGCTGTATCCTGTAGAATGTACTTGAAGATTCCAAAGGCATATTGGCATACCAAAGACTCTAAAAAAACCTGCAAGTAAAGAAATCTCCTTGACTTTCTTCAATATACTGGTTTCTACATTTAAATGCCAATAAGACCCTTGTTTATAATAATATCTACATTTCCCCAACATTTTATTATAAGCATTTTCAAACTCACAGAAAAGTTGAAAAAATTATGACATAAGCACCCATTTACTTACCGACTAGGTTCTACAATTAACAGTGTATTATGTTACTGTTTTAGATTTGATAACATATCATCTCCATACCCCATAGATCAGTTTGGACTGTTCTAGAACCTCATATAAGTGGAATCCTACAGTATATTCTCTCTTGTATAAGGCTTTTTTGACTCTGTAGTGTTTTTGAGATTCATCCATGTTGTACTTTTATTCAGTAGTTTATTCCTTTTTATTGCTGAATAATATTCCCTTGTATGACATATACTACTGTTTGTTTATCCATGCTTCTGTTGATGGACACCTGGGCTTTTCCCAATTTTTAGCTATTATAAACAAAGCTTCTATGAACCTTCTTCTGCAGGTCTTTCCGTGGCCATGTGCTTTCATTTCTCTTGGGTATGTCGGAGTGGAATTCCTGGGTCATAGAGTTGGTGTATGTGAGTTCTATGAGAGACTGCCAGACCTTTTCCCAAAGTGTACAGTTTGACGCTCCCACTCCCACCAACCAGATGTGGAGTTACCCCACCTCCTCATCAACACAATGTTGTCAGCCCTTCTTATTTTAGCCATTCTGGTGGTTGATAGTGATGACTTGTGGTTTTAAATTGAATCTCCTCATTGAGCACTTAAAAAATATGCTTATTGGCCATTCAGATATCTTCCTTTGTGAAGTGTCTGGTCAGACTTTTTTAAAACCCATTTTTTATTGGGTTGTAGTAATATTTATTTTAATTGTTATTTATAGCATACATACATAGGAGCATAAAAATATGTAGAGTGTAAAGATTACTAGTAAAAAAGAACCCACAACCCAAAGAGTAAGAACATTACTGTTACCTTATCCCAGAAGCTTTTTCTGTGTCTTTTCTGATTATACATACTCACTTCCTTCCCATCAGAGTTGACTGTGCTTCTGAATTTTGTATTAAATCACACCTGTGTTTTCTGTATAGATTTTACCATCCTCATGTGTATTCTTGAGTAGTACATCATTCGGTTTTGCATTTTATATTCTGTAGTTTGTTTCTTTTGCTCCATATCAGGCTTTTATATTCACCTATACTGATACAAAGAGCCATAGTTCATTTACATGACTATAATATTGCGTTGTGTGACTGTACCATAACTCATGTATGCATCCTACGGTTGGTGAATTCTGAATTTTCAGATTTTTTTTGCTATGATATGAACAATGCTGCTATAAACATTTTTGTAACATCTTTTAATATCCTGTGAAACTCGTAATCTGTAATGTACACTTTGGAAAATACTATATTATGCCATAATGTTTATCGATGGTTAATTACACTAGTAAAGAGTTGAAAACAACCTAAATGTTTAAAAATGAAGGGTTAGTTAGGTTTATGAGAATACATACAGTAGAACAGTATGTAGGTTTTAAATGTATGTTTTATGTATTTATAATGATTATCAATTGTTAGTTACAATGCTGAAAAATGAGTAAATTTAAGTGTTTAACAACAAAGGATTGACTAAGTTTATGAGGCATGCCTTGGAATGCTGTGTAGAAATTAACACTTATGCTTTTGGTATATTTAAGCCCATTATGGATGCAAGTAAAAATGGCAATATATAAGACTATATAGAGAGTATGATAAATAATTTTGTAAAATGATAAATAAAGGCCTGTGTGGGAAAAACAAATAATAGAAGCAAACACTCCAAAATGGTAAAAGTAATTAGCTTGTGGTGGAAGGATTCCAGATTGTTTTTATTTTATTTCATTTCTCGATGCTTTTTTATATTTTCAGATTTTCTGTAATGACCATGTATAACTTGTACAGTGAGAAAAAGCAACAAAGGTTATTTTAGAAAAAGATCTTTGAGTCTCCAAGTACTGCTTTTATCAGAGTTCTTTTGAATTGCAGACATATAAGTTCATTTTTTTTTCCTCTCTGGCAATTGCAGGAATTTGAAATTAGAAATCTTGTTTGAGAATAACCTAACATGCCCTGAATTAATGTGGAGGCCTAGTTTCAAATGAGGCCAGAGTTCTCTGGAGGCTGGAAGACATCATCATTTCAGCGTTTCCTTCTCCAGCCTGGAACTGTCCTTTCCAGATGTTTATATTTTCAAAACCCTTTTCTCCTCGCTGCCTCCCTCCTCCAGCCATAGCAGGGTTTTTTGAGAAAAAAGGGAGGTATGCAAAGGGTGATGTCTAATATATACGTCATGGGTCCACTTAGCCACGGAAGGCTTTGCAGTCGGGAGACAGCCTGCTGATTGCCCAGGTGATTGCAGAGTTGATGCAGGATGCCCTGTAAACATGGCCTGTCTTTTTCTGAAAGATGGTAAAGATGCAGCGGGTGCCAGGACCCAAGGACCCCGCGGAGCTGACTTACTACACCCTGTACAATGGGAAGCCTTTGCTGGGGACTGCAGCTGCCAAGATCCTGAGCACCATTGACTCCCAAAGGATGGCCTTGACCCTGCATCACGTTGTCCTTCTGCAAGCTGACCGTAAGGGGATAACCTTTCCATTCATTCATTTTTAAATTTTTAATATATTTATTTATTTATTTTTGGCTGTTTGGTCTTCATTGCGTGCAGGCTTTCTCTAGTTGCAGTGAGCGGGGGCTACTCTTCGTTGCAGTGCACGGGCTTCTCATGGTGGTGGCTTCTCTTGTTGTGGAGCATGGGCTGTAGGTGCGCGGGCTTCAGTGGTTATGGCACGTGGGCTCAGTAGTTGTGGCTCGCGGGCTCTAGAGTGCAGGCTCTGTTGCGGCGCTTGGGCTTAGTTGCTCTGTGGCATGTAGGATCTTCCTGGACCAGGGCTTGAACCTGTGTCCCCTGCACTGGCAGGCAGATTCTTAACCACTGCGCCACCAGGGAAGTCCCATCATTCGTTATTTTTAATACCAGTAAATGTTTCCTGAATCACTTGGATGTTAATAGACCCAGAGCTAAACATACTTCTGTTCTAGAAGGTTCTCAAATCAACCAGTTGTTTCCTGTGTTGTTTGGAGCAATAGGTTTTGGGTAAGGGATATGTTTTGGCTACTAGGATGATGATAATACTGCTTTCCCCCAGGTCCTATCCTCTCTTCCTCCTCAGTATAATCTTGTGAACAGTTAGAAAAATCACCACAGCTGAGATGGTATTTGTCTGCTGGGGAATTAAAGGTAATTTCATTCAATAAGCTTTGTAGAGTCCTGCGTGAACTGTGTTCAGTGCTGGAGGACATATAGAAGTGGGCAAGTCCCAGTCACTGCCTTTAAGGAGCAGAGAAGGCATTAATGCAGATATAAAGGCATAGAATGCAGGAATGCTTTGAGGAGACAATGTGATTGATACAGGGCTCAACAGAGGGACAGATTGCTCTGAAGGGGCATCCGGAAAGGATGAACAGAGAAAGGATATGAAACATAACAGCTGCCTCTTTGAGGACCCTCCCCTGGCAGCTACTATGCTTGTTGCTTTACATAGATTTTCTCAGTTTCTCTGGGGCAACTTTATTCAGCTCCAAATTACAGATGAGGAAACCTAGGCTCAGAAAAGTTACCTAACTCGCACAACATCACAGAACTAGTACTTGAGTTGCCAAGATATGAATCTGGATCTGTTTGACTTCAAAAGTGTGTTCTTAACTGTATTGCATGCTACAGTTTCAGCAGAGGGAGAGGAGGATGTACTGTCCAGAAAGAGGGAGCAGCAGAAATAGAAGGGAGGTGAAAAGTACCAGGCGTTCTTGAAAACAAGGCGTTCAAGCTGCCTGGGGTACAGAAACATGAGGAGGAGATGATGGGATTCGAAACGAGCATTGCTTAGGAGACTTAGGCTTTGGATGGCAGAGGAAGGAGATTGTACGTGATGTGATTGGCTGTGGGGGGCTATTGGACATTTCTGAGCAGGGGAGTAGTATCCCTGGAAGTACCCCTTATCCAGGGAGGTTAATCTGTCGGCAGTGTCCAGGATGAGAAGGGGCAGGACTAATGAGTCTCTCTGGTGGCCCAGGCATTGGGGCCCCAAAAAAGGGCTGTGAAGGAAGCAAGGGGACAGGGGATGGATGAAGATGAGAGATTGTGTGGTAGAAATATTAGATTTGACAGCACACCGAGCATACAGGACCTGGAAGGTCATCTCCCATTGATCTCCTAGTTGGTGTCCACGTTCCTCAGGAACCTGACGCCTGGCTCATGGTTTTCCTCTCCTCCTCGTCTCCTGCCTTCGTCCGGGGTAGGTGTGGCTTCCACAGGGATGGTCCAGCCCACATGCTGTTACGGCCCTCACTTCTGCTCGGCCAGCACATCCTCACAGACACACCTTTGCCTGGAAATGGTCACCCTCTACAACCTTGTCTTTGAAATGACTTTGTAACCAAGATTCTCTTCCTTTGCACCTCTCTCCTTCCCTCCCTGTGGGCTCTGTCCCATCTCTGGTCAGGTCAACTCGTAGCTTCATCAGTTTTACTGCATCTTCTTTATGTGGGTTCCCCAGGGCTCCATTCTCAGCTCTTTCTCCGTCTCTCCAGGTAGAGAATGAATGGGTAGAGGGCCGGAGTGAAAACCATTGTAGGTGCCCAGGTGAGAGGGGAAGGTGTCAGAGGTGGAGACTCAGAGAAGTGGTTGGATTCGGGATACTTTTGGAGACAGAGCTGATGGGGCAAGGTAATGGATTGTGTGCGTGGCAGGAGGAGGTGAGGGCTGGAGGACTCAAGGGCGACTCCCAGGTGTTTGCTTGAGCACTGGTTGTGGTGTCATTTGTTGAGATGCAGAAGGAGGGAGCTGCTGTGTCACCTTCTGTTCCGGAAGGATGGAGATGAAGTGAATTTGGTAAACTGGAGTTCGGTGGTGACCTTGGCAGGAGGGGTTTCCAGGAAGAGGTGGTGGAGACAGCTTGGCTGGAGTGGACCCAGGAGAGCGTGGAGGGGGGGAAGCAGTGACAGCAAAGGGAGAAGATTAACGGGACAGTTGCTGGAGGGGCATATGGGAGAGACTGGGGTACGCTTGACTATTACGGGTGACTAATTGCGAGGGAGAAATTGACGATGCAGAAGAGAGGCGAACACTGCAGGGGTGAAGTCCGTACGTGTTCGAGGGGGTGGTACAGGTGGAGGGTTCAGACTCAGCGAGGAGCAGCGATGGCTCAGTCTTTTGCACCAGGAAGGAAAGCAGAGTACAGGGGTGTGGGTGTTGGTCAGGGGGTGCATTTGGTAATGGAAACCTGAGGATGTTTCTGTGGCTGTTTCTGCTCTCTTGGGGCATAATGAAGCTGGCAGCTGAGGCTGAGATTGTGGGGGGGGGGCATGTGAGCAAGGGTGCGGTAGTATACACTAAGCATCAGCAAACTGATGAGAGAAACACCGTAAGATTGGCAAGGCTCCCCTCCTCCTGGGTCCTCATTGCTACGTTCAGACCATTTCTTCTATTCTTTCAAAATTCTAGATGCTTGGAACTGCCCCTTCCTCACTGTGGTCACCTCTAGAACCCAAGCTGACCCCCATCATCCTGGTTCATTGTCTCTTCCTCTCCATCGCTTCTCCTGTCCCAACCCATCCTCTACTTTGAGGTCAGTTCCTTGACCTCCTCACATCTACTCTAGGCCTTGTGGTACTTGGGAAGGGGCAGAAATGGGAGAGCTGGCCTTATTTAGAGCAAGAGGTGAATGGAGTGTCAGGAGGAGAGGTAAGGGGACTTTGCTGATGGAAATGGATGGGAGCAGTGGGAGGCCTGAGAGCACAGGCAGCAGAGAGCAGTCACATCAAATTCGAAGGTGCACGGAGCCTTGTGGAAATGAGAGTCAAGGGGTCATCTAAGGGTGACCTTAGAGGTTTGACTCTGGCGCAGAGAGCCAGGATTCAGACTCTGTTGTGCCTGACTCCAGAGCTGCTAGCCCTCAACCTTACTTCTTTGTTTCCTTCAAATCCACCTGGCTCTCTCGGTTCCCTTCTGGAGTAACTCACAAACTGTATCCTCTTCTCCATTTCATCACTATCTCCTCTTGGACTTTGCAGGTGCTTCCCAAATGACTCAGCCTCAGCCTCTTTGCCACCAATGTACTGTCCACACTGTAATTAGAGTCATTATAATAAACACAGGTTCTGGTCTTACATCTCCTCCATTTAAAAAATATTTGGTGGCTCTCTGCTGTTCACAGAATAAAATCCAATCTTCTTCAAGTGGGTCTTTGAAGCCTTTCACAACAGGTGCTCAGCAAATGTTCAGGGCCCTCGACAACCTGGTCTCCAGGCTTCTTTCCCAGCCGTACGGCTACTCTTCTCTCCTTCAGACCTAATGCTTCAGCCACACGGGAGGATTCATTCTTCACATTCCCTATGCCTCTGAAGCCTTCCCTGACCCATGAAGCATGACCCCTCCCCGAAGTTTCCCTAGTTCCCGGGGCCTCCATTGCCCTTATCACACTGGGCAAATGGGTTGTTTTCTTGCTTTTCTCCCTCATGAGCTCTTTAAAAGCAGGTACCACATCTCATTCCTTTTTGAATATCCAGCTCCAGCTACTGCCTGGCTCTATCCTTGTGAAGGCAAAGGACCCACTTTTGCTAAATGCCTCTGCCAGGCCCTGAGTGAGGCACGTGGTTGGAAGACACCATAGCAGAGCAGTTGAGAGCAGAGCCTTTGTAATGAGACCGAAGACGAATGACCCTCTGACCTACATTTTCCTCGTACGTAAAATAGTGATATCCAAAACACTGAACTGGTAGAGCTACTGGGGAGATTAAAGAAGATAATTATTGCACGTAGAGGGTTTAGTACCATTTACTACGTGTCTATTAGGCACGTAGTGAATGGTAGCTGAGTGTCTCATTTATCCATAAGGTAGAAGGACTCGAGGAGAGGGAATGAAGAGGGAAGGGAGATTTGAAGGTTAAGAGCCTATATAATTCAGAGAATAGGGTGCTTTTAATGAAATTAGAGAGGGGGTTAGAGAGGAGAAGCACTTTTAGGAGGGAGAAGGTGATTTATTCAGTTTGGACCATGTGGAGTTTAAGTGATGAGCTAGTAAGGGGTGCCATGGGGGTATTGAGGGCTGAGGTTAGGAAAGTTGTTGGAAATCCAAGCCTGGATCCCAGGAGAGAGGCCAAAGTTAACACTATAGATTTTGAGAATGTTGTAGATACAGGATAGAATTTAAATCCTGGAGAAAATTCGAGTCCTGGAGGGAGTATAGCTAGATGACAGACCCTGGGAAATGCCTCCATCCCAGGATCAGATGAGGAGGACACTAAGGCCAGTGAAGAAGAGGAGAAACAGAGATGTTTTAAATCCCATTTTCTCCTAATAGCTTTGAAATCAGCCTGAGATGTGAATCTGAGGTCAGCACTTTGAATAGAGAGTCATGGTATTGAACAGACACCTTGTCCCTCTGAAGGTAGAATGTAGCATTCTGTGTGTTCCAGTGTCTTCTAAATCGCTAGGTCTAGGGCCGATGTGCAGTGCCCTACAGTGGAATATATGATGCCCACTCTACCCGTGTCATCTCTGCGTAATGGGGCAGCAATGACTTCTAAAGAAGCAACTGCATTCCCGATGGAGGTTTTCATCCACTCCCTTTGCAGGATCTGGAGTGAGAGGCCCCTCAGAGAAGTTATCCAGCTGATGGAGTAGGGAAAATTCTCCCCATGCAGAAGCAGCCCAGAGCAGGAATTAGTTTACCTTACATGGCCATCAGAAATTTATCTCAAAAAAAATATCACTTAAAGAAAGCCATAGACTGACCCTTTGGTGAAGGGAACTCTCATTCATTCCTTCAACAAATATTTTTTGAGCACCTGTTATGTGTCTGGCACTGTTCTAGGCACTGGAGATACAGCTGTGAGTAAAGCAGGCAAAACCTCGGCGCTCATGGACCTTACATTCCTGAGCAGGCAGGTCAAACAGATAAAATAACTGAATAATATGTTAGATGCTAATAAGTGCCATGGAAAAAAATTAAGCACAGAAAGGGCTAGGGGATGCCGAAGAGATAATGGCTGTGATTTTAAATTGCTGGGAGGTCGAGAAGAGGATATTGAGGAAGTAACCTTTGAGTGACCACCTGAGGATACCTGGGACAAGATTCCGGGCGGGGGGGTGGGGAGGGTTTGAGAGCCAGCGAGGAGGTCCCGATGGAGGAGAGCAGCAGCAATGAGGTCAGAGGTGCAGAATAGGGGCCACGATCAGTGGAGCCCCATGGGCTGCACCCAAGTGGGGTGAGAGCCACGGAAATGTGTGGGCAGGGGCAGGATGGGCCTGAGTTCTCACCAGCTGCTGGGCCCTGGGCTAGACCCTCCCATGCTTCACTCACAGCCATCATGAACTCTGATGTTCTGACAGCCACATAAACGAGCTGGGAGCTTTTTCGAATGGATTCCTTCTCCTTTCAACATTTGCTCCACATGAGAATAATTCATTCTGAGTTTAGATTATGTGGACCCTTTGACTTCATTCCCTCTGACAAATACTTTGTGTGTGTGTGTGTGTGTGTGTGTGTGTGTGCACACGCACACATGCACATACTTCCATTCATGTGTGTTAAGTCAGAACTGACTTAAATTGTATATTTCAGAGAAATGAATTTTTGTAAAAAAAAATCTAACCTCCCCGGGGCTCAGTTTCTTCATCTGAAAAATGGGTATGAGAATGTTGACAAAGAGTGTATCCCAATGCCTGACACACAGTAGAAGCTCAAGAATGTGTTGTCTGATTTTCCTATCCTTCCTCTGACATTCTTGTAAGTTAAATAACCATTTGTTCCTTTTCACCTCTGTACATGACTTTGTAGTTTTAGATCATTATGCCAATGAATATACTGGGTTTGGATGACTTCAGTTGACCTAACTTTACTTTCGCTTTGACTGTTAAATGAATTTATTAATGTACATAGCAGAAATTTGTTCTCTCCCCATTTAAATAGAGGTGAAAGGATTTTCCGTACTGCATCAAGAAGGCACACTTCCATCAAAACAATAAAGCTGAGTAAAAGCAGAACACATGTAAATATTTCATTCTTGCTAATGAAAAAAATTATATACATAGATAAATATATTTACGGTGTCACGTTCTGATACACTATACATTTTTCTCCATCAGGATAGAACAACATAGCCGAAAAGAGGCATATTGATATTTTTCACAGAAGCACTGAGCTTTAAAAAATGTTAATTGCCTAAAACTCACTTATAAATACAGAATTACTAAAAGCAGCAGCAATTACATGTTTAATGTCAACAGGAGCACGTTATCTAATGAGCTGTTTTCAGAAGTTAATAATGTGATTAATCACTGATTGATGAAAACTGTGGAAAAGAAGTTCTTTTGTACTAATAGTACTCCCAAGCCAATTGCTGCCTGAGGAGATGTAGATCTTGGCTAATGAGGTGCCAGTTGAAGTCAGGCGGTGGTCGAAGTCAGAGAAAGACCAGCTGGCTCCTCAGGCAGGCCCTCACCATGTGGCACGTACTGGTGGAGTCTTTGTATTCCAGAGTCCAGTCCTCAGCTTTGTGGGTCTAGTAGCCCCCAGAATTAAGCAGGATCAGGAGGACCAGCTTATGCTAACCAGACTTATAAGAGATTGATATATAAACCAGATTGAAAGTATTTAGTTTAAAATATGGATTAGAACTACCAAGGAGAGGGGATTTCTTTAACTGGCTGTTACTCTATCCTTTGTGGAAATCTGTATAGGGAGCCAAATTGCAACAGGAATAATTGTAGTTCAGTTACACATTCATTCAACTTTTAATTGAGCACCTACTATATGCAAGGCACTGTTCTAGGCCCTGGGGAATGCAGCAAACAAGGGACAAAAAAAACCCTCCTTGCTCTCTTAGGGTATACATTCTAATGGAGAGGCAGGGGGTGACAGATGGTGAGCAAATACATATGTATAATGGCAGATGGTGATACGTACTTTAGAGCCTCACCACTCCAAGTGTGGCCTGGGGGCCTGATGCATGGGTACCCCTGGGGAGCTTATTAGGCATGTTACCGAGTCCAAGCTTGTACTGCTCACCACACGACAGGCCGATAAATCAAGAGACGAGTTGTTGGGGCCAGGAATAGTGACTTTATTTGGAAAGCCAGTAGACTGAGAAGATGGTGGACTTGTGTCCCAAAGAGAGAGGAGACACATCCCAACCCACAGAATCAGAATCCACATTTGAGCAAGATCCCCAGGTGATGGGCATGCACATTAAAGTTTGAGAAGCACTGATTTAGAGAAAAATTAAGTAGGAAGAGGGGGGTGGAGAGTGCTAAGGACAGGGATTGTTATTGATAGTTCATAGAGAGTACAGGGAAGGCCTCACAGATATGGTGACACTTGTTCAGAGCCCTGAAGGAGGGAGGGAGGGAGCCATGTGGATATCTAGGTGAAGAGCATTCTGGGTAGAAAAATAAGCTGGTGCAAAGGCCCTGAGGCAGGAGCATGTCCTGCATGTTTGAGGAACAGTAGGAGGGAGGTAGGCTGGAGCGGAGTGAGTTGAAGGAAGAGTTGTAAGGGCAAGGAAGTAACTAGATGGTTGGTCAGGCAGATCACTTAAGGTCTTATAGAAATTATAAGGACCCTGGCTCTTACTCTTAGTGGGGTTGGAGCCTCTGGAGGGTTTGAGCAGAAGAATGTTGTGATCTGAATTTTTAAAGGATCACTCCAGCTTCTATTTTGCAAATAGACTATAGGGGACAAGGGAGGAGCCCATTGCTGTAATTCAAGTGAGAGATGTTGGTAGCTTGGACTATAGCAATAGAAGGAAGTGATATATTTTGAAGATGGAGATGACAGGGTTTGTTGCTCAACAGGATATTGGGTGAGAGTAAAAGAGACAGGTTAACATTGATGGCAAAGTTATTGGTCTGAGCAACTGGAAGGAAGGAGTTGCCATCTGTTGGAGTGGAAAATTTCACAAGAAGAACAGGTTTGGTTGGGGGGTGGGGGGATTGAGAGTTGGACTCTGGATATATTGGAGACATTTCTTAAGTATCCAACTGGAGATTTGAGTTGATGGTTGTATACAGGAATCTGGAGTTCAGAGTAGTGGTCCTGGTTAGAGATATAAATGAGTATCAACAGCACAGATGGTTTTTAAGCCTTGAGTCCATGAGATCATCTAGGGAGTGGGAGAGAAGAGAGCTTGTGTGGTATTAACAGTATCACCAAGCTCAAACAGCCAGCTGCAACCATCTTGCCCACCAGATAGACCTGCCATCCGGCCAGGTTACCCATGTCTGCTGGTCGGGGTACCCTCCCCTGGCGTGGATAAATCTTTGGTTCCCTTTTTCTAGATTTTCTGCAGACCCCACTCCCCTCCAATAACTCTTTATTCCTATAAACAATTATTTGGGTTACTGTTTTCTTTGCTCCAGTCCTTTTGATTGGACTGAGGTGTTTCCAAAGCTTCCCCACCTGGGATCCTGGGGGGAGGACTCATTCATCTCACATCAAAGGCTTTTTCTTTTTCTTACATTTTCCTAACCCAGCTTACTAAAAAGTTGAAAGAATTGTACAGTGAACACCCATATTGCTACCACCTCGATTCCACAATTAGCATTTTACTATATTTTAATAATCACATCTCTGTTCATCTATTTTTCCATTCATCTGTTAATCCACCATATTTTTTTGATGTACTTCAAAGTAAGTTGCAAACATCAGTTAGACTTCAACCCAAAACCCTTCAGTATGCATATCATTACCTAGAGTTCAATATTCGTTTGTGATGTTTTAGATAAAATTAACATACAGTGAAATGAACAGCTCTTAACTATACCATTTGATGTTTTGACAAGTGTATACACCTGTGTGGCCCTAACCCCTATCATGATGTAGAGCTTGACCATCAACCTGTTGCCCTTTGCAAGTTAATTAATGCCAGCCCCACCCTCCTTGAGGCACCTACTGTTCTAATAACACATTCTTCCTACTGACAGTCACTTTCATTACTCTATTTCACTCTGGCTCTGAGAATAGCTGGATCGTTTTGATTAGACAAGGCATTTCCATGCCTCCCCAGCCAGCCATGGGGGGCGGCGGGGCAGATCTGTCCACTCAGGTATGTTTTATTCGTTGCTCACTCAGCGGGTGACTTAACTACAATATTTAGAGTCATCTCTCCGTGGCCTTTGCCGCCTGACTGCCCCACTCTTCTTCTCTTGACTCACGGACATTACCAGTGGGGAAACTTGATACCAATCCATCTTCCTCTTCCTCCTCTTAATCATAGTGAAGGTTTGCATTTATTGAGCACCTACTAGGGGCCACACCAAAGCACCACGTGTACCTTGCCTCTCCGATGCCTTGCAACGTGATAGCCCCATTTTACAGATAAGGACACTGAGGCTCAGAGACTCTGAGTAGCTTGCCAAGGCAAGAGCCTTTCGGAGCCCAAACCCTCTCAACCATCTCACGACCTGGGACTGGAGGGCATTTATCTCCTGGTTGATTTCCCCCTCCCGGAGCTCCTTGTCATGTGCTTCCCCCACTCTTCCCGCAGCCGTGGTGAAGAACCCGCCCAACAACCTGTGGATCATCGCCGCGGTGCTGGCGCCCATTGCCGTGGTCACGGTCATCATTATCATCATCACTGCCGTGCTCTGCCGGAAGAACAAGAACGACTTCAAGCCAGACACCATGATGAACCTGCCACAGAGAGCAAAGGTACGAGACGGAAGCTGTGAGGAGAGGGGCAGGAGCCCTGGCCCCTTGGGGCTCCTCCTGCCTTTTCTCTCTCGGCTCTTGAGGTCTTTGCAAGTACCTTCAGAAGCATCCTCATGTTGAAGGAGACCCTTTATTTACTTATTTGAATGTTTTAAAAATTGTGGTAAAATATCCATAACATAAAATTTACCGTCTATCTTAGTCACTTATAAGTGTACAGTTCAGTATTTAGAATATTTGCATTCTTGTGCCACCTTTATTTTTATAATGAGGACACAATAGCTAATGCTCATCTAATGCTCACTCTTTGCCTTAAATGCTTCTCAGGGCTTTGCATATACCAGCAACCCCTAATCTTCCCAGCAACCCTTTGAGGAAGAACATTCTTTTACAGATGAGGAAACAGAGGCACAGAAAACGAGTTGCTAGCTAGACCTGAAAGGGGCCTCAGAGATCATCTGATCTGACACCTTCCCTTTTACAGAGAAGTGACTTCTTCACAATGGCACAGCTAGTAAGTGGTAGAACTGATAGTAGAACCAGGTCTCTTGGCTCCTAACGCAGGGCCCTTTGGGGCACATCAGACCCGCAAAACTTTCCTTCTTCCACTGGCCGGAGTGGCTGATCTTCAAAGGCTGCATGACGGGTGAGCTACAGAAACTTGGCCGGGCAGCCATCAACCCCCAGTTCAGTGGCTCCGCTGAGGACCGGCTGGGAGCCTTGTACACTTTCCACAGCCTCCACAGGGCCGTACCACCCACCTCCAGTGACTGGAAGGAGAATGAACTGAGGAAATTCCAAAGGCTAATTCTCCAGTCACGTAGCTCCCTTCACAATAGGCCCCGAAGGGACTGTAATAACCTGTAATACCCAGTGTTTAAATAATGCTTTACAATATCCTGGGCTAACCTAGGTCTGTCACCTTGTTTGCTCATCACAGTAGCCCTGTGAGGTAGTTTGTAGTCAGGGCAGCATTTATTATTTTCATTTTACTGCAGAGAAACCCAAAGGAAAGAGAGACTGTGGGACTTACTCCACAGCAGTGGGGAGGCCCATATCTGAGTCTTTGGGCTCTGTCTACTTTATACCCCTTCCTGAACTCTGAGATTTGGTGGGTAGAATCCTCTTCCAGCCCTGAACATCTGAGCTTTGTCTACCTGTGCAGGAATGAAACAGCAAATGGCATTTCACATCCACTGGAATGCGTGACGTGGTGATTGTCCTTGCTGGGAGTCAGGCATGTCTAGTTCTTCCTGGATGATCATACCTTGCTTCAGCAAAAGAAATCAAATGAATTTGATTGTTTATTAAACCGAGTCACCTGTTGAGAAGCTGCGGCTTGCTGAGACACTGTCTAGTGAAGAGCCCAACCCCAAAGAATGTCGTTCTGTGTCTGTTGACATAAAGCCACCCGCTGCCCGGACGCGGCATGATGTTGGTAATTACCCAAGCAGTGAAGAATGAAACTATTCTAAGAAGGGGTATTTCATTTCCATCTTAGCTTGGTTACAATCTGAGCCTTGCAGACATAACAGTAATTACCAGAATCTAATTGCAGCTGAGTCCAGGAATGCAAAACATGCCATACTGAGGTTGTAAATGCCATCTTTGTGTGCTAGATGAAGCCAAAATTTTACTCATTTGCCAAGATGAGTTGGGCAGCACATCATTTCAGCATATCTTCTGGCTGGAAAGCTGTCTGAGGCTGGAAGAGATTCATGTTTGTGGGTTTTCATAGCCCCTTTTATGTCCCTTCCCGGCGCACAGCGCTTCAACAGATACCCGGCTGCTGTGGAAAATCAAGCAAATTTATGTTCCCTGAGATGATTGAGTTCACTTGTGTGGGGTGGTGGTGGTTGTTTTCTCCCTCAATGAGACTGGGCTACGCACTTGATTTCCAAAGCCCTTTTATCACGGGAAACCAGCGGGGTGGAACTGCGTCTTTCTTACCGCAGTCCTGCCCGTTGCAACCCAGGGACACTGCAGTGTTTGCAAGAGGAAAGAGCCGCGTGCATCACTTCTCACAACCTTTGTGTGTGAGCAGAATTCATTTAACGCCAAGGGACCAGGCGGGATGAAAAAGTTACCTTTCGCCACCAATCCAGAGACCGGGAGGGTGGTCTCCTAGTCTCCAGGGACACCACTGTGTCTGTAAGGATGCGGGCTGCAGTGCCAGAGGACATGGCTGGGAATCCTTGCTGAGCCTCACTAATAGACTTAACGTCCTAAGAGGAGGTGAGTGTGGCTGTCCCGGGAGCCAAGGCCCAGCCGTGCACGCCCACACCCTTCTGCAGAGACAAGGTACCACAGATGTAACCCTGTTACCATTGCTGTCATCCAGGCTTCGGCAGGTAGAGGTTGAGAAAATGATCAGCGCAGGAGGAGGGCCAGGCGTCATGCCTTTGTCACCTCCTTTCTTCCTAGTTCACTGTTCCCTCCTCTTTGTCATTGGAGTCATAGCCTTTTCCCAGGTTTTCCCTTCAGCTGAAGAGGACATGATCCCCTGGAACAGGCCACCTTAAGAGAAAGTTGTCAGGGCCATATCCAGGTGCAGACTGAGCTTGGAGGGCCTGCACCAGTTGGCACGACCTTCTGCTTGGGATGGGTCTGCTTTAGTCACCCCCTGAAGATGGCCAGCTGTCTCCTGTTTCTCACATATTATCTATATGACCATATTTAACCTCTTTGTGCCTCAATTTTCCCATCTGTGAAATGGGGGTGATAACAGTATTCACTTACAGGTTGTTGTGAGGATTAAGTGAGTTATGTGAATTACTTTGAGTGTACCTGGTACAGAATAAATATTATATATAAGTTGATGTTTATTATTACACGTACTTTCTTCTTAAAAGATCTGGGTAACATGTTTACCTTTGAAATTGTTGGAGATTATTTTGTTTTGATAATTTTACAGAACTCATTAAAGCAACTATAAATGTTTCATGATGTTGTATTAACGGTGTTAGGAGTCACTAGTGTGTGTCCCGTGGGCAGTTAGTTAATCTCAGGTGATTTTCAAGTTGGAGGTTGAAAGACCACTATCCTGTCAGAAGAGTAAGGTACTAGCCTTGAGTCTTTCACCGCTTAGCTGTGTGATCTTGGCCAAGTCACCGAACCTCTCTGAGCTTTTGTTTTCTTACCTATAAAATGAAGACTGTACTGTGTGCCCTGCTTTCCCCATGTGGTTGTTGTGAGAATGAAATGAGACGTCAGTGTTTTGCAGGCTGTAAGTACTGAACATGTACAGGGATTGTTATTATTAACCTAATAACAAGGGCCGCCTTTTAAGCTTGTCATTCCTTAATGTCTCCCTGCTCACCCACCGTCAGCCCAGTCCCCTGAAGTATCTAGCGGGTGACTTCAGCCCAGTGTGAAGGGTGAGAGGCCAAGTTCAGAGAGAGTGAGGCTGAGGGGGGCAAGCCAGAGCTAGCTTGTCCTCCTCACTAGGTTCTTAGGTCATCTTAGCCGCCAGTGCAGTCTCCTAGTACCTCACACACAGGCCAGGAGTCTCAACACGGGAGCCAGGCCAAGTGTGGTAGAAGATGCCCGACCAAGATGGCGGGCTGCAGAAGGAGAGGAGAGGCCGTGGGAAGAACCATCAAGCAGTGGTTGGGTGTTCTGGCTCTGGGTCATATAGTACTGGGTTCAAATCCCGACTCTACCGTAGACCAGCTGTGTGAGCCTGGGGAAGTTGCTGAACCTTTCAACCTCAGTTTCTTCATCTTTAAAATGGGGAACCATACCAATACCTACCTCCTTGAACTGCAGTGAGGATGAAATGACCTACTTTTTGCAACATATTCGATACTGTACCAGTAATATCAAGTGAAGCTGAAACTGTGAGCTCCTTGAGGGTAGGGGGCCAGTTATTATTCACCTTTATGTTTCTAGCACCAAGCGCAGTCCCTGACACAAGCCAGTGCTCAGTAACTAGAATTGGAACAAAACTGAATAGGGTAATGGGAGGATGGGGGTATGGCAGAAAAGGGACCCACAGGAGATAAGGATGGGCCCATGGGTTCAGACACAATGTGAAGGGTCTTGAGTGCCTTGCCAAAGGGTTTGGGTGCCATGGAGTGTTTTTAATGAGGGAGTGATGATGACCCGACATGGTTCTAAGGGAGATAACTTTGGAGGCTTGTCCAGGGTGGGCCTGGAAAGGAGCAGAATGGAAGTAACAAGGCCAGGGCAGGGTCAGTACAACAGTGGACCTGGAGAGAAAAGGTCAGCTTCCAGAAACATCTCAGTTGAATTCAATTGGTGATCAGTTGTTTGTAGGAGAAGCAGGTGAGTCAGTATTCTAGGAACATCAGCACATCATCTGAAGGCTCCTTTGTATTTCATGTACCACAAAGGGAGGGGAGGGAAATGAACAAACACTATTTCAGAAGCACATTCCCAGATCTTAGCATAGAATTTTAGTGGTTACCATGTGGGTCAGAGCGTGAGTGTCTCAGAGAAGAGGGGCCAGTGACCACACCTCCCAGAGTGAGTTATCCAGGGAACTGTCCGTGGCTGTACTACAGACAGCTTGAAATAAGGAAGCTTTGCTGGATTTAGCGATAAAACTCCATCCTATTCTGAGACACTATTTGATGGGTTGGGCCACGGTCTTAGACCATTAAATCTGGCTGGAACCTTCCTGTTACAATTCTTAGCTAAGTAACCTGCTGAAAGAGGAACTTCTGATCATATCAAGTTCTGATAGAACCCAAACAACAGAGGTTAAGTTTCATCCCATATTTTCTTAAGGAGAATCCACTGATGTCCATTTCACCGGGCCTATGATTTAGTAGGCAGGAAAGCAGCATTAACTAATATTGATTGAGCCCTCACTGTGTGTCAGGTACTTAGCTAAATGCTGGACTTGAATTTACTTATCTAATCTACGCAGCATCCCTTTGAGGGTGGTTAAATATCACTCTCACAGACATACACATTTGATCCTGTTCACACTGTTATTCTCTCCATTTTATAGGTGAGGAAACATGTGCAGAGAATTTTAGTAACTTGCCCAAGGTCACCCAGCTAATACATGTCAGAGCCAGGATTTGAATCCAGGCTGTCTGCTTTTGGAGCTGCTGATCTTAACCCCCAAATCGTATTGCCTCAAATCTGTGTTGTGCTGCTTTGGGGTGTCAAGCAGAATAGAGACAGTCACAGGAATTGTTTAAATATGCTTCTTGATTTTTTCATTACCCCACGAATAAATGTCTGTTGGGTTTTGCTCACAGCTGCCCTATTCACTTGGGATTTCAGACATTGTACACAAAAGCCTTGCTAAATTTTCAGTAATGAATTACAGGACAGCCAGCCTGCTTAAGGGAGAGGGCTGGATTAAAGAGTGATTCCATTTTATTATTAATAATTGTACTGCCTCGCATGTGGTAGCACATTTCCTCCCTCTGTTTTCAGATCTGTGATCCCCTTTAATACTCAAGGGTGGTGGAGGTAAAGCAGATATGATTATCTTCATTTCTCAGATGAGACAACTGAGGTTCAGAGTTCAAGTGACTTGGCAAAGCCACACACCTGCTATTACACAGGATTTAAGGGATGACAAAATATTCCTAGGTAGGAGAAGATGCGGGACCTGTTTAATGTAGCAATTAAGAGCTTCTAATGAGCAGTATCCTGTGACTTAAAATAAGTGGTCTAAAATCCTTGTAAGTATTTGTTCTCACACACATATTTGCATCTTGTTTATGCTAGTCATTTTTCTGAGTCTTATCTATAGAGATTCTGTAGCTAGGTGGAATTAACACGGGTTTTGATTTTGCAGAGACAGAAATTATGATGGAGATTTATGTTAACTCTTGTTCATCAGACAGCTCAGTATGGTCCCATCACATGCACTTTCCCACCTGTCTTCTCTTAAAGCTGCTGTGAGCCTCTTGCTTTGCCAGAAACGTGACTGCAAATCTGTTTCCTCTTTGCAGCCTGTGCAGGGCTTTGATTATGCTAAGCAGCACCTGGGCCAGCAAGGGGCGGACGAAGAGGTCATCCCCGTGACTCAGGAAACGGTGGTCCTCCCGCTGCCTGTTAGAGATGCTCCCGCCTCTCAGGAAAGGGATGCCCCCCAGGATGGAAGCACTATCAAGACGGCCAGATCCATCGAAACCAGAAAGAGGTAGGCACGGTGCCAGCTTCTGCCTCTCTGTGTCAGCAAGAGAAATAATTGATGGGGAGAACAGCTGAAGCCCTCAAGTTAATTCCTCTGTTCTCTTTTAAAATTCCCCTTCGTGCTTGTTTTGAATATCTGAGAAGGAGACTAAGGGAGATGATAAGAATCACAATACCTGCTTCTCATGAGCCACTCATTGTAAGGTTTTAGATGCCTGATCAACCACAACGGAAGAGGTTTAGCTCTTATATTTATTATAACAAATTTGGCACTGATGTCACACTTGTATTTTTAATTTATCTTAAGAGCAGTGCCTTTGGTTCAGGATAGCTGTATTTTATCTGTCAATTTCTCTATAGAGCTTATGATTTTAGTTCAAAAACCATTTATTGAGTTTTTACTATGAACAGAGCACTTTGACAGGCATTGGAAGGACTACAAAAAGGTTTAAGATTGACTCCTGACCCCGAACATCTCATGATGGAAAGACAGAAAGAAATTGCTGGAATATCAAACGTGATGGGCAGGTGCCCACAGTGGAATCTGAACCAAGTCCTGGGGAAAAGAGAGGAGGAAGAATTTAATTCTGATGAGGGAAAACGTCGTGGAGGAGGTTATGTTGTAGCCAAGCCTTGAAGGGCAAGTGGGATGCCCATAGGTGGGAAGAGATAAAGGCATCCAGGCTGGCAGAGCCAGGAGAGATATGGACATCCATGCTCATTTAATAATGAGTGTCTCTGGGGCTTAGAGCTCACAGTGCTTGGGATATAGTGAAAGATGAAACCAGAAGATAGATGAAAACTGTGGAGGGTCTTAACTGCCAGCCAAAGGAGTTTGACCTTTATTCTCTAGGCACTGAAAGTTCTTCAGGAAGACAGTGATGTCCAGCCTGTATCTTAGAAAGACTACTCCCACGGCAATGTGGATGATAGATGGGAGAGGTTAGGCTAGAGGGCAGGGGCTTGTTAGGACTTTGCAATAGGCTCACAGAGAGGTAATAAACTCTCTGGCCAGCCCTGATGTCTGGCTAAACCAGCTCCCATCGCCAAGCTTGCCTGGGACCACAGTGGCGGCTGGAAAAGCTACATCCTCTCTCCCTCCTTCCCTCCCTTCACCTGACATATGTTTCGATTGCTTGCTATCTACTAGGCACTAGGGATACTGCAGCAAACAAGACGAAGTTCCTCCTCCCGTGGTGCTTACAATTTGGTAGGGAGAGATAGACAATAAACACATAGAGAAATAGAAGTATAGTAGGTTGGGTGGTGATGAGTGCAAAGAAGAAAACCAAAGCATGGTAAGGGAATGCAGAGCTGGAGAGGGGAACATGAGGCTATTTTAGCAGGAAGTTGGGGAAGGCCTCTCCGATAAAGTGACATTTGAGGAAGACCTGATTGAAATGATGTGTAAGCCTTGAGGTTATCTCGCAGAAAAACTTTCCAAGCAGATGGAACAGTGTGTACAAAGCCCAGGGGAGGGAACTTCTTGACTTGCTTAAGGAAGAGCATGAAGGCCAAAGAGGCTGATATGAACTAGGGCGGAAGTGGTAGCAGGTGGGCCAGAGGAGCTACCTGAGGTTGAGCGTGTCAGGCTTTATAGACCAAAGTCAGGACTTGAGATTTTGTTGTGAATAAAGATCAGAAGTCATTGGAAGGTTCTGAGAACAGTGATGGGATGTGACTTGCAATTTTAAAGGTGCACTATGGCTGCCATGTGGAAATAGACTGTAGAGAAGCAGAATAGAAGCAGAGAGACCCATTAGGAAGCTATTGCAAGAGTCCAGGTGAGAGATGGTGGTGTGGACCAGGGCGTGGAGGTGGAAGAAGTGATTGGGTTCTAGAGATGTTTAGAAGGAAGAGATGACAAGATTTGCTGATAGATTGTTGTGGGGTATGGAACTAGAGAGGGATGAATTTGCCATTTATTGTGCTGGGGGAGACCAGAGGAGAAGTTCGTAGGGGACGATCAAGAGTATGGATGTGGGTATGTTAAGTTTGAGATGCTCATGAGACATGCAAGTGGAGATGTTGAGAGCTCAGTTAACCATATGAGTCTGGAGTTCAGAGGAGAGGTCCAGAGTAGAAATATAAATGTAGGAGCTGTCAGCGTTTGGTTATAAAAAGCTCTGAGACTAGATGGGCACCTAGGAGAGTGTAGATAGAGAAGAAATCAAAGAACTGATCCCTGGGACATTGCAATGATTAGAGGTCCAGATAATGAAGACGGATCAGCAAAAGAGTCTGAAAAGCATCAGTAAGAAAGGCACAAGGAGAGCGAAGCAAGAGTGGAATCTGAGAGGCCAAGAGAAGGGAGTCATTGCAGGAGGAAGGAAGGATTGTTTGTATCAAATATATAAATTTTGCACTGGAGTCAAGCAGCAAGGCTCTGTGCTTTTCTCTAGGAGATCTTGGTACTTAAGAAAGAAGTGCAGAGAAACAGGGATGGATTTCAGCTAGTGTGGGAAAGAATGTTGAGGGCATGTGGATTAATTATCTGTTGCCCTGTAACAAACCACTCTAAAGCTTATCAGCTTAAAACAACAACCATGTATTTAGCTCATGATTTTTGGTGGGTCAGCAGTTTAGGCTGAGCTCAGCTGGGTCGTTCTTCTAGTCTGAACTAGGCTTGGCTGATCTCAGCTGGGCTCACTCATGCATCTTTAGTCAAGTGGAAGGCCTGCTGGGCTGGCTTGTTGATGACAGCCTTGTCTGGGGTGGCCAGGTAACTGGGACCTCTTGACATGTGGTCTTGAACCCTCCAGCAGGCTAGCCCTGACTTTCTCACAAGGTGGTTATAGGGTTCCAAGAGCAGTAAGAAAAGGAGCCCCAAACAAGCTTCAAGTCTCTGCTAGTGTCATGTTTGCTACTGTCCTGTTGGCCGAAGCAAAACACATCGTCAAGACCAGAGTCAGTGTGGGAGGGGACTACCCTAAGCTTGCTTACTGGGAGGTGTGAACAAATTGGGACCTTAACTGCAACAGTCCACCCCAGCATGCAGTTGAAACATACAGAGAAGCAATGGATGATTTATCTGAGTTGACTGGCAAGTAGTATTATCTATAGTAATTATTCTCATTATGATCTTTGCCAAGTATCATAAAGGCGTGTTAACAGTTTATCACCTATTTAGAGGACACTGAAAAGAAATAAATAGGATTACTAAAATTAGAATATTAACATAGCACTGCACTGCCAGGAAGAATAGACACTTTTCCACCCATTCTAGTTGAGTGGTTTAAATTGTACTAAGATTTCTTTTAAAAAAAATTGTTTTAGAACAAGCTATTTTTTTTTCTTAAATTTGCAAGGAGTCTACTCTTGCTGATCAAATTTAAATACTTAACCTCAGATTTTTATTAATATTAGCTTATGAAACAAATACAAATAAAGAAAACAATGCCTACCCTATTGAATGATTTCTCCATTTGCTTCATCATTTTACCATAACAATGTAATTTTATTAAAGACTGGCTATATCATTGCCATAGCTGTGGGAGAAACTTCACCTTTGTTCAAGTTCAGCTGATCACAGGAATTTCTGATCATTTGGGAAGATTTTAGGATGCCACATCCAAGAGCAAGCCCGTCACGCATCTGTATTTCTAGCTTCCCCAACTTGCCACTTCAGTTTCCTCATTCCTGCTAGAGCAGGACTGCATGACCCTTCAGAATGGGCCCGTTAGGGCTTCCCTGGTGGCGCAGTGGTTGAGGGTCCGCCTGCCGATGCAGGGGGCACGGGTTCGTGCCCAGGTCCGGGAAGACCCCACATGCCGCGGAGTAGCTGGGCCCGTGAGCCATGGCCGCTGAGCCTGCGCGTCCGGAGCCTGTGCTCCGCAACGGGAGAGGCCACAACAGAGAGAGGCTCGCGTACCGCCAAAAAAAAAAAAAAAAAAGCCAGAAAATTGTTTCAGGATCAAATGAGGGAAAGGGTATGCAGATGCTACAAAACCCATTAAATATTTTGTTCATGTGAAATAGGTTGCAAGGAGCCTTTCCTTCTGGACCTCAGTGAAAGTCTCTTTGTGCCAACGAAGCCAGTTGGAGGAGTAGGGATCATTAACTGTGAGGTTCTGAAAACGATCCAAAAGTGTGTGTGTGTTTGCACACCCAGCACTCAGCGATCCAACAGTTAATGCCTCATTCATATTTTCCTGGACTACATTCTTTGTATTACTTTTATGGTGAAAGAGATTGTGGCCAAATAAACTGGGAAGTGCTGAATTAAACACAACAAAATGAGTGTCTTTCTGACAGGACTGATGAGAGCCTTTGATATGCTGATGTGCTGTAGGAATATCCAAAGAGGGAGTGTAGTAATTGACATCTCCCACACTCATGCTTGTCTGTGCATCCTTGGCAGGGAGCATCTCCCGTGGCCCCAGCGGTGCTCTGGGGAACGCTCGTGGCTGACTCTGCCTTATCCCGTGGTTGTGAGCAGGCACTTGCATTGTGCGTGGTTTTCAGGGTGCTAAAGTGCACAAAAGTGTACGGGACTGAGAATCCCAAATTCCCAGAGGATGAGAGGGGGATGGGAGGAGGAAGAGGAGCATCCACCAGGATTCCCAGCATCCACTCAAGAAGCTGCTTACTTATGGGTCAAGGGCTGCATTTTGTTTGAATTTTATTTTATTTCTTTATACAGCAGGTTCTTATTAGTTGTCTATTTTATACATATTAGTGTATATATGTCAATCCCGATCTCCCAATTCATCCCACCACCACCACCCCCCGCTTTCCCCCCTTGGTGTCCATACGTTTGTTCTCTACATCTGTGTCTCTATTTCTGTGTTGCAAAGCGGTTCTGTTTCATTTTTCTAGATTCCACATATATGCGTTAATATATGATATTTGTTTTTCTCTTTCTGACTGACTTCACTCTGTATGACAGTCTCTAGGTCCATCCACGTCTCTACAAATGACCCAATTTCGTTCCTTTTTATGGCTGAGGAATATTCCATTGTATATATGTACACATCTTCTTTATCCATTCGTCTGTCGATGGGCATTTAAGTTGTTTCCATGTCCTGGCTATTGCAAACAGTGCTGCAATGAACATTGGGGTGCATGTGTCTTTTTGAACTATGGTTTTCTCTGGGTAGATGCCCAGTAGTGGGATTGCTGGGTCACATGGTAATTCTATTTTTAGTTTTTTCAGGAACCTCCACACTGTTCTCCATAGTGGCTGGATCCATTTACATTCCCACCAACAGTGCAAGAGGGTTCCCTTTTCTCCACGCCCTCTCCAGCATTTGTTGTTTGTAGATTTTCTGATGATGGCCATTCTGACCCGTGTGAGGTGATAACCTCGTTGTAGTTTTGATTTGCATTTCTCTAATAATTAGTGATGTTGAGCAGCTTTTCATGTGCCTCTTGGCCATCTGTATGTCTTCTTTGGAGAAACGTCTATGTAGATCTTCTGAAGGGCTGCATTTTATTCCAGTCAGTTTTCCATTGTAGGGGCCAGATGCCAGTAGGTGCTGAATTTGGACAATTGACATCAGAACAACAAAGGATTTGGTGAACCTCTGCCTAGCTGCTTCCTGATTGTCTCCCACAGAGGGGAAGGCAGTGGGTCTTAGCTCAGCCCACCCACAGGCTGATGTGATCCAAGGAGCCTGAGCCTTAGCAGGGGTTCCCAAGAACCCATTTTCCCACAGGTTCCAGAACACCAGTGAGTGGCCCCGATGGAAGGTGAGAAGGCCCTGTGGCTTGCCCCGTGTAAGGCCTGCCTCATCTGGGACATTGTAGGAGACAGAACGGGAAGGGGCTCTGGCCTGTGGCGAAAGCTCCTACCCGCAGGGGGAGTCCTGGCTTCCAGGGCTGATTCGCCTCTCCCAACTCTGTCCTGGACAAAACACCTCGCCTCCTGAAATTCCTCACTTGCTAACAAAGGTGACGATCACCACCTCAGTGAGTTGTCATAAGGATGCATTAACAGTTTGAAAGCATTCAGCACTGTCCTTGGCACATGGTAGGTGCTTGTGATGGGGAGCTTTTGGAGGACATGGGTGGTGTCTTCATATCTCTATACACCTGTATAGCTGACACAAATCCCAGCACAGAAGAGGTGCACATAAAGTCTTTCCTGAATGAATGAATAGCTCAAATTGGTAGATTCAAATGTAAGTGACTGCCAGTTAGCTTGAGTGACTTAATCTTTAGGAGTCAAGTTATATTCTGTAAAGAGACCAGCCGAAGAGAACCATGTTTTATGCATGTCCCTCAAGATGCCATGTGAATCAAACACTCTGCAACACTATCCAAAGTGCCGCGTTTTAAAAAGAGGGCACGCTTACAAACGCCATCACTGCCTTGTCCCTAGTCACTGGGGGTTCATGAAAAAGAGATGGGAATGGAGGGCTGCGCTCATTGAACTTCTCTGTAGAGCTCAGCACTGGTAAACCCACTTCACGACAGCCAGGTCCTTAACCCATGCTGTGTGTTGGGTTTGTTTTTCTCCTTTTCCTGTATCGTGTCTTCTTTGTGGATAAAACCGGAACGAAAGGCTGCAGACACAAACTGTGCGAATAAAATAACCTTGAGAGGAGGCTGCTCTAGTTGAAACTTACTGTCTCCCTGTTGCTATGGTTACCTCCAGCAGGTCGCCCAGTGAGAATGGCTCTGTCATCAGCAACGAATCAGGGAAGCCCAGCTCGGGGAGGCGCTCACCCCAGAATGTAATGGCACAGCAGAAAGTGACAAAGGAGGAGGCATGGAAGAGAAATGGTGAGAAGCCTTCCCTGCCGAGTAGCACCCCCAAGCCCAGCGCACTCGTGCACGCATGCACGTGCACAGGCTCGCGCACCAGTGTGCTTTAAACCACCGCCCACTCTTCTCTCTACTGTGTCCCGCAAAGGTCCTACCTACCTCTTGAGGTAGTGCCTCACGCCCTTCCCTGAGTTACTCTGTTTCACTTCCTGTGCCCTCTGTGCTTATGGAATTGTGCAGGGCCTGCGAAAAACCCTATACAGATTGAGCTGATATTTGCTTAGAAATTTTTCTCATTTGGGGGTGAATTGCCTTGATTTGTAGCACCAGGTCCACGAGGGTGCCAGGTTTCTGAAACGCTGCTTGTCTTGGAGAGCCCCCCTCATTTTCTTGCCCCGACTCACTTGATAAGTTTCAGGGCTTCAGTCTGTACCAGTGAGTCCAGGTATTACAGATCCACCTCTCCCAGGAGAATCAAGACAGTAATAAATCTGTCATCATAAAAATCAGCCTGGGCTTCCCTGGTGGCGCAGTGGTTGGGAGTCCGCCTGCCGATGCAGGGGACGCGGGTTCGTGCCCCGGTCCGGGAAGATCCCACATGCCGCTGAGCGGCTGGGCCCGTGAGCCATGGCTGCTGAGCCTGCGCGTCCGGAGCCTGTGCTCCGCAACGGGAGAGGCCGCAACAGTGAGAGGCCTGCGTACCGCAAAAAAAAAAAAAAAAAATCAGCCTGTGCTTGTCTTTATTCTCCAGGGAAACTTAACTGTTTAGTTTCTCCCTCGTGCAGATCTTTTCACCACCTATAAAGGATTGGTGTTGGGGGTTATTTACAAGTTGTCAGAGCCGCCTTAGTGTGCCGTGGCACCACCTGTAGATCTCATCTCTTAGACATCATTATGCAGCCTCCCTCCTCCTGATCCCACTTTTGCTCTGAGCCTCATCTCCACTCGGTCCTTCTGTGTGTGATGCTGGCTTACTAAAGCCCAGATTCACGGAACCAGTGCTGCTACTCAGAGCAGGGAAAATTCCTTTTGGATATCAAAGGGTTGTAGGTGGAGTCCTACGGAAATGCTGGGTGAAAAGGCAAACAATCTGGCACTCTGGTGAGCTGTGCTTCCCTTTTACAGGAATTTGATGAAGTGTGGTTCAGGACTCTCCCTTGAAACTAGTGCCAGAATATTCTTTTGTTTTCGAACGTCACTCACTTCTTCCTTTTTTCTGACCAAAAAAGAAAGAATGGTACAGTGGATTTGTCTTCTGCGTGGAAAATGTGGTCCCTGTTTCCATTTCCAACCATTATATAAAGCATTCCTTTAAACTATCAAACTGATTTGATTCTTACATTTTTTCTTTTCCTGATCCACCCTCCCCCGCCATGCCACGCAGAGACTGTGCTTTCCCTGCCAGAATCAGGGTGTGACCTGTGGAATATCACTCTACAGGGACCACCAGAAATCCTGCCCATCGGCAGTCTGCCAGGGCAGCTCACAGCGGGCCACAGGAGCTGTGGCTTATCCGGGGAGATGTGAACTTAGCCACTTTCTCCTCTTTCCTCCCAGAGTGAGTTGCTGAGGAAGGTGGACAGAGTGGGGCAACCCAGAGACAATGCAGTGAAGCCATAGGGGAAGGATGTTTTAACCAACTGCGGTGACCGCCGTTGCCTCTAACCGAGATGCCCTCCTACTCCCATCACACCCCTCCTTCCCTCCTTCCTTTATATTCTTCCCGGAAATGTATAAAGTCGAGTCAAAGTCCATCCTCCTCCAGATACCCCATCACCCACCCCAGTCCTCAAATGACCTTGAATAACTCAGTGTGTGTCTCTCTCAGACCTTTTTACTATGCATATGACAACACACATGTATCAACACACGTTTTTTGTTGTATTGCTTTATTTTATTTTGTGCAGTGGGATCGATGTACATACTGTTCTGTGCCCTTTTTCTTGCTTAAAAATATGCAATATACAGACTCCTCTGTCAGTATATACCCACTGACAAGATGATGCCTTTCCCGGTGCCCTGCGTTTAATCTGTAGAAGAGGAGGGGGCGGGGTCAGTTTCAGACCCCATCACTCCCCACCCGGCTGGTGAGGCACTGACTTCCCTAAATGTTCCCACTGACTTTCCTGTCCTTGTTTTCCCACCCTCTCTACCTGCCTTCTCATTCTTTTTTTTTTTTTTTAAACATCTTTATTGGAGTATAACTGTTTTACAATAGTGTGTTAGTTTTTCCTTTACAACAAAGTGAATCAGTTATACATATACATATGTTCCCATATCTCTTCCCTCTTGCATCACCCTCTCTCCCACCCTCCCTATCCCACCTGCCTTCTCATTCTGTTTAGGTCACTTTGATTATTTAAATATCAGGCTCAGAAATAACAACAGCCGGGTGCATGAATAAAATGCAATTACTGTACCAGGTTGAGGTTTATAACGTGTTTGTTTTATTAAAAAGCCATCCTTTCTCCAAGTTTACAGCGCTTCATTGCCCTTTATTTTTGCCAGAAGTAAACCCAGTGAATTTTCAGACTTGGTTACTTCTCTTTGACCAAACGTTCTCATTCAGTGAGGTTTCACTTTGAAAATTTCAAATAGAAATGAGAGAACCAACTCGTTTAATGTAAAATTCAACAGATGCTGAAGCATGTCAGAATTCTAGACTGGACCTTCAATGGAACCAACACTTGTCCTTTTTTTTTTTTTTATCACAGGGCTCCACTTTATCACAATACTAGGTTAGAGTTCACCAAAAATATCAATAGCATATTTTATTGGATTAGAAACTGAACAGAAGGAGGGAAGGAAGGAGAGAGGGAGAGAAGGAAGAAAGGAAGGAAGGAAATCACGTTGAATGGACTTGTGGAAAAACTAAAAGGTGTAGTTCCATCACATTGTCAGCTTGCAAAAAGTACTTGATTGTGTGAATGTAGCCTCTGAGAATAGATTATTCTCTTGGTATGGAATAATCAGAAGTTGTTTTTATGGCTTAGTATCCATTCTAGAGGTTAGGGTTACTGAGGTTAATTAATAAATGTTCATGTACCAGGCTATCATTCTAAAACTCTTCTTGTTTTCCACCAGGTTTGTTGCATATGTGGCTTCTAATTTTCTACTTTTTTGTGAAAATAAGACCTTTCAGAGGAAAAGACACTATTCTACTAGCAACATGGCTTGGGGTGGGGGGGGGGTACTTATAGCTCAATGGCCTCTTTAGTTACCATAACTGCAGGCAGTTTTGGAGTCTGTTTCAAGGTGATGTTTAAATATAAGTGGGAAAGGTAGATGTGAGAGCTAGGATTTTTTTTTGTTTTTTTTTTAAGCTGCTCCGCGGCACGTGGGATCCTCCCGGTCCGGGGCACGAACCCGTGTCCCCTGCATCGGCAGGCGGACTCTCAACCACTGCGCCGCCAGGGAAGCCCGCGAGCTAGGATTTTGAAAGCAAAACAATTTGGCATTCTCTCAACTAAATACAGATACTTAAACTTCTGAACCCAAACCAATGTCACCTTAGAAAGAGTGTTTTCCAGGAAAGAGTTAAAAATGAATTCAAGGTGAGAACATTATGTATTTATACCTTCAGTCATTTAGAAGAAAGAACCTCCATAAACCCTTAAGGGTGCACCTTCCTTTAAGATACCAAGATCTCACAGCCAGATTTCAGCATCTAATCACACCTTGCCTCCTAGTTGTCGTGGGGCAGGTGGGACAGGAGGAGGACAAGGATCAGAGAGCTTAGAGGATGAATCACTACTTTCTTAGTAGGGGCCCTTGAGGATTTGTCAGAAATATTAGCTCAAAAACAGTTTCAGTTTATTCTTTCTTTGCCTTCCCAGTGAGATGAAGACTCACTTATTATTTGATAAGCAACACCAGAGGGCAGTGATTCTAGTTGTACATTATTTGTCTTTGAGCTTCAATAAAGATTCCCCCAAAAAGAAAACGTTTTGTTTAAGAGCATTTTCTGCTTCACATGAGAAAGTTCTCCCCATGCCAGTTCAAACATAAAGAAATGAAATCTCCCTTTCCAGCCTGATTTACTGAAGTTCACACCAGCAATGTGAATAAAACACAAATAGATACAGGGTGGATGCTTGGTGGTAGTTACTGTGATAATGTTCTAGGATACTTTCTCAATTTCACTGTGGCCCTTTTCTTTAGCATTGTCTCATGCTTTTTTCTTTAGGGACAAATTATGCTTTAAATATTCCCACGAACCTGCTGTACTCACATAACATTTTAATGTATTAATATTTAATGCAATGCCTTTTAATGTATTTTTTCCATACAGTCCTTTTGGGGGGAGGATGACTATTTTGCTCTTAAAGAAACCTAGAGGGATTATTGTGCAAATCTGAATATAACTTTGAGTGATAGTGGAAAAGAACTGCAGGTTATACAGTTTCCAGGGTGTTCTTCTCCTGTCCCATTATAGTTATGCTCCCCCCTTTCCCTCCATGGGGTGAGGAGTAAGGGTGTCACAACCCAGAAGCAGTAAGAATGCTAGGTATCGTCTCTTAAACCTTGGAATGGTTAACTTTTCCATGTTTAATTGTTCTGCAGGTACTAACAGCATCTCTTTTTCCAAGTCAGGAAATTTTAGTCATTCCTTTATTCATTCATTTATTCAACAAATCCCTATTGAAAGCCAACTGCATGTGAGACATTGCTAGATGCAAAGGCATGAGCCTTTAAAAAGAGGGGCAAGAATGGAGCTCTTCTATTCTAGTGGCAGGGGGGTGGGAGCTGATTAAATCAATACAACAAATCAATACTGATAAATGCATTGAAGAAAATACAACAGAGTGATGAGGTGAGTTTTTTTTAGATTGGTGGATAAGGAAAGTCTTTTCTAAGCTGCAACTTGAAAAATAAGAAGGAACTAGGCATGTAAAGATCTGGGGAAAGAGCAAATGCAAAATCCTGGAGGTGGGAACACGCCTGCTGTGTTCAAGAAGGCCATTGTGGCTGGAGCAGAGTGGCTCAGGGGAGAAGCGGGAAATGAGCTCAGCAAGGTAGCCAGGGCCACATGGTACAGGACCTTGTAGGTCACAGTAAAGACTCTGGATTTTATTCTGAGAGAGATGAAACCTTCACAGGGTTCTGATCAGAGGAGTGCTGTGATCTGATTATCTTTTGAAAAGATAATCCATCCTGGCTGCTGGTGGAGTGTGTATTTTAGAGGTAGGAGGACAAGAGTGGAAGCTCAGAGGAGGGGCATTATTTAGGAAGTGTATTGGTTACTTATCACTGCGTAACAAATTACCCCAACATCTAGCAACCAAAATGAGAATCTAAATGTATTATCTCACATAATATTTGTGGGTCAGGAATTCAGAAGTGGTTTAATTGGGTGGCTCTGGGTTCAGAGTATCTCATGAGGTTGCAGTCAAAATATTGGCCTGGGCTGTAGCCATTGAAAGGCCTCACCGGGCCTGCAGAACCCACTCATAAGATGTCTCACTGACATTATTGTTGTCAGGAGTCTCAGTTTCTTGCCACATGGACGTCTCCATAGGGCTGCTTAAGTGTTCGCATAACATGACAGCTGACTTTCCCTAGAGGGAAGTGATCCAAGAGAGAGCAAGGTGGAAGCAACAATGCTTTTTTTTTTTTTTTTTTAATTTTGTGCTAGGCAGGCCTCTCACAGTTGTGGCCCCTCCCTTTGCGGAGCGCAGGCTCCGGACATGCAGGCTCAGTGGCCGTGGCTCACGGGCCCAGCCGCTCCGCGGCACGTGGGATCTTCCCGGACCAGGGCACGAACCGTGTCCCCTGCATTGGCAGGCGGATTCTCAACCACTGCGCCACCAGGGAAACCCAACAATGCTTTTTTATGACCTAGCCTTGGAAGAGTTACATTGCCATTTCTGCAATTTCCTGTTTTGTTACACAGGTTAATCCTATGTGGTTGTGAATATCGGGAGGCAAGAATTCCTGGGTGCCATCTTGGAGGCTGGGTTTCATAGGAGTTGTCTGGTGGGAGATAATGGTAGGAAAGCAAGAATTGCCCAGCAAAACTACACTCTAAAAAGATACATGCGTCTGATAACACATCTGAATAGAGATTTTCCTCTGTCATTGGCTTCTTGGTGGCCTGTTATTTACAAATAAGTCCACAGAACCCAAAAATACTCCAATTATAAGCCATGGTTAGACTCTGAGGTGTTTTAGCCACATTGTAAAATAACAATTTACTTGGCTTAATTTGACAAATCTTCTGTGATTATGATAAGTGACAGAATGGTACAAACTATGTTTCTCAGTAATTTAAATGACATCCCAATCTCTCGAGACGGGAGGAAAGATGAATACACTTCTATTACATTCATATTTCATATAACACCTATTTTGCTCCTGAATTGCCGGCTGGCTTGGTTGTTTGAACAGGCTTAATTTATCTCTTGCCGAGCCACGCTCAATAAACTGTCATTCGTACAGTTACTTAATGGAAATGTGCTTTAAGAACAAGTAAATCAGCAAGATACCGCTGGCCCTCCAACGTCCTCCATCAGCTTAGCTATGGAAGCGCAAGCAGATGGCTGTCTTTCAGCAATCACAGCAGAATCCTCTGTCAGAGGGGAGAATTCATTTAACAGAGTGTAGGTGGAAATCGCTCTACTTAATTAGGGGAGTTTGTAGCTTTAAATTCGTTTCTCAGGTGGTTATTTCTTAACTTTCTTTTGTTTTAGACACAGGAAAGTAACCAAACCCTAGTCATTGAAGAAGCAGTCTTTCGAAAGAAAGAAAAAGTTTCAGGAGCAATTACTGTGGCTGGTTGACCAGGGAAGACTCGTGACCTTCACGTGATGCCAAAATGGGTAGCTTTGGTGGCAGAGACTAAACTGAATGCTGTTATTCTCTTGATTGTCCTATTTTAAGAATAGTTGCCAGGTTTGGCCAAATGGCACTTTTCCCATCTCCGACTCAAACATAGAGAACAAATTTACTTTTTTTTTTTCAAGTGTGTTCTGTCACAGTTTTGAAGGAATGGTTTTTACTTTTTAAATTCAAACCAGTGGAGGGGTGAAGAGTGTAGATCTTAAATTTAAAAAAAAAAGAAAAAGAAAGAAAGCAAGCCACGATCAGGAATGAGCCATTGGCACAGAACCAGACACTGTCGTTCCTGAGGTCATTTTGAGTAAAGTCATGTCCTTGGGCTGTGAGCCTCTCCTATATTCCCCCACGATGGCGCTGCTCCCGCACACCAGAAAATGAACGTGTTTATGTTGTGCTTTAGTGCCGGCGAGTGATGAAGAGGAAGGAGCAGTCCTCTTTGACAACTCTGGCAAGGCGTCTGCTGATCCCTTTGACACGTCTTCGGGGTCTGTGCAGCTCATCGGAATAAAACCTACAGTCCTCCCCGTGGTGCACCCCACCTCGGACAGGAGCCAGGAGCCGGTCGTACTCAACGGCGAGGTGAGCACCTGACGGCCAGAGCAGGAGAGAGCGGGTGCAGCCAGGCCTCCGTGCATGCGGACTAAGGAGTAGCACCTGGAGGTCCTGGGTGCAGATTGCATCCAGGTATACGGGGCTCTGGGGGTCATTTTTATCTCTGCATGCGCGGGCCTCAGCAGAACTAATCAGGACACAAGTCACCCCAAACCAGTTTGCTGAGTGATGTTTTCGGAGCATTTTCTACCTTCATTAGAAAGCCCAAAGGGGACTTTTTAAAAACTGTAGTTGTGAAGAGAAACATCAGAAATTCTGCTTCCGCAACACCTCACCCACACAGCCTGCTGTCTTTCTTGATACTAAACTGGTCAGGATGGCACGTCTGTTGCAGTGGTGGTGAGAGGCACTTGAATTGATAGGGAACCGGATGAGATCCAGACTGGGATGTGGCCCACTATCTCGGCTTTGAAATGACTTTTACTCCTTTGTGTGTTTTGTTGTTGTTGTTGTTGCTTTTTTGCGGTACGCGGGCCTCTCACTGTTGTGGCCTCTCCCGTTGTGGAGCACAGGCTCCGGACGCACAGGCCCAGCGGCCATGGCTCACGGGCCCAGCCGTTCCGCGGCACGTGGGATCTTCCCAGACCGGGGCACGAACCCGTGTCCCCTGCATCGGCAGGCGGACTCCCAGCCACTGCGCCACCGGGGAAGCCCACTTTTACTCCTTTGAGCAAGCTTGAAACAATCCTTTGCCTGCTTCCAGGAGGATATCAATGGATATCATGATGTTAATCAATTTTCCTAAGTCTGAAAAAAAAATTATTAATGTACACGAGAATAATGATTCCACCAAAGAAAAACAGATAGATGGATGGATGGGTGGATGGATGGATGGATGGATGGAGATAGGTAGATAGATTGATAGAGGCAGTTTAGGGGAGAGCAAGAGAGTACATTGGGTAAAAATTATCTGCCATTTCTCCATGTCCTGCAGCAGAATGGTCAGTGGGCTGAAGATGTTTATGATCCTTTAAGGACATGCATATGGAACCTGCATGTAAATACGTTACACATGTATGCACGCACACACGTACTTTCATATATTTTTCTCTGTTGTTAAGCTGTCAGGTTGGTTTTTCATTTCATTAGTTTATACCCAGCTATGGTTACCTGCATCAGGAGGGAAATTGCCGAAGCTTTAAAGTCTCTTTACCATCACACCTGGAGGAAAATGCTACAGCCCCATACAGCTGGGTATTGTAAGCGTACTTTAGCGGCTTGTCTGCATCCCCCATTCAGCCCACGTATAAAAGCCTGTTACAGACCTGATTCAGGAAGCTCCTCTGGTTTTCTGGACAGAAAGACCGAACTGCCTAGAGGTGTGATGAGTTGAGGTTCATCAACTTTTACAAAGAATTTAACTGGGAATTCCCTGGTGGTCCAGTGGTTAAGACTCAGTGCTTTCACTGACGTGGGCCCAGGTTTGATCCCTGGTCAGGGAACTAAGATCCCACAGGCCGTGTGGCATGGCCAAAAATAAATACATAAAAATAAAAATAACTTAACTGGTTGTGGACTTATAGAGCACTTCTATTCCAACCTCCTCATTTTTTTTTAGACAAAGAAACTGAAGCCAGAGGGCTCAGGTGGCTTGCTCAAAGTTGCACTGCAGGTTAGCGTGACAGCATGATGTTCAGACCCCCTGGCTCCCTGTCCAGTGCACCTTCCCTCTCTTTGACTTCCTGTGGTCCATTAGTGAAAAAAAAGCATTGTGCTTGAAGGAGTATGGACTCTCCAGCCATGCTGCAAGAATGTGAACCCCAGCTCTTCCACTTACTATCTTTGTGACCTTAGGCAGATTAATTTATCTGTGCCTCAGTATCTCCATCTGTACAATGGGACTGTTGTGAGGATCAAATGAGTTAATACATGTTAATAAGTAGTTAATACAAGTTAATAAGTGTTAATACACCTAGAACGGTGCCTAGCATACAAGTACGTTATTATTACTGTCATCATCATCATTAGTCAGCTAATGAGCAAGGATTCCCTGATCATGTACTTTATGCCCTTTGGCCCTATAATTTGGGAACCTGTGTATCTTCTTAAAGCCAATCACAGCCAGTGAATCTTTCCTTGTACACAGTTCTGCCACTGGCCATGCAAGCCCAGTGATTAGAGGCCTCTGAGGTTATCACTAAGGCACTGGTAACTGCTCTTCATTAAGACCCTCTGCTCAGTATGGGCCCAGGTGGTGGCTGCCATGCCTGGATCTTTTCATCCCAGCTTAGCCATGTGAATGTCATAGGGACAGATTCCAGATCTCAGCTAAATCTAACTTACCACTCCCTTTTTCTGCCAGGCCCATCACCCTGTCACAGGAGAACAGATGAGCATTTTCCCTGTCCAGAAATGGATGCATGTTACACTTTAGTAGCCGAAGGAATAGACTTTGCTGACAGTTGGATTGGAAAGGAGTCCTGAACTGTTCTCTGTAATTTACTGCCTTGTGGCATTTGAGGCAGATTGTCTTATAATTTTCCTCTTTCTCCTCTTACGGGCAGCTTGTATAAGTGAAGAAAGTATAGCCTCAAAGCCATAAATTTTCCATTTATGAATTATAGGTAATTCTTTTAAATATTATTTTAAACAAAACATAATAACAGCAAAGTTCAGAAAGTAAGAAAGATCACTGTAACTTCACTACCCTAATATATCCTCTCTTTTCATTTTTTCCACCTTCAAGCTTTTGATCAAACTCATGTATATTTTAGAATCTCGTCATAGACAGACAACTTTATATCTTGTATCTTAAGCATTTGCTGTGTTGCTGTTGTCTTTCTGACGATCATTATGAATGACTTGATTGAATAGGTGCACCATTGATTGGGAAACTACTCTCCCATTGTTCAAACCAGGTATTTTTGGTTTTAGTTTTCATGCATGACTTTTAAACAGTTTTTATTTTGAAAATAATTTTAGATTTACGAAAGAGTTGCTGTAATAGGACAGAGAATCCCTTTACCCAGCTAGTTCTTTACCTGCTACCCCTACTGTTAACATGTTATGTAACCATAGAATAATGATCCAACCCAAGAACATAACATTGGTACAATACTATTGACTAATGTGCAGATCTCATTTGAATTTCACCGGTTTTGTCGCTCATGTCCTTTTCCTGTTCTGGAAGCCAGTCCAGGATCCCACATGGCATTTAGTTGTCTTCTGAGTGTCCTCCAGTTTGGGACAGTTCCTCTGTCCTTCTTTGTGACCATTTTGTCTTTCATGACCATTACTCTTTTGAAGCCAGTTACCATGTAGAATGTCTCTCAGTTTGGGTTTGTCTGGTGTTTTCTTATGACTGGATTGAGGTTATGAATTTTTGGCAGAACTATGGGAATGTTGTGGCCTTTCGTGGGCATGGCATCAGGAAGTACTTGGTACTGATATGTCTGATTACTGGTGACGTTAACTTTCATCTCTGACTTTGAACTTCTCTTGGAATGTTGTTTCAGGAGAGATTCCAGAAATGGATTCCTGGCTCAGAGGATGTCATGCTACCTTCTTCTCTTTACTGGTTTTCTCAGTGGCAGGCAAAATGAGGGAACAATTAAAGATTTGTGAGATGCTACCAACCTAAAAGATATCATCAGGGCCCAGGTTGGGGAGATCTTTGCAAGAGTTAGAAACAATTTGTCCCTCAGTCTGTTTCTTCAAACGCTGTAAAAATAAAGCATCTAAGATGCAGCCTCGTGTTAGTGAACCTCGGGCTTCGTACTTTGGTTGATACGTATCTTACCACTGGATGAATTCATTGCTAGGATAGCCTAGCAGTGTGGGGTGTCAGGACTGGAGTCTCTACTTGCACATTGAACCACATCTTGGGCATTTGGGAGGTTATCTTAGAGGATGGGCTATAGTTACTCAGGCTCATGACTTCTGAGCTAGCTGCACGGATCCTCGAATGGGCTTTCATAAAACGCCACACTCTCACCACAACTTTTTGGCCAAACACAGCTAGTGCTATATCTAATCCTCAAAGCCCCCAGGTGTTGGTTTGCATTGTTATAGGCTGCTTCTTGCAACTGGCTTGCCCCTTCCTCTTTCCCTCCTGAAACAGGAACCAGAAAGGATGCAACCAGAGTAATTCTCATGGGCAAGAGGAAGGAACAGGGACATTCTAAGACTTCAGTGCAGCCTGTGGCCTGTCCGCCTTCCTTTGTTCGTCCTGCCCCAGCCCCAGCACACCCACTCCCACAGTGCTGCACCCATGCTGCTCAGCCCAAAGCCCCCTCACTGCCCCACTCCACCCACGTCTGCTCACCTTAGCGCTCTGTGCTCCCAAAGCTACTCATTCCCCTTCCCCTTCTCTCTGTCAAGCTCCCTCTCCCTTACTCTTAGATGTAAAGGAACCCCAGACAGCCCACATTAGCGATAATAACATATTTGTTTTATTTTATTTTATTTTTTGCGGTACGCGGGCCTCTCACTGCCGTGGCCTCTCCCATTGCGGGGCACAGGCTCCGGACGCGCAGGCTCAGCGGCCATGGCTCACGGGCCCAGCCGCTCCGCGGCATGTGGGATCCTCCCAGACCGGGGCTTGAACCCGCGTCCCCTGCATAGGCAGGCGGACTCCCAACCACTGCGCCACCAGGGAAGCCCAGCGATAATAACATTTTAAAGTCATTCTCAGTGATGGTGATGTTGCAAGCATGCCACGCATGTGAACTCAGGCAAATCCTCACAACAGCCCTACGAGGGCAGTAGTATTATCTCCCTCTTCACCTAAGGAATCTGAGGCACAGAGAAGTTCAGTAATGTGCCCAGGGTCACGTAGCTAGGGAACGACAGAGCTGGGATTTAAACCAGGCAGTTGATCTGGTTCCCAGAACGTATACCTTTAACCACAGCTTTATGCTGCTCCATCATTAAAATGTAAATGACTGAAAGCAACAGTATTATCCTCCCAAGTGTGTTTGCATATTAACCCAGCGAACTCTGGAGAACATTTCATGAAGAGTTGGGAATGAGTGAGAGACAGAGATTGACTTTAAAAGGAGATTCTTCCCCTGTGTTGCTTGCAAGGAAGTTTGGCTCACGTGGGGACCCTGCTCCTATGCTTACCTGTGACAGTCGGGGAAACTGGGGGAAAGAGAGGAGCAGTTCCCTCAGCAGAAGGGAGTACTGCCGGCCTTAGTTTTTGGAGTCTTGATGTTCTAGCAGATTTTAAGTTAATTATCCAAATAGAAGAGCCTTAAGAAGAAAAAGAGCTTAATCTAAAGTATCGTCAGCAGCGTGGGCAGCGAGTCAAGGATTCGTGGGCCTGACCTGCCAGAAGCCCAGCATTCCCAGCAAGGCTGTGGGTCCTTGCTACCTAGGGAACTTTCAAGTCCAGGAGGGACACAAGCGGGGTAAGACAACTGTACCCCTCCCTCCCTCTCTGCCCCGTTGGCATTGGCTGCAACAGTGAGGAAGCTCCTGTGCTTCCTCGTCCCGGGGGCCTCCAGGCAGCTCCTCCTCTCCTCCCTGGCCTCACCACTTCTGCATATCTCACGTATCTCAAGGCCACAGCCTGTCTCCCTCTCCTCCCAGAGCTCAGCTCAGCCTGACTTGGGGGTCAAGCCTCAAGTTTCTGACCCCAACACCATTGGACCTTATGCCTTCTCGAACCCCCTAATCCTTTCTTCAAACACACTGTTTTGTAGCAGTCTAATTATAGAACACGGACAGGAGCATGGAGGGCTGCTCTGTTGGTTGGGGACCAGACCCAACAGCTTAGCTGTCTTCTTGCTGCCTCCGTACTTTCCTGGCTCCTGAGAACTCTCCTGGAGCTCTGGAGCAACAGTTCTTAACTCAGGTCCCTGGACTTGCTGAAGCTATTGGCTTTTGGGGGCAAGACTCCGAATTCTCATAAGATTCTCAGCCGACCTTCCAAAATGACACAAATCCATGGAATATAATTTGAAAACCAATGCTCAGTGCCAGAGGTTTCTCACCCAGGTGCTGGACCAGAGTCAACTCTGGGACTTTTTTCAAACTACAGATGCCCAGGCCCCACTCTTGAAGATTCGGATTCAGTAGGTCTGGGGTAGAGTCTGGGCCTCTGGATTTTTTGCCAGCTCTGGATCCAGCGCCAATGCACTGCCAGATGTCCATTGCCTTGCACGTCTTCCCAATGGAAAGACCCAACTCTGGCAAGCCCACACCAACCTCAACCCTCAGCCATTCTTGGGGTGGAATCTACCAGTCCAGGGGCTTAGCCTTTGGACCTTCTGTACTTCCTCGTCTTCTCATCCTGAGAGGCAGTGTACATGGTAGCTAACTGTGCAGACTCAGAGTTCTGACATGGTCTGTCCAAGGTCAAACCCTGACACCACCACTGATTATCTGTGGGGACCGTGAGGAAGTTCCTTAATCTCATCTGTAAAATGGGGAATGAAATAACCTGCCTTATGGGTTGTCATGAAGGTTAAGAAGACTTCACTTCACACACATTAAGTCACTGCAGTGATTGTACATCACAGACTCTATAAGGGGAGCTCTTGTTTAGTTTGGCTCAGGGTCCCAACTCTACACTTTACTAACTTAGCCATTTTGGGTCCTCGGTTTCCTCATCTGTCAGGTGGAAATCATCCTCACACTTACTAGACTTTCCATGATTGTCCCTTGAAATTACAGCTGTGAAAATGCTCTGTACATTATACATGATTATACAGATGTAGTCAAGTCTGATTACCAGCAGCGCTAATGGTTCTCCATATTGTTCAGTAAGTGTCCGGCAGATTTCACCATTCAGCTCTGTTTGTGGGAGTAGCATCCTCGTCGTTTGTTACTTATTTAGCACAGTCATCTGCTTGTATCTTTGACAGGTGAGCAGGGACTAGTTGGCAATAGCGACCACGCAAGGCTTCTTTCAAGAAAGCTATAGGTTGACAAAAATAAGCTCTCAGGTGCAGGTCGATAGAGTGGGGAGACCTTGGGAGCAGGGTGTCTGCTCTCCTCTTCCACCCCATTCATCTCAATTCTACTCCTTCAGGAACTGGCTGTCTTATCCAGCTGGACACCAGCCAGACAGCCAGGGGAGGCCACCGGGCTGCTCAGGGCTGGAGCTAGAGTCGGAACCCCAAGTCTAGCTGGGTTGCCAAGTCCGAGTCTTCCACACAGGGGAACCACAAGGGTTTAGGCGGGACTAAGGCCCACACCACAAAGCTAAAAGTGCAGAGTCAGGCCTAGACCTGAGTAGACTCGAAGAGATGGGCAAGGAGGCCCTGCGGGAAGGTCTCAGGTGACTTAGGCAAGTGCCAGGCTCTACGCTGTTTGTGGTCCACTCTTGAGGGCTGGTATTGGCATGGGACACAGGTGGGTCTGGCTGGATCAGAGGACCAGAGGTGAAGCCCAGGATGGCTTTTCCAGGAGTTGTGACTGTCTGATGAAACTTCCTGTCTATGGGCTGTGCCTGGTCTGGTGTGGGCCTGACACTATCTGTCTCCCCAGGTGAACAAAGCCCTGAAGCAGAAGTCAGACATCGAACACTATCGGAACAAGCTGCGCCTCAAAGCCAAGAGGAAGGGGTACTACGACTTCCCTCCGGTGGAGGCGAGCAAGGCTCAGATGGAAAGAAAAAAGATGTATGAAAAAGCCCCAAAGGAAATCGAGCACGGTTTGGATCCAGACCCAGAAATGTGTGCCCCATTCACTGAGGCTAAAAACAGGTGCAGTCCCTAAGGGATTCTCTGAAGGTCGCTGTACCATTAGTGGGATGAGGGCAGGGTGTGCCTCGGGCAATACAGTCTGGGCCTCTGGATCTGTTCGTTACCTTGGGACTATCCTCTTTGCAGGCCGCTGGTCTGGGCCACACTGGTCTGTACGAACAGGAGTTCCACAGTGAGTCTGGAAGAGAATAAAATTGAAGCCATTAAAAAAAAAAAAATACTTGTGCAAACAACCATAATTGTCCTTTAGCTTAAGGATGTGTTCAAACCTGTAGCTGTTTCAGAGCTGGGTTCAGATATAATTATCACCCACCTGGTTATGCAACTTCTTCCAGATCAAGGGACAGTGTACTGGTCAATTATTTTAGTGGCTCTTGCATAAGAAAAACAGAACCCATGCCTCACCTTTTCATTCAGCTTCAGTTAAGTATTTATCGCACCACTACTCCAGTCTCCATGCTGAGTTCCTCTTTCATCCATAGACTTGTTCATTCACTTACCATTTGTTGTCACCTCCTCTGTATTGGGCACCATGCATGATCCTGAATACTGTCACGGTCACATGTTCATTCATTCAATTCATTCACAATTTTATGGTGGACAGGACAGCCCAATCACTGCTCTTGTGGAACTTAAGGGCTGATGGGAGAGAAAGATCACCAGCCCGAAAGTTCATTGCTCACAAGTGCGATGGGTGTTTGAAATGTGAGCTGCTGTGACGATCAAAAAGGTAGGCCTGGCCTAGCAAGAGACGGGTAGGCCTGGTGGTTGGAATTGGCATCTCTCCAAGCTTTGCGGCTAATTCAGCAGGGAGTGGCCTCAACTACTGGGAAAAGGGGTAGCGGTCAGCAAAGCTAGATAGGCCCCCCTCTCTTCTTTGCCTTCCCTCTGAGGTACTTCCCCAAAAGCATTGTCATGATTTGAGACCATCTCTTTCAAATACTCCTTGGCAGTGGGCCCTTGACTTTGAGCTGCCAGTACTCCAGCCCATCCTGTAGCCTTGGCAGACGTACCCTCTACAGAGGTCCCGGGGGAGGACAGGATGGTTCCTGGCCCGAGTGGGTATTTATTAAAAGCCAAAATGACTATGTGGCAGGCTTAGATGGAAGCCATAAAATCAAGCTGCTACATTTGATGAATGGAATCACCATAATTTATTTTTAATAATGAAAGGGGAGAATTCGAAGCCAGTGCTTCATTTACCAGGCTTCTCATTAGGCTTGGTGGGGATAACAAGCTGTTGCTCCAAAATCACACTGTGATGGGATCACAGCGTATGTGCCACCAAGTTGATAACTGTAGGGAAAAAAGAGAAGAACATGTGTAGATTTTATTGGGAGGCTGGGGCTTCTTTAGCTTTCACTTTATACTTTGGGGCTTTTTACTTCAGGGGTCTTTTATAGACTAGGGTGGGGAGTTTTTTCCTGGGTTTCCTGCTGACACTTGGAAAATGAATCAAACGTCTTGTACAAGTAAGAGGAACTTAGTTTGGAAATTATTTGAGAAATGAAACTTTCTGTTAAAGTATTTTATAAGGAGAATGAACAAAACTTTTTTCTGGAGAGGTGCATCTCCACTGCCTAACAAAAGGTCAGGCCAGGTTCTTAAGGCCCTTTGATGGCTTGATGATGCTGGGGTTATATAGGTAATTTTTAGGAAATGTCTGTTGAAGAAATGATTTAATTAAAAATTTTGACCAGTTAAGGGAAAAATAGAGATAACCACAAATCAGGTGAGGTGGGGGGTAGGAAGGGAGATGGGGTCAGCAAGAGACTGGGACGGGAAGAGAAAGATTAATAGAGAAAAGGAGACAAACAGGCTCAGTAAGCTCTCGGGTGCTATTCTTTTTTTTTTTTAAGTTTTTTTAAAAAATTAATTTATTTTTGGCTATGTTGCGTCTTCGTGGCTGCGTGCGGGCTTCCTCTAGTTGCGGTGAGCGGGGGCTACTCTTCGTTGCGGTGCACGGGCTTCTCATTGCGGTGGCTTCTCTTGTTGTGGAGCACAGGCTCTAGGCACGCGGGCTTCAGTAGTTGTGGCGTGTGGGCTCAGTAGTTGTGGCTCATGGGCCGTAGAACGCAGCCTCCGTAGTTGTGGCGCACGGGCTTAGTTGCTCCGCAGCATGTAAGATCTTCCCGGACCAGGGCTCAAACATGTGTCCCCTGCATTGGCAGGCGGGTTCTTAACCACTGTGCCACCAGGGAAGCCCCTCGGGTGCTATTTTTGTCACACCCCACTGTTGACTCCAGGCACTGTCCACTGCTACCTGCTGTGTGTTACCTGTTATCACAGGTTAGACTTGCCCGTTAATTACTGTTCACAGTTCAACTCGTTAGAGGTTCTGCTCTCAGTGACCTAGCCCCTGCAAGGCACAAGTAAGGGACTCACTCTCTAGGTCAGAGGTAACATCAATAACCAGAATCTTACCCTGAGACCTAAATAAATCAAAGACAAAGTTTAGATTCCAAATGATGACTCATCCTGATACCCTTTAAAAGAGTTTTCACAGCTTTTTTTTTTTAAGTCAGAGCACACCCCCCTTTTTATGTTATAAACTCTTACCCAGAGACACAGAGTATGTAATATAACTGAGGCAGGTGCTGTCACAGGCCCCCTATATGTCCCCTCAGCCCCCCTATAGGCCAGCAGCATCCTTCATCTGTGACTCTGACGTGAGCCCCCGACCAGAAGTGTCAGGTAGTTAATGTGCTCTGGAGCAGCTGTAGTCACTGACAGATGGGGACTGATGGATAAAGACCCCTGGCAGAAGAACTATACACTGTTGTAATAACCACGTCGTCTGGTTTCTGTGTGTGATGATTTGACATCTGAGACCTTGCCCCTGGAGAAACTGCCCCTCCCAGGGCTGGCTAGCCTTTTCTTAGGGATAGTAAGTCTCACGTGCAAGTGCACTCGTCAGACACAAACCAAACAAGCTAGAGCCCAGACTCCAGCTGCCTCTTGCACACAGGGCTTTTGCAATCTGAGCCCCAAGTCTCCCTGCCCGAATCACCCTGGCCAAGTACCAGACAAACAGCGACAGCTCCCGTGTCCCAGAGTCTGCCAGAATCTTTCAAGTGAGCCAGTCCTAAGCCTGCTTACCCTGCCTTGCCAGTTCTTTCCCATGAAAGCCACAATAAAGGCTCTTGCCCACGTTTTCCCCACACTCCCACTGCCTTGTGACTGACCTTTGTGCTTTCCATGTGGCCCTCCATAGTGTGGCATGCCCTTTCCTCTTGAGATCTGTGAGTATACGAGCTATCTTTTCAATGGCGGTCATCCCCTGATCTGTTGGTTTTACCATACCTGAATACTAATGAAACCTACATTTTAAAACATCTGTCTCCCACACTTCTCTAGTGAGTTTGAGCCCCAGATCCCCCTGCTCTGGATCATATCCTTTATCGGCCTCCTTTCCTTCCCTCTCTCATTTTTCCACTTCCCAACTTGTGCTTCCTGGAACCCTCTCCCAAATAAACCACTTCTACTTCTCCTCAGATCATCACAGAGCTTGCTTCTGGGGGAACCCCACCTAAGGCAATAACCTATAAAGACAGAGTTTCTCTGATAGAAGCAGGGCGTCCTCCTCCTCCTTTCCAATGGCTCTAGTCCATTTTCATGGAACTGTGTTCTGTAGACCACAGTTTGGAAACTACATTCTTAAACTATAGTGGTTAATCCCAGGCTCCAAAAGAATCCAAATAATATGTATCATTATCCTCCCAGCAGTATTTTCAAAGGGTAAAAAACTTATATCTCAAGTTTGCAAGTTTCAAAATTTGTTAACTTTTAAAGAATATAGCAAAAATACCAATAGGAAATGAATATACCGCATGGAACTCTGTTTGATTAAAATAAGTAATTTCTCTGCCTGAAAACCTAATTTATCTCGAAGTAGTTGCTTTCACATCAGGCACACATTGGTGATCGGGTCAATTGAGATCCATGTCAAACAGCCGTCTTTAAGCTGTATATAAAAGAACACTGTCTTTGACGGAAAAGGACTGGGGTGTATGCCAGTGTCTAAGGGCTCACCCCCGTTCATGGTTTTTGGAAGGGCTTACACAATCTCACTATTGTATTTCTTTCTTTCTTTTTTTTTTTTTTTTTTTTTTTGCGGTACGCGGGCCTCTCTCTGTTGTGGCCCCTCCCATTGCGGAGCACAGGCTCCGGACGTGCAGGCTCAGCGGCCACGGCTCACGGGCCCAGCAGCTCCGCGGCACGTGGGATCCTCCCGGACCGGGGCACGAACCCGCGTCCCCTGCATCGGCAGGCGGACTCTCAACCACTGCGCCACCAGGGAAGCCCTCACTATTGTATTTCTAATACTTCCAAAATAAACTACTTAAATGTCAATTGCTAATCCTAGTATTTACTCCTCCAGCACCTTTATTTGTAATTGGCAATCTCAGGACAGTTGTGAAGTCTGCTTCTTCAAAAACTGATTTGTAATTAGGTCGAGGGTAAGAATTCTTTGGGGTCTGCCTTAAAGTGTGAATCCCTCAGAACAGATTCTGTTTCACAAGGTTGTGCTTCTTTCCTAAAGGAAGCCTCTAATTGCGGATAACTATAGGGCACATTTGATAACACTAGGTGGTAAGCTCCTATATTAGTCAGGATTCTTTTGGTTGTAAATGATGGAAAACCAACAAACTGGTTAAATAAAAGGGGAGTTTACCATTGAACAGGCCAAAGCTTCAGGAGTGGCTAGATCCAAAGGTCATAGAATGTCTTCCATGTTTACCTTGCTGTTTCTTCACTCTTTGCTGGCTGGTTTTCAAGCAGGCTTTTACCTCATAGTGGCAAACTGGTTACCAACAACTCTAGGCTTGTATCCTATCTTCTTAGAAACCTCAATGCCAAGAGGATGCCTCTTTGCTGGTTGCTGTAGCAAAAGCCTTGAGACTTAGTCTCATTTGACTAACTCAAGTGCCCACCCTCTGACCAACTGTTATGGCCATGGGGTTGTGATGCTATGACTGTCCAGCCTGAGTCACATGCCTATCCCTGGAGGAAAGCTGGCCCCCAAAGAATATCCTAGTGCTCTTACCTAAAGAGTGGGTGCCTGGGTGCCAGGCAAGCAAAGACCACAGAGGCTCTCTAAACAGGTATAAGCTCCTCATGGTGAGGGAGTCGGTCTAATAGTGTGTTTTTTTCCCTAGACTAATTGCAAGGGTAGTATCTTGCCTTGGGAGTTCTAATGTCTATTCTAGACTAACAGTGTGTGAGTGTCATGCTGTGACACACTGGGTGTGGGATCATGAAAAGGTATCGATATGTCCCAGGTTTCTTCCACAGTCACTGGGAATAAATAATGCAACCTCTTTACCTTCAACCCATGAACGGATAGAATCTTAGAACCGAGACACAAAATAGGTGGTGTTTGGGCAGTTCTCTGAAGGCAGATGCTGTGAAATGCAACTTATTTACAGAGAGAAACTTACTGTTGGATGAGAGGGAAGTAGCCAGTGATTTTATCCCACCTTTGTGGGATGAACCCTGCAGGATCATGTGAAAGTCCCTGCTCCTAAGAGTTGACTCTCGTGCAAGAAGAAAAGCACAGCCACAGCCCTCACTATGTTACTGTTTCTTTCCCCCTCCTCAAAAAATTCCTCTAATGACAAGTGGAAACAAGACAGTGATGATGCATTTCCTAGTGGGAGCTGAGTGGAGCCTCTGAACATGCTACTCCCTGGGCCTGAAACGCTCTATGCCTAGATTGGCATGTGGCTGGCTCTGTTAAGGTGTCTGCCGAAATGTCACCTCTCCAGAGAGGCCTTCCCTCACCATCCTGTCAAAAGTTATCCCCCATCCGATCGCCATCTGTCACATCACCTCGTTTTTCTTCCTAGCCTTTATTTCTCTTGGAAATTATCATGCGAATTGTCTGTCTTCCCTTATTAGAATGTAAGCTCAGGAGAGCAGGGCCATGTCTGTCTTGCTCTGTCTTGCTCACTGTAAATCTTCATCATCTTCCACAGTGCCTGGTACATAGTAGCCACTCAGTAAATACTGGATGATGAATGGATGGATGGATGGATGGATGGATGGATGGATGGATGGGCCCCAAATTGCCTTTTGATTTATAGCTCCTTAGCCCAGAAGGGAATCCACTGTGGTAAAGGTAGAGAAGAAAATCTATCAACACTTGTGTTTGAGAAGCTCATTAGCCACAGCGTTTGTTAACACATCATGGAACCCTGCATGTGAAATCAAAAAGATGAAAAGGAATAGGAGGCTGCTAAGTCAACAAAGCTAACAAAAACAAGTTTGTTCTTCCAGCATTAGCTGTCCTAGAGGGTCAAGGGAGAGTCCCTGGCCTTGCCATCAGCAGAATTTTAGATGAGGTTGCAGTGTTGCAATTGATTATAGTTACCTAGTTTCCATACAAGAGAGCATTTACAATTCAGCCAAATGGTTATAGCATCTGGAAGAAAATTCTTTATTCTACTCTTTCTACAGCCGCTGATGGCCAGGAAACAAATACCATCAATTCTGAGATTCGTGAAGCAAATCCAAACCCTTCATTGGTTGCCTGTAGTTTGGATCAGTGGAGAATTCCATCTGTCAGGGCATTTGCTGCATCATAACAGTTGTTGAATTTTCTTCAGGCAACAGATGAAGAACTCTGTCTACCGGAGTCGGCAATCTCTGAACAGCCCGAGTCCGGGGGAAACGGAGATGGACCTTCTGGTGACTCGGGAGCGACCTCGGCGTGGAATCCGTAACAGCGGATACGATGTAAGTCTCTGGTGGGCCGAGCTGAATACAGCTTTGCTTTGTCCTGAATGCAGAGGGGAGAGAGCCTCCTATAATGTTTCAGTTTACTGCATATTAGTGGAATTTTAAAATGCACTAAAATGGTTTCTGTTTTATTATTCCTTATTACCTATTTTGCAAAGTAAGACTAATTGGAATGTGTCAGGGTAACAAATTATTGCTCAAAGGAGCTCAACGTCTAAATTCAACCGTTTTATGAATAGTACATTATTGACCTTAAACTCAATAGCAATTCTAAATGTCCTTAAATTTTTTTCCCTTTGCCCTTACAAACTGGGTAGGAACTATGGCTGTGGGTTAGAATTCATTTGAACATAGGCTTCTTTTAATCCATAGCACCGTTGAGCAGTTGGATTTGTTCCTGATTTCATAACTCCTCAATATGCCATGGAAACAATGAGATTTCCAACAGAGCGATTTGGTGATTGCATATGATGCAGCACATGCTTATGTGCAGGGATGCTCCAAGCTGTAGAAATGCTTCTAATCCCATCAGACGTCCCCAGATGATGACTTACAGTTTGGTTCCTCCTCTCACGTTGTTTACATCCTGGCACATGTAGTTGCTCTCATGAGCTCACGTGAACAATACTATGCTGAGATGTTCAATAATGCTTCATTCTCCCCCAAGATTTCAAATGGCCTTGAATACACTCTTATGTGTTATGAAAATGATTCTTTCCCTTTCTCCTAAAATGTTTCTCTGATTACAAATAAAAATTTTTCTCTAACGAGAGTTATGATTCAAATATATCCAGATAAAGTTTTGTTACAGTTGTGAGGTTGTAATTTGAAAATGACACTTGATTTCTTAAACATCCGGTGCTAATTTGAAGGCAATAAGATTTCTCCACCCTCAGGACTGGTCATTGTTTGCCACAAAAACTTAAAGCGGGATTTTTTAGTGGTCCAATTAAAAACAGAGATATTTTACCTAATTTGAATTCTAATTACCTTCCTTACATTTAAACTTGACATTTGTGTTGGTGATGATACCTTATCGTTTATTTCTCTTTCCTTTTTTTATAGAAAATAGTTTGATGGTTTAGTTTTGTAAAATTCCAGATGCTTTGGGCAAATCTTTTTTTCTCCTCCAGATTAAATTGTTCAATGTTAAATTTTCTCCTCATACAAATAGTTCTTATACTAAAGTTGATCATCAATTTGATAATCAGCTTGTGGTTAAAAATAGGGCGTTTGAAATTTCCAATTAATCTCTCCCTACGAACAGTGAGCATTCTTCCTGGATGCTTGTAGTTTGGGGAACTTCTTCTACTCGGGACTATTCTGCTGAGGTATGATAGGATTCTTAATTTATTTCAAGATTTGTATTAATAGATTTCTCGTGAGGTTCTAGACACAGGCATTTTTACAGTTTGAGGAAATAGGCCAGAGGTTTCCCTATTAGTCTTGAAAAGAGAACACTGCAGCGTTTTCTTACCACTGTGCCAGGACTTGCAGTACTCACCTAATACTCTTGGAATGTTATGTAGAACAGTAGAAGGAGAGGGACGATTTTTTAAAGGAGGTTGCTCTCCTCTCACAAACATGTATAAATATTCCAATTACAGATTACTTTAGGGGAAGCACACTTCATTTCAATAGGTATTTTAAAATATACAGTTCTTTGAAAATGCGTGTGATCACAAAAACATAAGCAAATATAAGTTTCCTTAAGAGAGATGATCATCTAGGGAACAATTTTAGGAATTTAGACTGTTGATGCTGAGAATGAAATTGTTTCTTGTATCTCCTCCTGAGCCTTTTAATCCCATGAGAAGTATTGCTATCACTTCCTGACTGTGCACACAAGACCAGGCCCTATTCTAGTCTTTTTATGTGTATAATCTCATTGAATTTGCAGTCACCAGTCAGGTAGGTGCTCTCATTATGTCCGTTGTACAGATGGGAAACCAAGGCTCCAAGCAGTTACATAATAAGTTTACCCGACTCCAGAGCCCATCCCCTTAACCACCACAATACGACCTGCAGGTGCCCTCACAACACTGTACATCTGTCTTCTCATAACATAATATATGCCCTGTATTTCTGATCTCTTTAAGATGTCAGGTCTCACAAAATTCTTGCATGGATAACCCACACAAGCAAAAAATGAACCAGCAGATAAAGCAGAAAAATAAGAGTCTTAGTTTTAAACAGTGCATGCATTCGTTTTCTGAATCTTGATTTTCCAAAAGTCCTGAATCCCTCCTGGCAAAAGAATCCATTAGCTCAGCAGTGAACAGGTCATTCAGTTGGAAACACGCCATGCTTCCTACTGGGTCTGGGGATCTTGAAGCCAGGCCAACATTTCCAAGTCATTTCTGCCAGATTAGGAAACACCAGAGGGACCAGCTCCTTTTTTTTTTCTTTTGAATTTTATTTTATGTATTTTTATACAGCAGGTTCTTATTAGTTATCCATTTTATACATATCAGTGTATATATGTCAATCCCAATCTCCCAATTCATCACACCACCACCAGCACCCCCCACCTCTTTCTCCCCTTGGTGTCCATACGTTTCTTTTCTGCATCTATGTCTCTATTTCTGCCCTGCAAACCGGTTCATCTGTACTATTTTTCTAGGTTCCACATATGTGTGTTAATATACGATATTTCTTTTTCTCTTTCTGACTTACTTCACTCTGTATGACAGTCTCTGGATCCATCCACGTCTCTACAGATGACCCAATTTCATTCCTTTTTATGGCTGAGTAATATTCCATTGTATATATGTACCACATCTTCTTTATCCATTTGTCTGTCGATGGGCATTTAGGTTGCTTCCATGTCCTGGCTATTGTAAATAGTGCTGCAATGAACATTGGGGTGCATATGTCTTTTTGAATTATGGTTTTTTCTGGGTATATACCCAGTAGTGGGATTGCTGGATCACATGGTAATTCTATTTTTAGTTTTTTCAGGAACCTCCACACTGTTCTCCATAGTGGCTGGATCAATTTACATTCCCACCAATAGTGCAAGAGGGTTCCCTTTTCTCCACAACTTCTCCAGCATTTGTTGTTTGTAGATTTTCTGATGATGTCCATTCTAACTGGTGTGAGGTGATACCTCATTGTAGTTTTGATTTGCATTTCTCTAATAATTAGTGATGTTGAGCAGCTTTTCATGTGCTTTTTGGCCATCTGTATGTCTTCTTTGGAGAAATCTCTATTTAGGTCTTCTGCCCTTTTTTGGATTGGGTTGTTTGTTTCTTTAATATTGAGCTGCATGAGCTGTTTGTATATTTGGAGGTTAATCCTTTGTCCATTGATTCATTTGCAAATATTTTCTCCCATTCTGAGGATTGTCTTTTCATCTTGTGTGTAGTTTCCTTTGCTGTGCAAAAGCTTTTACGTTTCATTAAGTCCCATTTGTTTATTTTTGTTTTTATTTCCATTACTCTAGGAGGTGGATCAAAAAAGATCTTGCTGTGATTTATGTCAAAGACTGTTATTCCTATGTTTTCCTCTAAGAGTTTTATACTGTCTGGTCTTACATTTAGGTCTTGAATCCATTTTGAGGTTATTTTTGTGTATGGTGTTAGGGAGTGTTCTAATTTCATTCTTTTACATGTAGCTGTCCAGTTTTCCCAGCACCACTTTTTGAAGAGACTGTCTTTTCTCCATTGTATATCCTTGCCTCCTTTGTCATAGATTAGTTGACCATAGGTGCGTGGGTTTATCTCTGGGCTTTCCATCTTGTTCCATTGATCTATATTTCTGTTTTTGTGCCTGTACTATATTGTCTTGATTGCTGTAGCTTTGTAGTATAGTCTGAAGTCAGGGAGTCTGATTCCTCCAGCTCTGTTTTTTTCCCTCAAGACTGCTTTGGCTATTCAGGGTCTTTTGTGTCTCCCTACAAATTTTAAGATTTTTTTTGTTCTAGTTCTGTAAAAAAATGCCATTGGTAATTTTTTAGGGATTGCATTGAATCTGTAGATTGCTTTGGGAGTATAGTCATTCTCACAATGTTGATGCTTCCAATCCAAGAACATGGTATATCTCCCCATCTGTTTGTATCATCTTTAATTTCTTTCATTAGTGTCTTATAGCTTTCTGCATACAGGTCTTTTGTCTCCCTAGGTAGGTTTATTCCAAGGTGTTTTATTCTTTTTGTTGCAGTGGTAAATGGGAGTGTTTCCTTATTTTCTCTTTCAGATTTTTCATCATTAGTGTATAGGAATGCAAGAGATTTCTGTGCATTGATTTTGTGTCCTGCAACTTTACCAAATTCATTGATTAGCTCTAGTAGTTTTCTGGTGGCATCCTTAGGATTTTCTTTGTATAGTATCATGTCATCTGCAAACAGTGACAGCTTTACCTCTTCTTTTCCAATTTGGATTCCTTTTATTTCTTCTTCTTCTCTGATTGACATGGCTAGGACTTCCAAAACCATGTTGAATAATAGTGGCAAGAGTGGACATCCTTGTCTTGTTCCTGATCTTAGAGGAAATGGTTTCAGTTTTTCACCATTGAGAATGATGTTTGCTGTGGGTTTGTTGTATATGGCCTTTATTATGTTGAGGTAGGTTTCCTCTTTGCCCACTTTCTGGGGAGTTTTTATCATAAATGGGTGTTGAATTTTGTCAAAAGCCTTTTCTGCATCTATTGAGATGATCATATGGTTTTTATTCTTCAGTTTGTTAATATGGTGTATCACATTGATTGATTTGTGTATATTGAAGAATCCTTGCATCCCTGGGATAAATCCCACTTGATCATGGTGTATGATCCTTTTAATCTGTTATTGGATTCTGTTTGCTAGTATTTTGTTGAGGATTTTTGCATCTGTATTCAGCAGTGATATTGGTCTGTAATTTTCTTTTTTTGTAGTATCTTTGTCTGGTTTTGGTATCCGGGTGATGGTGGCCTCATAGAATGAGTTTGACACTGTACCTTCCTCCACAATTTTTGGGAAGAGTTTGAGAAGGATGGGTGTTAGCTCTTCTCTAAATGTTTGATAGAATTCACCTGTGAAGCCATCTGGTCCTGGACTTCTGTTTGTTGGAAGATTTTTAATCACAGTTTCACTTTCATTACTTGTGATTGGTCTGTTCATATTTTCTATTTCTTCCTGGTTCAGTCTTTAAAGGTTATATCTTTCTAATAATCTGTCCATTTCTTCCAGGTTGTCCATTTTATTGACGTAGAGTTGCTTGTAGTAGTCTCTTAGGATGCTTTGTATTTCTGTGGTGTCTGTTGTAACTTCTCCTTTTTCATTTCTAATTTTTTTGATTTGAGTCCTCTCCCTCCTTTTCTTGATGAGTCTGGCTAATGGTTTATCAGTTTTGTTTATCTTCTCAAAGAACCAGCTTTTAGTTTTATTGATCTTTGCTATTGTTTTCTTTGTTACTATTTCATTTATTTCTCCTCTGATCTTTGTGGTTTCTTTCCTTCTACTAACTTTGGGTTTTGTTTGTTCTTCTTTCTCTAGTTCCTTTAAGTGTAAGCTTAGATTGTTTATTTGAGATTTTTCTTGTTTCTTGAGGTAGGTTTGTATTGCTCTAAACTTCCTTCTCAGAACTGCTTTTGCTGCATCCCATAGGTTTTGGATCGTCGTGTTTTCGTTGTAATTTTTCTCTAGGTATTTTTTGATTTCCTCTTTGATTTCTTCAGTGATCTCTTGGTTATTTAGTAACGTATTGTTTAGCCTCCATGTGTTTTTGGTTTTTACGTTTTTTTTCCCTTTAATTTATTTCTAATCTCATAGCGTTGTGGTCAGAAAAGACGCTTGATATGATTTCAATTTTAAATTTTCTGAGGCTTAATTTGTGACCCAAGATGTGATCTATCCTGTAGAAGGTTCCATGTGCACTTGAGAAGAAAGTGTAATCTGCTGTTTTTGGATGGAATGTCCTATAAATATCAATTAAATCTATCTCGTCTGCTGTGTCATTTAAAGCTGTGTTTCCTTATTAATTTTCTGTTTGGATGATCTGTCTTTGGTGTAAGTGAGGTATTAACATCCCCCACTATTATTGTGTTACTGTCGATTTCCTCTTTTATAGCTGTTAGCAGTTGCCTTATGTATTGAGGTGCTCCTATGTTGTGTGCATATATATTTATAATTGTTATATCTTCTTGTTGGATTGATCCCTTGATCATTATGTAGTGTCCTTCTTTGTCTCTTGTAACATTCTTTATTTTAAAGTCTATTTTGTCTGTTATGAGTATTGCTACTTCAGCTTTCTTTTGATTTCCATTTTCATGGACTATCTTTTTCCATCTCCTCACTTTCAGTCTGTATGTGTCCCTAGATCTGAAGTGGGTCTCTTGTAGACAGCATATATATGGGTCTTGTTTTTGTATCCATTCAGTGAGCCTGTGTCTTTTGGTTGGAACATTTAATCCATTCACATTTAAGGTAATTATCGATATGTATGTTCCTATTACCATTTTCTTAATTGTTATGGGTTTGTTTTTGTAGGTCCTTTTCTTCTCTTGTGTTTCCCACTTAGAGAAGTTCCTTTACCATTTGTTGTAGAGCTGGTTTGGTGGTGCTGAATTCTCTTAGCTTTTGCTTGTCTGTAAAGCTTTTGATTTCTCTGTCGAATGTGAATGAGATCCTTGCCGGCTAGAGTAATCTTGGTGGTACGTTCTTCTCTTTCATCACTTTAAATATACCATGCCACTCCCTTCTGGCTTATAGAGTTTCTGCTGAGAAATCAGCTGTTAACCTTATGGGAGTTCCCTTGTATGTTATTTGCCGTTTTTCCTTTGTTGCTTTCAATAATTTTTCTTTGTCTTTAATTTTTGTCAATTTGATTACTATGTGTCTTGGCATGTTTCTCCTTGGGTTTATCCTTCCTGGGACTCTGCACTTCTTGGACTTGGGTGGCTATTTCCTTTCCCATGTTAGGGAAGTTTTCGACTATAATCTCTTCAAATATTTTCTCAGGTCCTTTCTCTCTCTCTTCTCCTTCTGGGACCCCTATAATGCAAATGTTGTTGCATTTAATGTTGTCTCTGAGGTCTCTTAGGCTGTCTTCATTTCTTTTCATTCTTTTTTCTTTATTCTGTTCCATGGTAGTGAATTCCACCATTCTGTCTTCCAGGTCACTTATCCGTTCTTCTGCCTCAGTTATTCTGCTATTGATTCCTTCTAGTGTATTTTTCATTTCAGTTATTATATTGTTCATCTCTGTTTGTTTGTTCTTTAATTCTTCTAAGTGTTTGTTCTTTAATTCTTCTAGGTCTTTGTTAAACATTTCTTGCATCTTCTCGATCTTTGCTTCCATTCTTTATCTGAGGTCCTGGATCATCTTCACTATCATTATTCTGAATTCTTTTTCTGGAAGGTTGCCTGTCTCCACTTCATTTAGTTGTTTTTCTGGGGTTTTATCTTGTTCCTTCATCTGGTACATAGCCCTCTGCCTTTTCATCTTGTCTATCTTTCTGTGAATGTGGTTTTCGTTCCACAGCCTGCAGGATTGTAGTTCATCTTGCTTCAGCTGTCTTCTCTCTGATGGATGAGGCTATCTAAGAGGTTTGTCGGGACCAGCTCCCTGACATGGTAGAAACAAAAGCACCAGGAGGTTGATTTAAGTGTGAATTTTTCAAAGGTTGACTGCTTTAGAGTCCCAAAGGAAACACCTGCATGTAAAAACAAATGAATAAATAAACACATAAGCCAACAAACACACTCTTCATGGGCAAATCTTAGTCTCAGGACTGATGGCAGCCTGGATTGTTTCAGAATTTTTCCGCTGAACAGGAAAATTGAGGGCCTACGGAAGAGAGACTCTTAGCTCCAAGGGGTTTGGGAATCCCTCTGTTTTGCAGCAAGAATTCTCAGCCACTTTGCCACCCTACCAGCTAAGGGATGCCACACACTCCTGGCATTGACTGAGGCTCACTTAGATAGTAATTTTCAGGAGGAGGCACCCCTTTTAGAAGAAGGCATGGTTTTAGAAGGATGTCCAAAACTGATCCATCCTAACAAGGACAGATCATATCATTAAAGTAACTTTGAAATTAATTAAAATTAATTCCTCCAAGTACAGAAAGCGGGTAGAAAAATAATGTCAGCCTAATATTTCAAAACAAAAATAACTATTTCAAATTATTTTTAAATGTTATTTTCCAAATGAAAGTCATATAGAAAATAATGAAGCAGTGGGGAAAGGAAAAGAAAATGCCCCAAATGTGACTTCTCAGGCAGAATAAAGACCCAACTGTTTTTTCCTACATCAGCCAAATTGTTAACCCCTGTATGTGGATGATGAATCAGTCTTTGCTTACAAAGGGCAAGTAATAATCAAATCATTCCCCAAGAATAAAAAAGCTCTTCCTCAACCTTGATTTGTATTTGGACTTCAAAAATCTATGACAGGAATAGCGTCAGCTATGTGCCTTGGCCACGAGAGCGTCTCTGAAACAACGGTTTGAATTATAATGTTGAAAATGAGTGCTGACCTCCCAGAAATAGAGAGCTTTACACGCATTTCCCTTAGTTTCTCTCCAGCACCTTGTCCGGAATTCCACACCCTGGTGGTGCTCAGACCTTAACAAACATGTGGGCAGTGAGTGAAAATGTTAAGAAGGATGATTGATCCGTTGATGCGTCTCAGTAGAGGTGATGTCGAAGGCTCTGATGTAGCCATCACCAGCACTATTACAACCTTGGGGGAAATGTTTTGACATGTTGGGGGAAATGTTTTGACATGTTAGCGGAAACCAGATGATTTTACAACTGAAGAATGTGTAAACCTACAAAAAGGGGCGCTACATCAGGCAAGGTTCAGCTGCAGAAAACAGAAAACATCGAGCCATTTTAAACAGACAAAAAGGGACTGTAAGGAATTAGGTGCTCCCCAAATTATCAGAGGGCTGGAGGAGTGTTCCAGGAAAGACTGAGAACAAAACCACAGGGCTGGCCCTGCAGAGGGGCCACTGTTTGTGCCCCAAGCAAGGAGGTGAGGGAAGTGGGCTGCCCTGGAACTGCTGACCAGCAGAAAGGTGGGCCCTGCCTCATTCCCTTGGTTCAAACCACACACTAGTGCATTTAGTTGACAGAACCTAAGTCTCAATCACCGCCAGTTCCTCCTGGAGAGCCCCAAGTGCATGTTAGCTGTTAGCCTTTGAGCTACAGGAAAGCGTGTAGCAAAGAGGTTGCCAAGGCCTGGTCCAACATTCCTACTGTGGCATGGGGTAAAAGCAAAATAGAGAATTACCAGGCAGAGCAATATTTGGGAAGCATTTGGGGGAACTAGTGGAGGAAAGCATAGCAAAGAGGAAGATGGAAACACCACTCAGAGCTCAGTACCCACCCAGGCTGCAGGCTGGGCGCACTGTATTGTGTGTGATGGGCTGTTTATCTTGCTGGCGTCTCTCGGCTGACAATGAAGCCAGTTTCCTTTGTTCCAGGTGAACAGTGGTTACTGGAAGGAGGCCAAGGGATTGGAACAGTTGTTTTGACGGCTTCCATTTTCAGGGAAATGAAATATGATCTGGAAGGCCCCTGACTGCCTGAGATTGCATACAGCACGTCTGGGGCCTTCTCAGTAAACTTGTAAATCCTATTATTAATGGGAGTCTCTCCTGCTCACCCCTCCCCTCCCTCCCCCAGCGTCTTATGGCTTTGGCATGATAGTTAGAGACCAAGGCAAAGCACAAGGATGCCCTGGCACTGCATGATGTGCCCAGTTAAGGGTACAACCAACTTTTGCTTTCATCGGGAAGCAGATGGTTGGATTTGGGGGTGTTGTCCTTTACCAGAAGCAACCTGCCATTGCCCTCTGAACTAGGTGCCCTGTGTTGGCCCTGACCCCAACACCATCACCTCCTAAGCATCCCATCTAGAACTACCTTACAGATGTCTCCCATCTCAGCCTTTCATTTCTTTCCCCTGCCTCTGCCAACTAGTTTAAGCTGCTAATAAGCCTGGCTTGATATGTTATCTCAAGTTAACTTATAGTACATTGTGTTTTAACAGGGGCCTTTAATCTCAGGGAAATATCTGATAATGGGAGATCAGGCTCCCTGGTTGAGGCTGAGGCAGAGGTGGAGGTGTTTGGTGGTGAAGTGAGCCTTTTGGTATAGTCCAGACCTTAGCGGGCTGGTGGCTGCCCACAAAGATGCTTGTTAATCCCACAAAGATGGAGGCCTCTTGGCAGGTGGAGAGCAGGAAGTAGATTCTTTTTTTTTTTTTTTTTTTTTTGCAGTATGCGGACCTCTCACTGTTGTGGCCTCTCTTGTTGCGGAGCACAGGCTCCGGACGCGCAGGCTCAGCGGCCATGGCTCACAGGTCCAGCCGCTCCGCGGCATGTGGGATCTTCCCAGACCGGGGCACGAACCCGCGTCCCCTGCATGGGCAGGCGGACTCCCAACCACTGTGCCACCAGGGAAGTCCATGGAAGTAGATTCTTGTTTGCAGGTTTTGGGGGTGGAAGGCCATGTTTCAGGACCGCCTAGTGACCCCACTTGGTGCCAGGCCTCCCCTGCTGAACTTTCCCTCCCGTGCCGACAGGTTCCCACTGGGCACGAGACAAGCAGCTTCCCTTCCTTAGTGAGCACTCCAGTGCCATCTGCCTGCCTGTTCTCTCTGGTTCCCTGTGCTCTGGACGCTGCCTGCTCCTGCTCTTGGTACCCGCCTACTCATCCCGCCTCTTCTGAACTCTGAGACCTCTTAGCCTCTTGACTAGGGCAGCCACTTACTGCAGGCCAGCGTCTCCAGCATGCTCTTGGTATGGACACCTGTAGGGGAAGGGAAGGAAGCAGGATCGGACAGAGTTAAAGGTCGGGCTATGGTACAGGAACTACAAGGCCTCAGCTGACCCCACGGGGAGCTCTGTAGCTCACATGGCCCTGAAGGGCTGTCCCAGGTTTTCTTGAAGCGTCTGGGCTCTTATCCTCTAGCACTGGCCAGTCCCTAGGTGTCCTTGGGAGAGGCAGCTCTCTTTAGCCAAGGACAGTTCCCAGCGAGAGAGTTGCCACTGCCGGTTCCCACTAATGCCTGGGGAGAGCAAGGGCGATTCCCAGTTGACACCTGAGGGCTGGCGGCGTGCCCAGCAGCTCGGGAAGGAGCCCTAGAGTCCTGAGCAGCATAGCACCGTCCACCTCACGCTAGTTCCTCCTGACCCTGGTGTTCCTTGGCTCACTGTGGCCCTTGAATTCCTGCAGGAGCCGAAGGCCAGGGGACACATGAGAACACCCCTTGGTAGTTGCTACCCCTTCATTTCCTCTAACAAACATTTCTCACGTGCAGTGGAACCACTGCATCATATTGCGTTTAACATACGCAAATTCGGTAATAGAGACCCTGTAAGACAAAGGAAAGAAATTTAAATATTGCAAAAAAAAGCGCTTTTGTCTGTATTCTGTTCATATCATGCATTACAGGTGATCTGTTTCTTTTTACGTATTGTTCTGTAAGATGGTACACACAGGCCATGCATGCTGTACCATATGAACGATTTAAGGACTTGTCAAAGGTTTAACTACATGATTTTTCCCTTCTCTGCTGGTACTGGCATCTAAGCCCCACGTGTGACCACCTGTGTGAGGCTCTATGGAGAAGAGAAAGGTAGATTAACTAGTGCTTGCCCTGAGGTGCTTTTGCAGACTAGCAGAGGAGACAGGTAGAGACATATGCAGCAGGTTGTGCCGGTGAACTTGGATGGGAACAGGAAGTCTTCCCAAAGGTCTCTTCCTGTCTGTCCCATGGCTGCCAGAGGAAACCTTCTAAAACACAGACCCTTGTTCAGAATCCTTCAGTAGCTCCTCAGGGCTTGGGCATAAGACGCAGGCTCTAAGCTTCCAGCTCAGGACTCATCTGCTGTGGCGGGCCTGGGCGGGCCCTTCTGGTTCATGCTGCCGTTCCTCATCCCCCCCTTGGCTCCGGCCCTACACGCCCTTCCTGGACTTGCCCTGTGATTTCACATCTCTGCGTCTTTGCACGCGCTCACCCCTCTGCTCAAACATCCCTTCCCTCCGGCTTAGCGCAGGCCAGGGTTTCTCAGCTTCAGCACTATTGATATTTGGGGCTGGATAATCCTTTGTATGGAGGGTTGTCCTGTGCATTGTACGACGGTTAGCAGTATCCCTGGCCTCTACCCACCAGCTGCCGGTAGCACCTCCCAGTTGTGAGAGCCCCAAAAAATGCCTCCAGACATTGCTGAGTGTACCCGGGGGGCAAACCTGTTCCCAGTTGAGAACTGCCTATTCAGGCAATGCTTTCAGAACTCGGTTAAACATCATCTCCCCGAGAATCTTTTCCTCCACCCCACGTCTGTGGTCTGACTTAAATGCCATCCTTCGTGTTCCAGTAGCACCTGGGACTCACCCCAATCAAAGCCCTTACCCCCCATTCTCCCTCTGTGGGTTTATATATATTATTCCCCCCCTCCCCCCGCTGCCCTCCTCAAGGACAGGAATCATGTCTCTTTTTTTTTTTAACATCTTTATTGGAGTATAATTGCTTTACAATGGTGTGTTAGTTTCTGCTTTAGGAATCATATCTTATTCATCCTGGGAGCCTCAGCACTCAGAATAAGAACCAGCTCATATTAGATGCCGTGTCTCTAGTTTTTGAGCAAATGAACAAACAAGTGTCAACCAGAAGTGACTCCGGAGCTGAGACTTGAAAATATGGGCCAGATTTAGCTCTGAGCCAGATAAACAGTTGATTTGACTGGCTTATCAACACTGTAGACAAATGCATGTTACTGTTTGAAGTTCAGTCTAAATGGTGGTGGTCAGTTAGGATGCTTTGGCTAAAATAACACAAAACTGAACCCAACTCAGACTGTCTCTACTCATTAAGGGCATGTACTGGGTACAGTAAATCCGGGCCTGGTCTGATAGATGCTCCCATTCCTTTTCTCTGCATTATGCAGTGCTGTCCCCCTCATGCTTCGGGTTCATCTACAGGTTGATTCTCTCCTGTAGGAAATGGCTGCAGCAGCCTCAGGCCTCGTGTCTACATACTGCGTTGGCCAACGCAAGAGAGAATATCTCTTTTCCCAGCCATGAAACGAAGCTTATGGGTTTTACTCTAACTGAGCCACCGTAGGTCAAGTGCCCACCCCACCCCTGTATCAATGGGGCGTGGGGAGGAGGGGGCTTATACTGATTGATTTAACCCAGTCAGACCTCAGCAGCAGAGCTGGGACAGGCTTAGTCACTGCCGGCTCCCCCGCCAGAGCCCCCGTCTGAGACCCAGGGAGAGGAGTGGATGGACGCTGAGGCCATTACAGTACCTGCGACTTGAGGAACATCAATCTTTGGGCCTTTGAAGGGGCAAAACCAGCACAGTCCTCCATGTCACTTGTCCCTCCAGTCTCAGTTGTGGGACAAACACATCTTTGGTTGACCGTCCATAAAGGGAAAGATCAGCATGGCGATAAGCCCATGACCATTTCTCCCTGTGGGCTTGGGGAGTCCTGGCTAGGTTGTGTTTTGGAGGCGGAGCGACCGAGAGGGTTTCGTGAGTCTGTCTGGCCTTTTCCAGAGGTGGGAGGAGGAAGAGCAGATTTGAGTTGGTGACAGGGAGAGCCTTGTTTGGCTATGGATTCGGGTCGGCTCTCAGAATTGAGAGGGCCAACTCAGCTAAGAAGATGGGAAGAAGCAGGTGATGACTCGTCTCAAGAGCAAAAAGCAAAATAGCTTCCCACGAGAGAAAGGCATTCTTGTGTGTTTACTTTCAGGTTGATTTTTAAAAAGGTATTAGTCATTAGTTGACTGTGGCTCATGTGTTGTTCTCAGCGTTCACGATTAGCACCGTGTAATGGTTATATGCTCATGGCCTCTGGAGCTAAGCTGGGTTCACAGTCCGGCTTGGCCACACACTGGCATTGTGAAGCTGGGCTCGTTACTTCACCTACCTGCTTTAGTTTCTCCACCTGGCAAACGGGCATGCAGGTTGAACCTGCCTTATAGGGTTGTGAGGATTCAATGAATTAATGCAGGTAAAGCACCTAGAAGATGCACAGTGAACATTAGCTGTCGTACCTGTGGCTAACAGATTCCATGAGGGAGGGAGGGATACTCTTTTTTCTGTTTCTCTTCCATTCTAGAACTTTAGACATCGCAGGACTGCTGTGAATCGTCTCACCCACTGTGATATTGTGATTTGTAATAAGAAATAGATTATTTGGTCTTAGTCCTCGTTGCTGACCCGGAGCTCCAAAACCCCTTGGGATTTCCTGAGTGATGGGAGCATCAAATGTCCTTTATGTTAATGAGGTGACCTAGAAAGCACCCTAAGGATGGGGGCTGGTTGCCAGTGGAGCCCACCATGTGATTAAGGGTTGGAACTTTTAGTCCCACTCCCACCCGCTGGCCTCCAGGGAGGGAAGAGGGGCTAGAGATCGAGTTCAATTTCCAGTGATTAGTCAATCGTGCCTATGTAATGAAGCTTCCATTAAAAACCTAAAAGGACTGGGTTCGGAGAGCTTCCGGGCTGGTGAACACCTGGAGGTTGGGGATAGTGGCACCCTCAGAGAGCGTGGAAACTCCTTCCCCTTCCCCATAACTTGCCGTATGCCTCTTCCATCCGGCTGTTCCTGATTTATATCTTTTAATAATAAACCAGAAATCTAGTACGTAGAATGTTTCTCTGAGTTCTCTGAGCCATTACAGCTGAACCTGAGGAGGGAGTCGTTGGAACCTCCAATCTATAGCTGATTGGTCAGAAGCACGGGTGACAACCTGGACTTGCAAATGGCATCTGAAGCGGTTGGTGGGGTGGGGTGGGGGGCAGTCTGGTGGAGCTGAGCTCTTAACCTGTGGAATCTGATGCTTTCTCCAGGTAGAATCAGAATTGAGTTGAACTGTAGGATGTCCAGCTGATGTCGAGGAACTGGATGTGTGGGGGAAAACTCACAAAGTGGTGATCAGAATTGTACACACTAAAGAGAGGATTGCGTTCCTCAAAGAGTGCCTTTCTCCAGCATGATGGGGCTGGAGAAGGGCTTTGTAAAGGGTTCCTGAGACCTGTCCCCTGTGGCCCCGACACAGGCCAGACTTCCAAAGGTGACCTCTAAGAGCATGCTTTGCCAAACCCGGGGTTGCCAGTGGTTATATTGGTAAATGTGACTTGCTCAGTAGTTGAATTTCCACTGCTCTGTGGAGGGCAGCATGTCATGGGGAGAAAAACAAGCGGATGGGGCCAGTTCCTGAGACTCCTGCTTCAGGATGAAGATGCTTTGCTTTGGGAGCAGTGAGTAAATCTGAGACTTGTCCATTTGCTGAGGACATTGGACACCTTCTTTTACCCTTGTCCATTGTCCATCCCCATAATTTCAGTATAAGTATGGGTCACTCTTTGGAAGATGAGAAAAAAAAAGAATGTCCCTCTTTCTTTAGAAATCTGTGAGAGGGCTTCCCTGGTGGCGCAGTGGTTGAGAGTCTGCCTGCCGATGCAGGGGACATGGGTTCGTGCCCCTGTCCGGGAAGATCCCACATGCCGCGGAGCGGCTGGGCCCGTGAGCCATGGCCGCTGAGCCTGCGTGTCCGGAGCCTGTGCTCCGCAACGGGAGAGGCCACTACAGTGAGAGGCCTGCATAACGCAAAAAAAAAAGAAATCTGTGAGAGACCCTGTAAGGTTTTTTCTACTCACCTGACACAGAAATAGCATGCTGTTTTCATGTCCCAGTAGCTTGGAAGTGATTGTGGGTCATCCTTTGGAAGGCAATCAGAGTGAAACTTGAAATTTTGCTGAGATTTTTAACAAATTCTTTTTGTACAACCTGTTGCAGAAGGGAATTCATTAACCATTATTTTGAACCCCCCTACCCGTTCTGGGGGATACCAATCTCCCTGTATTGTCAGAGAAGGTATTGAGATGTAGGCTCAGGAGGAAGCTGACCCTGTGTCGTGGTAGCTCTTCTCCTCACAGGGGAAATGAAAACTCCCTGAACTTTGGTTTCCACAAGTGGCTTTGTAAACGTCTCTGCTTACTCAGTGACAAGCAGCACTTGCAGTGGGGCTGTAGTAGCCAGAGCAGACAGTGAACGGAGAGAAGCAGTAGTTTTGTGTTGCCCAAGGGACCCTGTTGGTGGAGAGAAAGATGGTCATGGAGCCAGATCAGTTCATCATGGCCATATGGCCCAGAGATGTATCTTGCTGAAACCCACACTTGATCTTGGGGCCCTTGCTGTGAAGATGCAGAATTTGCTCAGAATCTGTTGTCCAGGTTAGATAGAGCTGTGATGGGCACTGAGCTGACAATCAGGGCTTTGGGGCAAATTTTAGAGAGAACCTTCAAATTTTTGTGCTTCAGAAATGAAGTGCCTGGGTGGGGCAAAGTGCTGTGACACACACTTGTGTGTCCTGGAAAGTATGACCTTGTAAGACATCTGTCCACTCTGGGGCTCATAACTCAAGAAATTCTAGAATAAATGGCTTCCAGAGTCCTTCATCCTTCCTCTTCAATTCCATTCTAGATAAGACTGCCTAATTCATTTTAGACATTTGGAATTGTCTTTTACTGTTAAAGACTTTTGAGCAGAAATTCTCCAGACTTCTTTTTAAGATTAATTTCCATCCATCCATTCATTCAATAAGCATTTATTAAAGTTCTACTTGCCATTCTGGGATGCAATAGGACACATGACAAAGTCCCTGCCCTCATGACACTTTTATATTCCAGCAAGGGGAACAGATATAAAACACGTAAGCCTATAGATATACAGCACAATGTCAGAAACGCTATGGAGGGACATAAAGCAGGGCAAGGCGATGGAACATTGAATATAGAATATAGAAGAACATAGAAAATATAGAATATCGGGAGGTGCACTTCATAGGTTGACCAAAGTAGGGCTCTCTGGGGAAGTGACTTTTGAGCAGGGACCTGAAGTGAGGAAGCCAGCCAGGCTGACCCCCAGGGGAAGAGCATTCTGGGCAGAAGGTATAGCAAGTTGAAGGGCCCAGAGGAAGATGCGTGCTTGAGGAGCTCAGAGAAGATCAAGGAGACCATGTAGCAAGATGCCCTTTCTTGGTAAAGGGTCTCAGCTCTGACTCCTTCCCTATATCCCCACATGTCCCTATCTGCAAGTCCTATCAGCCCTCTTCCAAAAATGCATCTTGAGCTCAGCTGCATCGTCTTTGTCCATGAGCACCCTAGTCCAAGCCCCTGCCATATCTCTTCTTGCCTGGATTATTGCAAGAGCCTTCTAACTGACCTCCCATAAATTCCAATCACATTTCAACCCTGCTTAAATTTCTTCAACACTTTCCCATTGCCCTTTGAAGACAGTCCAGCCTTCTTACCATGGCCTTCAAGACCCTGCATGATCTGGCCCCTGCCTGCCTCTCCAGCCACATCTCCTGACAGTTGGAGCTTCAGCCACATGGTTCATGTATTAATTAGTCAGCTCGGACTGCCATCACAAAGTACCACAGACCTGATGACTTAAAACAACTGACGTTTATTTTCTCACAGTTCTGGAGGCTGGAAGCCTGAGATCAAGGTGTTGTTAGGGTGGCTTCCTTCTGAGGGCTGTGAGGGAAGGATCTGTTCCAGGTCTCTCTCCTTGGCTTCTAGCTGGCCATCTTCTCCCTGTCTTCACATTGCCTCCTTCCCTCTTTACATGTCTGTGTCCAAATTTCCTCTTCCTATAAGGATGCCAGTTGTATTGAATTAGGGCCCACTCTAATGACCTCATTTTAACTTTGACCTCATTTTAACTTATCTCTGTAAAGACCCTATCACCAAATACAGTCATAGTTAGGACTTCAACATAGGAATTTGTGGGGTCAGGGTAGGGGTGGGGACACAATTCAGCCCCAAACAGTTACTTTTCTCTTCCTCAAATACTGTAAGTGTTTCCCCATCTCAGGACGTTTCATAAACTTTCCTATGATCTTCACATGGCCACCCCATTTCCCTTCAGGTCTCCATAAATGTCACCTCTTCAGAGAGGCCTTCCCTACCATCCCTATCAAACCAGCTGTGATGCCAACCCATGTTGTTTGTTTCATTAAGCCAAATTTATATATGATAACGTGTACGGGTCTTTAGTGTACAATTGGATGGGCTTTGACAAATGTATATACCCTTGTAACCACCAGTGCAATCAAAATGTAGAACATTTTCATCACCTCCGGAAAGTTGCCTCATTTCTCCTTTCAGCCAGTCTTTACCACCACGACCTCAAATGGCAACCACTTTTCTGATATCAACTATCATAGTTTTACCTGTTCTTGAACTTGATATGAATGGAATTATTCAGTATGTACTCTTTTGTGTCTGACTTCTCTTGCTGAAAATTTATCTATGATTTTGCTTGTATCAGTAGTTTATTTTTTTGTTACTGAGTACTATTCCATTGTATGAATATACCACTATTTATCCATCATCCTATTGTTGGACATTTGGGCTGTTTCCAGTTTGGAGCTACTAGAAAAAAACTGCTGTAAACATTTTCACATATATGTTTTGTGAACATATGTACTGTAGTCTAAATGTGTGTGTGTCCCTAAAATTCAAGCTTTGAAATTCTAACCCCCGTATGTTGGTATTAGGAGGTGGGGCCTTGGGGAGGCAAGCAGGACGTGAGTGTGGAATCCATGAATGGGATTAGCGCCCTTATAAAAGAGAGTCCCGCAAAGCAACCTCGCCCCTTCCTGTATGTGAGGATACAGTGAGGAGTGTGCGTCCTGGAAGAGGGCCCTCACCCAACCACGCTGACACCCTTGGACTTCCAACCTCCAGGACTGTGAGAAATCAATTTCTGTTGTTTATAACCCACCCAGTTTGTGTGATTTTATTCTAGCCGCCGGAGCAGACTAAGACAATATGTTTTTATTTATCTTGGATGAAGATGTAGGAGTGGAATTTCTGGGTCCCAATGTAGGTGTATGTTTAACTTTTTAAGAAACTACAAACAGGTTTACAAACTATGCTGTTTACTTCCCATTGGCATCATGACAGTTCTAATCCTACTCCTCAATCTCACCAACATTTGTGATTAATCTTTTTAATTTTAGCCATTCCAGTGAATGTGAAATGATATATTTTCCCTAATTACTCATGATGTTGAGCACTTCTGCGTACATTTATTGAACATTTATGTACCTTACTTAATGAGGTGTCTATTCAAGCCTTTTGCCCAGTTTTTAAATGATGTTGTCATTTTATTTATTTGTAGGAATTCCTTATATATTTTGGATACAAATCCTAATATTTCTCCTGGTTGGTGGATTGTCTTTTCATTACTTGTCTGATTAAAAAAAAAAATGCTGGTTTTAAATTTTGATGGTCTTAGGGCTACAGAATGTGTTCTAGGACCAGGCAATATGATGGAATATTTTCCAGAAAGAAGATAATTAGGGTTCCTAGCTAGCAGGGCTATAATTTCCTTCAAGTTTGTTCCCATGGTGTGTCAAAGAAGCTGAAGGCACATGAATACTTAGCCACTGTGTGGGCCTTCCTAGGTGTGTGAGACAGGTGTGCTCTTTTTTTTTTTTTTTTTTTTTTTTTTTTTCCTTTTTACGGTACGCGGGCCTCTCACTGCTGTGGCCTCTCCCGTTGCGGAGCACAGGCTCCAGACGCGCAGGCTCAACGGCCATGGCTCCCGGGCCCAGCCGGTCCGCGGCATGTGGGACCTTCCCAGACCCGGGCACGAACCCATGTCCCCTGCATCGGCAGGCGGACTCTCAACCACTGCGCCACCACGGAAGCCCCAGGTGTGCTCTTTTTTTTTTTTTTTTTTTTTTTTGCGGTATTCGGGCCTCTCACTGTTGTGGCCTCTCCCATTGCGGAGCACAGGCTCCGGATGCGCAGGCGCAGCGGCCACGGCTCACGAGCTTAGTTGCTCCGCGGCATGTGGGATCTTCCCGGACCAGGGCACGAACCCGTGTCCCCTGCATCGGCAGGCGGACTCTCAACCACTGCGCCACCAGGGAAGCCCCAGGTGTGCTCTTTTAAACAACGTTGAAAGGATCGCAGATGTTTACTCCGTCCGGTGGGCACCCTAAAGCTGAAGCCCAGAGGCCCATGTGTTCAGATATGGAGAAGAAATGACCTTAATTTCTTCTAAATTCCTGCGGCCTTTGCTGCTGAGGATACTTAGCTTGCCAGCACAGGTCTTCGGTCTCTTTACTCAATAGAAATTGATAAGAGACCAGACTAGGAATTCAGGCAAGGCTTTCTTGGGACTCGTGCTGCAGCAGGAGGGCGTGAGAACAAGAAACACGTGCCCTTGCTCACTCCCTGAGGTGGGGGGCGTGAGCTGGTTCCTGAAGTGGGGTGAGGGTGAGGGTGGATCTAATGGGTCGGGCAGGAGGCGTAGCTTAGGTGGCCTGCCCACCCCTTTGGTGGTCCCGTGTGCAGGGATCATCCGCAGGGCCCTGCTTTTGCTCCTGGCGCCTCAGAAATGGTTTGTGTCCTTTTTGTATCTTATTGTTCATCATTTGCCCCAACTGCACATGTGTGTAGTTATTTTTAGTCCCTTATAGTTTCTTTGTATTCTATTGCTGGAGATGTTTGTCCAGGTGCAAGCACTGCAGCAAAGATTCCCGGGTCTCAGCCGAGCTCACTTAACACCATGAATATCCAAAATCTTAAATATGGGCGTTTCCTCTACTTCTAGGAATTTAACCTAAGGCTAAATTTATGGTTATATGCGAAATTTTAATCACAATATACATATTTCAGCTTTGTTTCTATGGTAAAATATTGGGAAGCCACCTAAAATAGTGGATAGTTAAAAATAGGTTGTAAGGGGCTTCCCTGGTGGCGCAGTGGTTGAGAGTCCGCCTGCCGATGCGGGGGACACGGGTTCGTGCCCTGGTCCGGGAGGATCCCACATGCCGCGGAGCGACTGAGCCCGTGGGCCATGGCCGCTGGGCCTGCGCGTCCGGAGCCTGTGCTCCGCAACGGGAGAGGCCACAGCAGTGAGAGGCCCGCATACCGCAAAGAAAAAAAAAAAAAAAAAATAGGTTGTAGGGACTTCCCTGGTGGTGCAGTGGTTAAGAACCCACTTGCCAATGCAGGGGACAAGGGTTCGAGCCCTAGTCTGGGAAGATCTCACATGCCGTGGAGCAACTAAACCCATGCTCCACAACTACTGAGCCTGAGCTCTAGAGCCCGCGAGCCACAACTACTGAGCCCATGTGCCACAACTACTGAAGACTGCACACCTAGAGCCCATGCTCTGCAACAAGAGAAGCCACCACAATGAGAAGCCTGCGCACCACAACGAAGAGTAGCCCCCGCTCGCTTCAGCTAGAGAAAGCCCGTGCACAGCAACGAAGACCCAATATAGCCCAAAATAAATAAATTAACTAAATAAAATAAATAAATAAATAAATTTTTAAAAAGTAGGTTGAAAACTCGATATAGCAGAATGCTATGAACTCTTTTAAGGTTATTTCCTAAAAGTACATATTTTTATTGACAGATATTTATTTGTAATATTGTATAAAAGATTTCCAAATATTATATATAATTCCATTATATATGTAAATACATATATATTCATATATATAGGAAGATTTTTATATAATGGGATATTCAATTTATATATATTTATAAAATTTATATGTGTGTGATTATTCTGTTTATAAAATCATGACCCAGATGGCTCTGAGAAAGTATCAAAACTCAAAAGAATTATGTCGACAAAAGTAGATTTTAAATACTTCTACTTCTTTACTCATATTTTCATATATTGATACAAGAAAACTATCGAGTCATGCCCAGTAATACTTTTTCAACTTCCTTAATTCCTTTCCCATTCACATGCTTTATTGCTGCTTTTGCATCTCTCTCCAAAATCCCACTAAAAAAATCCTGCCCCCACTCCCCTTCTGCCTCATTGCTCCCCCCCCACTTCCTATTCTCCATCACAAAAGCCAGAGAAGCTTGTGGCAAGTGGTGAACTCTCCTTGGAAGAGGAGGAGGGAGAAACACATGGGCCAAGTCAACATTCTTTGTAGCTGCCTGGGGTGGGGTGATGGGTGAGGTGGGGGAGTAGAGAGGAGGGTGTCGGTAATGTACCACCATTCATAATCTTCATCTTATTTCATATGCATAGAAAACATCTGGAAGGGCATGCACAAAGGTCAAAATGTTAACATTAGTTATTTCTGGTGGTAGGATTAGAATGGATTTTAATTTTCTTCCTTTTGCTTATCTGTGTTTTCTAATTTTCTACCATGAACAGACATTCCCTGATTAATTTTTTAGAATTTTTATTGAAGTATATCTTTTTTTTTTTTTCCGGTACTCGGGCCTCTCACTGCTGTGGCCTCGCCCGTTGCGGAGCACAGGCTCCGGACGCGCAGGCTCAGCGGCCATGGCTCACGGGCCCAGCTGCTCCGCGGCACGTGGGATCCTCCCGGACCGGGGCACAAACCCGCGTCCCCTGAATCAGCAGGCGGACTCTCAACCACTGCGCCACCAGGGAAGCCCTATTGAAGTATATCTTGATCAATTTTTAAAAATCATTTGAAAAAAAAATAGTTCCCCAGTGCTTCTCTGGAGTATGAGGTTGGAGAGGCTAGTATGATAAACTCCAAGTTAAGGAGGTTTAAAAATATATTCTCTGGGGCTTCCCTGGTGGCACAGGGGTTGAGAATCCCCTTGCCGATGCAGGGGACACGGGTTCGTGCCCCGGTCCGGGAAGATCCCACGTGCCGCGGAGCGGCTGGGCCCGTGAGCCATGGCCGCTGAGCCTGCGCGTCCGGAGCCTGTGCTCCACAACGGGAGAGGCCACAGCAGTGAGGCCAGCGTACAGCAAAAAAAAAAAAAAATACATATATATATATATATATATATATATATATGTATATATATTCTCTGTCCCAGATACACCACTGACATTTGTACCCAAGCCAGCCATCAGTCAACACTGGGAGATGTGGATGTGTCTTTGTGCCTGTCTCCCTCTTTTTGTCAAATAAAAGCAAAAGGTATTTTCAAAATTGTACAAGTTAGGAAGAAGGACTTGGAGCAGGTTAGGCCAGTTGACACATATGCCTTATCTGGAAAATGGGTACAACCATACGGCCCTCAGGGATTGGTGAGGGACCGCAAGTGGAAAACCCAGCACAGGGCTAGCGTATCACAGGTCCTCAAGTAACTTTGAGCACCTGCTCTGTTCAGTTCTTTTGCTTAACAGGCAATTACTGGTTTCAGCTTTGGGCTAAGCTCTGAATTGGAGGCTGTGGATATAACAAAAAGACACTGACCCTGCCTTAAAGGAACCCGCAGCCTGTGGGGAGGAGGAGATAACATGGGAGTGTCTGCCAGACCCTCTTCTAAGCGCTTGATATTTGCATATTGATACTTTACGTCCTTATGGTAATCAATAAGGTAGATTTTCTCAATTATAATTTTATAGTCTGTCCTCCTGGTCACAGATATCTGTTTGTCCCTCTGCCAGAGCCAATATCTGTGCTACGGTAATGGACCTGTTTATGTATGTGGTGAGTAAGAGCTTGGGTGCTGGGAATCAGTCTCTCTGGGTTCAAAATGCAGCTCCATCAATTATGGGCAACATATTTGATCTTTCAATGCCTCAATGTCTTCATCTGTAAAATAAGGATAGGCATAGTTGTTGCCTCATAGATTACTGTAAGGAGAAAATGGATCTATATAAAGCACTTATAACAGTGTCTAGCACATAAGCTATTAGTAAATGTTAGCTGCTGTTATTATTGTTGTTGTTGTTATTTGTCTCCTTCTATAGACTGGGAGCTCTTTGAGGGCTGGGACACTATCTTATTTATTGTTGTATCTGCAGATCCCAACGCAGGGCCAAGCACAGGGTTGAAATAAATGATTATCTGTTAAGTAAAAGAACAAACTTATCACTACTCATATATGGATATTTTGAGGTAGGGAAGGAGGTGATACAGAGGGTTTTCCCTTATGAGTGGACATCAGATTCCCCCCAGGCACGATGATTGTAGGAGGAATCTGGGCTCTCTTAGAGCAGGTAGCATCCAAGAAATCAACCTCAATCACAGTAAATGCGAGAACCAGAAGGGACTTCCCCAGACCATGGTTAACACTCCCGTGTTTCAGGTGAGGAGCCTGAGGCGTAGGGAATTCACTGGCTTGCCTGTGGCTCTGCGGTGTTGGGGGAAATCTGTTAGGGAATGAGGGCTCTTTATCTTAACCTCAAATTCTTTCTACTCCATGGGCAATTGACAGAATTTTTTATTTTGGTTCAATTTCACAAAGCTTTCTTGAATGCCAAGTGTCTTGTGCTAAGTTCATGAGAGACAAGTGACATGGGCTCAGAGAGCATCCAGACTTGCTCAGGATTAAATAAGCAAATCAAGTGTGAAGAGGGGAAATCCCAGGATATAATGAGAGCTCATCTTGTTTCCATCTATAGATATCAGGAGGCTAAAAGAGCAAGTGAGAAGAGTGGGAAAACAGGAGTTCTTTAGCACCAACCTGTTGAGGTCATACTTGGGTTACCCTCCAGTTAAAGGGAGACCCCTGCCCACGCAAAATGAAAACTCGGGGTGGGGGGTGGAAGCGCAGGTTGATTTCCGTTGGTTTGTTACGGGGTAGATACAATGGGATTCTGGAGAATGTCTCCACCTCCCCAGCCAAGATAGTATCTTCCCTGAGGCTTACTCAGAGAACCCCTCCCTGAACTCAGTACAGCCCCACCCCAGGGCTCCTGGGAGAATGGGTGAGTAGGAAGTTGTTGCTAAGAAATATATTTTTGCCCTGCTGAAGTCATAACTATAAATTCACATAATAATCGATCCACCAGTATGACTGGAAATGTATAGCCCAGCTCAGGTGTGGGAAAAATCCTAGCCCTCCTCAGCACCATTGACCTTCCACCTGGGAGTGGTTTAGCACTAAGCATCCATTATTTATCCGGGAGGCTGGGGATGTGAGGAGGAAGGGCCGTGTGTGGGTAGCAACCAGCATTGACAGGGAACTGTGAGAGGTAATGGGGTGCGGCAAGATGTGCAAGGGACAGGAGCTGGGAGAGCAAGGCTCTGCCATTGCCACCTCTGGTGGACATTGGGTAAGTCACTTAACCGCTCTGGCCTTGAGTTTCTCATCCGTAAAATGGGGCTTGAATTAAATGGTCTCCTAAAGTCCCTTCCGGCTCTGAAATTCCATTCACAATGTTCTAAGCGTTGTAAGAAAATTTTTTTCAGAAGTTGCTAAAGAACCCCGATGCATACGGGCTCCGGGGCGTCCCCAGCCTAGGGTCTGGGGGCATACACCCAGGCATGAAATGTCTTTGAGTTCTTGTTTATTATTATGAAGGTAATTTTGCACTCTACTCCATAATCTCTTCTTGCATGCGTTAATATAAAAATAGTATTCTGAATTACTGTTGATATATGTTGATAAATCTAGACTTGCAGGTCCACAGAGAATCTTGTCTTTTGATCTTGAACTATAGCCAAGCCCTAATTCTGTGTGATAAGATTACAGGAAATGTCTAATTTCTTTTTCATGCTTTCTGTATTTTTTATTTCTTCTCTAATGCATGTGTATTAATACCAAAGAAAAGTTTGGTATTAATGTTTAAAACATTAAACATTTGGTTTGGTATAAATGTTTAAAACATGGAAAATAATGTAGTTCTGACCTTCCACATCTAGATTTTAAGGAGGGAAGGGGTCCCTTTAATGAATGGGTTGCCTGATGACATTTTCTTGCTGTGCTCATTCCTATATATGAGTGCTTTATCTGTGAGAAGTAACGTGTGGTTGAATGAATAAAAGTAATAATAATGACAATTATGATAACGACAAAAGCTACTATTACTGTGTTTTTACCATGTGCTGCTGTTCTAAACTCTACCTCTATCATCTTGTTCATTCCTTATAAAACCCTTTGAGGCAGGTCTTATTATTATCCTCATTTTACAGATGAGGAAACTGAAACATCAAAAAGTTAAGTAACTGTCCTGGTTGGAACATCTTTTCTGCCCTTTTACCTTCTCGGATCGCCTTTTAGATCTGGTCATTGCAGCATGCACAGTAGCAGCTTGACTGTGTTACCCTAACAGTTCCTCATCTCTTAGCTTTGCCCTGAGGCTTCTCTGCACTATTCTGTGGAACACCTGTGGGACCCCATTCTGCCCACCTGGCTCCTGCACAGATCTCAGAGTGCAAGGACAGTCATTGACTTATTCCTCAGAGGTCCCCAGAGGGATTAAGCCTCTGTGGCCCACAGCAATCATTAACTCAGTACCGCACCCTTGACTGGCTTTTCTTCCTTCCCCGGTTTACTCATTCTAGGCCCCCAGTCCCCAGGAATTCTTTTCCAAAATGGATTATATGTATACAAATGTACGTCTCAGGTTCTGCTTTTGGGGGCAACCTAAGCTAAGGCATTGCTCAAAGTCACACAGCAGTTAAGCTGTGAAACCCAGGTAGGAAAATATTCACTCTGTAAAATAATTATAAGCACCCAGAACCAGGATATAAACACATAAATCTTTTTAAAGGGGCATGTGTGCACGGAAGAGGAGTGTGCCCACAAAATCAGATAGGTTTAGGAATGGAATAACTACACCAAATGTAAATGGACTTTTGATTTTTTTTCCCTCTTGCTTATCTGTATTGTCTAACTTTCCTAAAGTGACAGCTGTTTCTTGTGTCATGGATGGAGAGCAGGGTGGCAAAGTGATCTATGCCAGTTTATTCACACAGAACCCTCAGGTTCTTTTAGCAGATAGTGGTAGCCATGGACATACTTGAAGTGGACGTGGATTAACTAGTCTCTGCAACCTCACTATCATATTATCACAAAAGCAAGTGTCAGACTAAAATCTGCCACACATGCAGACTGATTACATAAGCATTCGTTAGCAGGCAAACATAAAGACAGTCCAGGCAGCCTGCTCTGGAAGCTGATCAAGGCCTAGCTCTCTGCCCATCTGAGTGCTGCAACGGCTCCCCGAATGGAAGGTTCACTGGAAGAAGGCAGAAGAACATTCTAGAGCAGTGGGTCTCAAACTTGAGCAGGCATCAGAATCTCCTGGAGGGCTTGTTAAGGCACAGATTGCTGGGCCCTGACCCCAGAGCTCCTGACTCAGGGGGCACTATGCTTTGAGGTCTGGTTTTGTTATTCTCTCTGATAACTGGCATCAGGCAACCAGCAATTCCCTCAATGGCTGGGGCACAGGACCATTTAGGGGGTTAGTCTATGGTCTAGAACACCAGCCCCTGGGGTGTAGACTACAAGATGCTCTAGATTCTTTTACCTAAAAGGCCTAAGCGTGGAGAACGTCTCTGAAAGGTTTTAGAGGATACCGCTAATGTCATCAGTGAAAAGCCATTTCTCATCCTCATTATGCTAATTAGCAAAGCCTGATGCATTCCTTAAGGGCCAGAAAACTGAAGTTCACAGAGATAGTTGTGTGTGTTCACATAGGTAGTGTGGCCTCACTGATATAATGCTAGCTGACTACCCCTGTCGTGTGGATGCCTGGAGAGGGCGCCTGGAGAGGGCGCCTAGGGTCTAATATAAATTAGCACAAATGCCTGATAACACGCGCCTTAACAGAACATTCTAGAGTAAATTAGAGACATCATTAATGGGAAGGAAAGTTCATTAACAAATCTATGGGCATTTGTTTGGTCCCACAGACTGAGCCTGAAATCATAGAGGAAACCAACATTGACAGAGTGAATGAGCCCCGGGGCTACGCCCGGTCGAGGCAGGTGAAAGGCCACTCGGAGACCTCCACACTGAGCTCGCAGCCCTCCATCGACGAGGTCCGGCAACAGATGCACATGCTGCTGGAGGAGGCCTTCAGCCTGGCATCCGCAGGACACGCAGGCCAGAGCCGGCACCCAGAGACCTATGGCTCCGCCCAGCACCTGCCCTACTCCGAGGTGGTGACCAGCGCTCCTGGGACCATGACGCGGCCCAGGGCTGGGGTGCAGTGGGTGCCGACCTACCGCCCAGAAATGTACCAGTACAGTCTGCCCCGGCCGGTAAGTCAGACATCCCTCCGCGTGCCCGGGTGTTCCGACGGGGGTTTCAGAGCGGGGACTTTCCTGATGAGCCACCTTGGGATTTGGAAATGAACTTTGCTGGGCTTTCACACGTCCTCCACCCAGGATCCAAGCCTAAGCCTTTTAGTCCTGTGGACACAGACACACAGGAAGCCCTTATGTCCGACCGTAATATGTTTTATTTGTTTTTTTTTTTTTTTTTTTTTTTTGTGGTACGCGGGCCTCTCACTGTCGTGGCCTCTCCCGTTGCGGAGCACAGGCTCCGGATGCGCAGGCTCAGCGGCCATGGCTCACGGGCCTAGCCGCTCCGCGGCATGTGGGATCTTCCCGGACCGGGGCACGAACCCGTGGCCCCTGCATTGGCAGGCGGACTCTCAACCACTGCACCACCAGGGAAGCCCGACCGTAATATGTTTTAGAATGACTTCCCTTTTTTATCCCTCCTGTGAAGGGCTGACCTCACTCTTCACGCACTGGTTGTTTTCTACAACCCCACGTTTAAAGGTCCTGGTTTAAATGTCAGAGTGTGTTGCAGAGCCCCATGTTAGGGGGCCGTGTAGCCTGGTGGCTCCCAGCAGAGGCTCTGGAGGCGGGTGCCTAGACTTTGAATCCCAGCTGACTTTGTAACCTGGGGGCTTAAATTTTCTACAGGTAAAGTAAACAGGTAAGAAAAATAACTGATATCCTAGGGTGGTTGTAAAGATTAACCAAGTTGATATACACGAGGTACTAGGAAAATGCCAGGCACCCAGTAAATGCCATAGAAGTTTCAGCCACGATTATTTCATTAAGTAGTAACTGTACTTCAGTATCTGAGAAAGCATCTAATGACTAAAAGCTTCCATGATTTAAACAACCATTTTAATTAGTTTGCATGTAATTAGTTCATCACCATAGCATCTACAGATAACCTTTTTAAAAAGACAGACATAGCTTTATAAGCCACAGACCATCATAGACAATGCTTTGTATATGTATAGATTCCACCCTTGTAATACTTCTTGCCCTATCCCCAAGGGTTACTCATTAATAGAGCTTTGTAGATTGTCACTGTGATATGTAATTACCCAATAAAAGCTAACATTCATAGAGTGCTTCACTGTCACTAGGTACTGATCTAAGTATCATGTGTATGTTAACTCATTTATTCAGTCCTTACTACAAGCCTCTGAGACAGGTACTAGTTTACTAGTTTTATCCCTATTTCACAAATGAGGAAACTGAGGTTACACAGCTTGTTCAAGTCACACAGCCAGGAAGGGGCAGAGCCAGGACCCAAAGCCAGGCCATCTGGTGACAGAGCCCATGTTCTCAACCTGCCTTGTGCTGTTACATTGTCTCTCCATCGTATTATTGCTTTCATTTTCGGTAGACTATTCGGGATACCTATGGGCTTGTGGAGCCTTTTGATAACTCCACCCCCCACCCCAAAGCACACACTACAGTGGCACTTAAACTGCTGTTACGCTATGTAACTACCTAATCTACACACTATTGTGAATTTCCTTATTCTTTGCTCCAGATTCCTCCTGACCAGGTCCCTGAGATGTCTCCCCTTCACACTTCTCCTAATCCCCTCAGTCTCTCTTTCTGTTGGTGCCCTGTCTGTGAATGTCAGCCTCTGGCCCAGCCTTTCCCTGTTGGTAAAACTCTGTCAGGAGAGACCAAAGTTTATTTCAAACTGAGCCTTTGGGGCAGGGACACTCTTGCTTGAGTGCTTTCATCATCACTGCAAGGGTTTGTCCTCAAGTCGGCAGGTGCAGAATTTCTATTTTGTCTGTTCACTCCAGGGTGATCAGATCATGCTGATTAAACTCACAAAAACTACTTTATTATTAAGAATATTAACTTACAAACCTGCAGTGAGATGCTGAATGATCAGGTGGACCAGAATACTTGTTTCCTGGTCTTTCCTGTTAATGGTCTTTCGTTAAGTAAAAGCCAGTTCAGGGGAAGTACGACATTATCAGAAGGAGAACTGGTTGGTATTGGAGTCATCTTCCTCAGTCAGTAATATGCAAACCCAGAGAGCATCGTCAATAAAGGTAATAGAGTGAATGTGGGACATCTTTTTTCGCATTTTCCCATTTTCTGAGATATGGGTAGAATAAAATGCAAAATTCTTAATATAATGTTTAAGTTAAAATAGAAGACTTTGGGGCAATGCCCAGATCTCAGGAATAGGAGTTTGCCTCTGCCATCATGGAACTTTTCTGAATCTGTTCAAGAAGCACTGCCTTCCAGAAGAGTGTCAGCAACTCTGAGGCCACCACTGGCCATGCTCCCATCAGATGAGATTCCAAATATCCTTTTTTCAGAAAGAGTTGGAAAAATGCTCACTGAGCCTGGCAAATCTGTTACTTTAAAATACTTTCCCATGACAGTCGTATTATAGTTTCCACAATTACAGTTTTCTTAACTAATTGCCCATTAAATTGGTACTCTTCTTTATGGGGAAAGAAGGGATTTTCTCACTGAGATTTAGAAAACACTCTAATCCTACCACATTTATACCTACCTCTTAAAGTGGCTGTCCCCTGGGGAGAGTTACCTGTATCTATTCTATACTGATCCACCTGACTTCAGTGTCATTGGCTCATTCTTCCTGATTCCAGACATTGACCACGTCCCCGAATTTTCCCTCAGCCCAGAGTGGAATGGCACTCGCCAGCTAAGGTCTGACCTTAGCCAGTGATCGTAACTCTGAGTCTCAGATCCCTCAGCCATGCAATGGTGACGAGAAGAGGGCTGCAGTGAGGAAGGGATGATAATTCGTGTAAGATGCTCAGCACGGTCCTGGCATTTAGTAAGCACCTAACACATGTTAGCGGATATTAATCAGAGTGCTTCCTATGGAGCCTAACAGATCAAATTACTGGATAAATGGTAGTCATTGCTATAAAAATATTCTCTTCTTTTCCCTGGGTTCCACTGGTTATCTCCCTTTCCCTGACGGTTCTGAGATTACATCTTCTTTTCCTTCTACTCTGTTACATTCTTTTAAGAGCATGCTCTGTGCTCAGGGAAACTTCACTTCTGCTTAAAGATGATTCTCAAGAATGGCTGGGCCCCTCTAGCTGGAGGCCAGATTCTGGGAATCTGTGAAGAGATCTGGGTTTCAGAGAGAAAAACTTAAATAACCGGTTGAGTCTTCCAATGACAGGCAAGAAGATGCCGCAACCCACATCCATATGCCTCAATTTAACAAAACCATCTAAAAATGTCATTGTGGGAATAGGAAAACTTGGATGGTTCTGCTTCTTATAATTCAGGGTTGGCAGTTGTGCCAGGAAGGGCAGAAACATTAGCATCATATACTTAAGAAAAAGCATCATATACTTCCAAAAAATGGAAATGGACTGAGAAGTAACACAGCAGAGAGATGGGCCCTCAAACTGAACAACATCAAAGGCAGTTCTTTCGTTATTAAGGTTTCCTTTTGCCAACAAAAAATGAGGGCCTTATTTTAATGAAAAGAGAAATGGCTAACAATACACAGTAGCAGTGATGATTCTTAACCCAAGTTCTTGCCAAGCCCTCTGTGCTATGATAATGTGGAAATCGATGGACAGGGTGGCAATTTAGAATGATAACTGTGATCACTTTCCAGTTTCCAAAAAGGAAGCACTCTGAGCTCTGCTGTAGGATAGTGGGAAGCTGGTGGTTCTAAATGCACTCGGCCAGGCTGATGGCATTTACATCGTGGAGAAGGTTACTGCTGGCAGCTGGGGATTTTTGCGCTGCAGTTCAGGAGACCCTTGATCATATGTTACCCCTTGAATCTGGGAGGAAATTGGACTTGACACCCAATGACCAATCCAGTTTTGCTAGCAGCCGTAATGAGTCTGTGCCAAGAGGAATGAAAACATCCTACAGCCTTCCTGTTGGTGTCGGGGATTCCGAGAAAGGGATCGGGGTGAAAGCATCTTCCCCACTAGAGGCCTTACAGATGCAACTAATAGTAATAATAACACAATACCAGCTGCCCTCTCTTGCGCTACCGCCGTATACAGGACATTAAGCTAAGTGCTACCGTCTCTTCTGATCTAACACCCACCCTATGAAGTCAACATGACGATCCCCGTGTACTCCATGGGAAACTGAGGCCTGGAGAAGTGAAGAACCTTGCCCAAGGTGACACAGCTGTCACTGGCAGAAAGGGGTTAGAACTCAGGGCTCTCTAACTTCAAAGACCATGCTCTTTCCCCCCTCTGGCCAGGTGAGCCAGAGGATGTCCTCTGATGAGAACTCAAATCTCCTAAACTTCAGAGTGTGATCTTAAAAGGAAGCTTATCCAGTCTGATGGGATTTTGTCCATTCCTATCATTGCCCCTTATAGGAGAGACATCTCCATTAGGATGGAATTGAGAATATTACAGCCCATTTTCCTCCTCTCCCCTCAAAAACAAAGCAAAACCAAACCAAAAAACCCCTTCTGAAACCTTCATTAATGATGAGATATGCAGGCATATCAGGCAGGAGTTTGCATCCACCCCAACACTTGGCTTCAAGAAATGTTGCATTTCTTATGTTTCTCCAAATCAAATTCAAATCTGTTCTGAGCCCCCATCTGGCCAAGTTTGGTGGGGCGGGAAAGGAAGGGGAGAGGGGGGATGGGAATTCAATGTTATTGCACAAAAAAGTCATTGGCAGTTTGCTGAAGGTGGAACAACGGGAGAGGGTCTACCCCAGGCAGTGTTGATGGGCGCTCAAGGATGGAGGGAACCCACCAAACCGAGAAGGTATCTGGAGACTGAAAAATGAGGCAGGTAGCTCCATATAATCAATGGATCAGTGTATTATAGGGTAGCTTACGTACAGGGTAGGATGGAGCAGATGGCGATCGAGAAGCATTCACAGCTGCACTCCACACCACAGAGGGGGCCACTGGGACAATTTTATAGTTAACCTGGGGTATGGGGGTACGTGCTTGGAGATAGGGAGTGCATTCCTACGTCAAGACTTATGGTGGGTAATTAGTCCTGTGGGTGCGGGCACTGCATCATGAAGGTCTTTATCATTGGAGAGTAACAGAGCATAGAGGCCACCTGGACCTAATGGTCATTAAATAATATCTATTAACTGCAAAGCCCTTGACGGCAGAGAAGTGAATTACCACGCAGTACAGTCTTGGGTAGGGTCGGTGGAAGGACAGGAGGAACAGAACAGGTCCAAGATGGCATCAGTTATGCTAGCAGCCAGACAATGGAGTGTTGCCCAGCTCCCAGGAGTCCATGAAGGTAGGTCGCTCTGTATTACCTGGGACAGCCTGGGCTGGGGCTCTTTGCCTTTGGATTGCCCCAAGGAAACCCCCCTTGAAAACCGACAGAGTACCCGGCGTCTGGCAAATGCATACCCCTCTAAGCTTAATCATTAGAGTGAGTAAAAACCAGTTTGTACAGGAAGGCTGTGTGGAAAGGGAGAGAGGGAGGTAGGAGAGGAGTATGTATCTCAGCTCACAAACTCAGGTGTGCAAGACACGTAAGTTTATTTTCCTGTAATCTTCTAGCGCCAAAAGTTCAGTCTCAGTTCAGGGTTTCCCTCCCCATCTCTGATTAAAGCTTAGTGTGTGGGGGCGGGGAGAAGGGGAGCTAAATGGTACAAAGCGTGGTCAGGGTGGGGAAGAGGCTTCAGTACTTGGTCCCAGTTTGCTCTCATCTCACTACTCTGGCTGATGTCCCAGAGAGGTGCTTGTTTCCATCTAGCCTGCAGGTGTTAGTCCACGTAGAGCACAGCTGTATCCTGGTCCTCCTGCTTACAAGCTCTCTCCAGATCCCTCCTTCCCCTCCTCCCATGCTTGAGGCCTCTCTCTCCCTCTCTCTCTGCCTCTCCCCTCTCCCCGTCTCTGTCTCTCTCTTTCACGCGCACGCGTGCGCGCAAACACACACACACCTTTGCCCCTCTCCCCTCTCTAGCATCTTCCTTATATTTATTCTCTCCACCTCCCCATCCCCCTATGCTCCCAGATTGAGGCGGGACACAGAGCCGCTTCTCCAGACCCATCAGCATCTAAGCTCTCCTCTTCTTCCTAACCTAAGGGTGTTTAGAGGGCAGAGTGGTCTAAAAGCACCTCACTTCTTCCAAATCTCTTGTTTTGGCATCAGCCTTCAGCCTTGAGTGCTCTAAGGGCTTAGGTTTTTGATATTCAAAATCCTAAATTCTTACAGTTCAATAGCTTGGACTTTTGACATGCCAGTTAAGAGTTGGCTCTTGGGCCATCTTTAGAGGGGGTGGCCTTCCTTCCCTGGGGCAGGAAGGTGTGATGCCCTCACTGCTTGGGGCAGGGGAAGGGCCCTGGATTCAAGGAACTGTGGTGGCAAAGTCTTGGTTACTACAGTTACTATATCAAAATATTATCTTGTCTCAAAAGGAAGAGAATATCATTTATTGAGTACCCACTATGTGCCAAATGTCATATTAACATATAAAATGAGTCTTCTAAACAGCCTTTGAAATGGGGGTGTGATTCTGTTACTTTCATCACCTAATGAGAAAACAGACACAGAGAAGGTAAGTTACTGGAGGTCAAGCAGCTGGTAAAGATCAAGCCAGGATTCAACTCCAGTTTTTTGTTTGTTTGTTTTTGTTTTTTTTTTTAATTGGAGTATAGTTGTTTTACAATGTTGTGTTAGTTTCTGCTGTACAGCAAAGTGAATCAGATCCAGTTTTGTCTGACTCCAAAGCCCTGCCCTCTGCATTATGTCACCCTTAGCTCAGAATTGCGAGATAGCACCCTTAACTGGCTATGTGATTTTGGACAAGTCAGTTCACCTCTCTGGGCTTCCATATCTCCCCGTGTTAAGGTAAGAGGTGTGGTCTCCTGCTCTTCCCAGCTTGAACCTTCTATGATTCCCAGGGCCTGGAAGCCTCAGTGTTGCTCCATCAGTAACTCCTGGTGAACTGACAGATCAAGATAAGGCCTGGGTTTTCACCATGGGGTCAGTCTTCAATTACAATGCCCTCTGTTTTCAACGAAATAAGAACTGTCCGCTGGAAGATTCTACTTTGTGCACCAGGATGTAAAGTTATCTGTAGCCGCATGCAGACTTCGACACTTGTGGTGCCCGGGGCAGTACTCGCAGGGTCAGCACAGTGCGGTGGAAGGGGCACCTTGCAGTGGACCCCAGCATTGTCAGCAGGAATGGAAAGATTGGCACGTTCGCTCTGACCTGCGGCTGACTTGCTGTTACAGGACAAGGGCCTCCAATGAGGGTGGGTGGCTTTGGCCTGTTTGTCCCTCAAGCTCCCACCAGTGCAAAGCCTGAGACCCCTGACCTGTTCCTCCGGCTGCAGCCTGCCCCTTTGACTCGTCACCCCTCTAGTGCTACCCCTTGAGGTTGATCTTCACCAGATTCCCCCTCTGGATGGATGCACATGCACAAGCAGGGTCCAGCACACAGTGGGTCTCACCCGGGCTCATTCTCCACTGGGTTTGCTAGAAAGAATGGCCCTGACCCACCCCCTCGCCCCCTGCCCAGGGACATCAGGAGTGGAGCTTTGAAGAAACTGTGGTCACCTTCCCTTCTGCTTTTACAACCAAACCTCTGAGCCCAAAGAGTGGCCTATGCTTGTCCCATCCAGGCTCCTTCCACCTCAGAGACCTGAGAGCTATTTATAAAGACGGCCTGCGGTTCTGACTGTGTGATCTCCTTTCTAGCCAGAGGACAGGGATCCCAAAAGATGGTGTCCTTGGGCGCCAGACTGGGCCCCTCACGGCCACTGTCACAGAACTGGAAACTTGTAACTAGGTAACAGTTTTGAGCAATAGCTTCTAGGGGGATCCTAGTCACAAAGCAGCCCGCAGGGAGCCAGGTTCCAAACATGTGGAAAGGGGAGCCAGAATGCGAATCCAGGAGGACTTAGAACTATTGGGAAACCGCACAGGGGGAGGTAGGAAGATCCTGCTGGGGGGATTTTCCTCAGCCATTAGCACAGGGCACAGGTAGCCTTTCTGCTTTTTATGTGGTCTCTGTGGCTGCAGGGAGCCCCGAGGATACAGACCAAAGGAGACCTTGATCTCCTGTGTAATCTTGCTTTGTACCTGGAAAAATCATCCAAAGAAGGAAATTCCCTTGGTACTTGTCAAAAGTTCAGAACTTTTAATCAATTCTTTGGTGACCTGTTACAAGACAGACAGATATAAAATGCATTTTCTTGGCCGGAAAACTGTGTTGACTACAGAATAAGCCTTCCAAGAACCAGGGATAAAAATAAGTTGTCTGTCTCCTCTACTGATATCATGAGAGGCCAAAAGAGAGAAGAGGGGCTATACACCCCTTTCTCTATTTTGGGAAAGGCATATCCTTACTTGTTGGTTTGTTGATAATAATGGAATGCAAAGCTGGAAGGACCTCCAGGACAGTGATTTTCAAACTCTGTAAAACCATAGGGTTCAGGGAGGTCCCCAGGGTGTCATCATGCAGGTAAGCAAAGGGCCAAAGTCACCTAGGCATCCCTACCCCCAACTTCAACCAGAGCAGTTCTGCTTTAATCTGGTTATGTATTCGGGTCATGTCAGAATGGTTTCATGGCTAAAGAAATGTTTGTTTGGAAGCTCATGAACTACTCCAATGCCATATTTCACAAGGAAAACCAAAAACAGAAAAATGAGATGCAGAGAGACTGAATGACATGTCCACAGAATGTGAATGGCTGAATCAAGATGAGAGCCTGGGTCTCCTGACTCCTGCTTCACTCAACATTCATTCAACAAATAGTTATATAGCACTACTAGGTGCAAAGCACTTTGCTTGGTAAGGTGGGAGAGCCAGGATGAGAAAGAAAGATATGCTTGCTGAACTCCAAGGAGCTTAGGATCCAGTGGAGCTTAAGATTTTGGTTCCCTGAATACTACCTTAGCATACATACTGGGTTGGCCAAAAAACATCTTATGGAACATCTTACAGAAAAACCCAAACGAACTTTTTGGCCAACCCAATTGTTTACTGATGCTAAAAAGGAAAATGCAGCATGGTGATGTAGCTTTCCATATTGATTCAGCCAGTACCTCTAGATTTGGGCAAATGTTTTTTTCATTCTTGTTCTGGAAGATTACTGTTGCTGATACATTTCTAGGTTGACAGTTATTTTCTTTGAGCACTTTGCATACCATGGTCTTCTGGGTGCTGTTGAAAAGTCAACTGTCAGTCTAAATGTCATCCCTTTACAGGTGATATGCCTTTTTTTCCTCTGGCTGCTTTTAAGACCTTCTCTTCGTCTTTGGTATTCTAGCATTTCACTACAGTGTATGTAGGTATGTATTTCGTTTTATTTATCCTTCCTGTTATATATTGTACTTCCTAAAATGATTAATTTATTCAGTTCTGGAGCCTTTGGTATTCTACCATTTCACTACAGTGTATGTAGGTGTGTATTTAGTTTTATTTATCCTTCTTGTTATGTATTTTACTTCCTAAAATGATTAATTAATTTATTTCTTCAGTTCTGGAAAATTCTTAGTCATTGCTTCTGCAAATATTATTTCTTCTTTCTCCAACTTTTCTCCTTTGGGACTTTGATTAACTGCATGTTAGGCCTTCTTATTCCATCCTCTATATCTTTTACTTCTCTTTTATATTTTCTATCTTTTTAAAAATCCATTTAATGAGTTTCTTTCTATTTTTTTTTGAATTTTTGAATTTTAGTTTACTTTTTTATACAGCAGGTTCTTATTAGTCATTGTGGTACATATATACAATGGAATATTACTCAGCCATAAAAAGGAATGAAATTGAGTCATTTGTTGAGACGTATATTTTCTGTCTTCTTGTCTCTTCGTGTTTCATCCTTAGTAATCTCAATTCCATTTTCTAGTTTATTATTTCTTTCCATCTGTGATAAATCTATTACTTAATTCACCTATATTGAGTGTTTTATTTCAGTAATTTTTTTCACTTATAAAAGTTCTATTTCTTTTCAAATCTGCTAGATAATTTCTGATAATCTTTCTGTCTGGTCAGTTATTTTCTTAAAACATTTCTTACCTTATTACTTTCTATTTTGTATCTGGAAATTTCAAACTCTAAAGTCCTTTAAGGTCTAAATTTCTTGTTTTTTCTGACTTTCACTATGTTTTCTGATGTGTTTTCTGATATTTGATTATGAGCTCCTTTTTGCTTCATCTCAATCTGTGCCAATCCCTAGAGCCTTCCAAAGAGGACTTACAATTGCTTCTGCCTGAGCCTGGGAGCATTACCAACCTTCCTCCCTGGGAGGAGCCAATGTTAGCCCCTTCCAGGTTGGCTGTAAGGGTCTCAATTTCACCTGCCTGACCTTGCCCTATCCCAGGATTGATCTCTTAATCGATTACCAGTATGGCATTTCTTTTCCAGGCAATCCCACCTTTCATATTTGTTTACTACTCATTGTTTCTACCTGTGATTTCCACTCACAGGTTTTATTTTAGTTTGCTGAGATATGAGAGGGATGGGGTGGGTAGTGGGTGGAGTCCTTAAGATTTTCCTTATATCCTGCAATTCCTACATGCATTAAAAGCCATGTTTTATCCAGGATCTACTTGTTATTTACTGGGTAGGCCCTTATGAGTAGGTAGTCTGCCATAATGCTAAAGGGAGAAGCCCTCATTTGGTTTAAAGAATCCTGCTTATGGATTCTCTCTGTTGCTACTTTCTGTCTGGATGCCTTCAGGTTTAAAGCTCTATGATCTTGTTCCTCAAGAGATGTGGCAGGCCTTGATACCTAAAGAAAGAAATGAATGAGAAGCACAAGCCAATCTTTGTCTTCGCAGAGAGCATTTCTAGATTTTCTCCTGCTCAAAGAGGCTGTGGCCTGGCTATCTGGTCCTGTCTCTGACCATTTTCCTTTTCTCCCTTCCTATGTTGATTAAAGTCTTCACTTTTGTGGCATTTCTGATCCCTTATCTTTGAATAGTGCTTTATAGATCACAAAATACTTACACATACACTCTCTTGCCTGATCTTTGCACCCACCCCCTCGGAGCAAGGTATCCTTGTCCCCATTTCAGAAGAAGACACTGAGGCCCAGAGAGGTTACCTGACTTGCTTAGGGACATAAAGTCTATTCAGCAGCAAATTAGGGCCTCCACCCATACTTCCTGACTCCAGACGCATTGCTTTCCCCCACTAAACCCACTTTCCATGAGTGAGAAAGTAAACGCAATCAATGATTCATTCCTTATCTAATATTTATTGCTCATCCATGATATAACAGGCACTGTTCCAGGCATGAGGATGCAGCTGAGAACAAATCCCTTGCCCTCATGACAGTCTAGTTTGTGGCAGATGATAAATAAGCAATGATATAATACCAGAGTGACAACTGCTATGCCAAAAAATAAAACAGAATATGGAGACAGAGTAAATGGGGTCCACAGGGAATATGGGGCTAGATGAATGAAATGAAGGAAGGAGCCACGGGAAGGACTGGGAGAGAAGCATCCCAGAGGGAAGGGGCACCATGTACAAAGCCCGAGGCAGGAAAGAACTTGGCAGATTCTAAGAACAACTGAAGGACTCTGTGATGCAGCGGCCCAGCAAAGGGGAGAATGGTGGCAGATGAGATAGAAGAGTGGGGCGGGGAACATGTTAAGGGAGATCGAAGGGGAAAGTTTGAGGAGAGAAGGAAAGTGTAACCCTCGGAAGTTTGCTTCCCTTTTAAGTAAGAAGAACCTGTGTGTTGACGGGCACCAGGTTTTAACACATCTCCCTCTATTTGCTCGTCTCTTTCACAGGCCTACAGGTTTTCCCAGCTTCCTGAAATGGTCATGGGCTCTCCCCCTCCACCTGTGCCTCCGCGGACTGGCCCAGTGGCTGTCGCTTCTCTCAGGCGGTAACACATTCCTTTCTTTGCCTTATTTGGGATATTTGCAGAGGATTTGGTCCTGTGTGCCCCACCCTGACAGGTTTCCTTCCTGCCCTACCCCATTCAGGGTGCATCACCTGTCCAGACAACCGTGTGCCTGCGGCACCCCAAGTACCATGAAGGAAGGAAGTGGGGGCCACAGAGGGTTGACCTACTTTCTTACCATTGAAAACTGAAAGTCCTGTAGAACCCACAATTGGAAAAAACCCAAGGTCAACTGCCCCATACCTTGACCTTGAACATCTAAAAATTACTCCAACTTGGGCTGTCACAACAGCTGCCTCAAGTCTGGGCACCTCCTGCCAGGTGTGTGCACCCAGAAGGCCCTTTGTTATTGAGCGGTAGTGTCTGAGAGGCCGGGGAGCAGCATGTCTAGGCTCCTGCCCTAACTCTTGACTTCCAAGATGGAGAGGATGAAAGCACACAAACTTGGATAGGTCAGTTGTGAAACATATATTCAGCATTCTCTTTGCTCTGTAATGCACATGTTTTAGATAAAGATAGACAAGAAACAACAGCCAAGAGCCCTGGGCGAGGTTGGAATAGTCATCCTGTCCAAGGCCAGGAGGGACAGCCGTGCCCTGGGGCCTGTACGGGCCACTGCCCTGGCCCTCCTACCATAGCTTCCTCCAACATGCTAATCACACACTATTGGTGGGCCACAGGTCTGAACTTTGTCAAAATGGTGAAAAGAAATGAGTTTTCCTCAGAAACGACCTGCCTTCATTTCCAGCAGTTTCGGATGCTGAGCTGTGTGTAGACACCACCCTTTGACCCCAGTCAAGCTGAGGGTGGGATGGGAAGCAGCAGACCAGGGTTCCACCCTAACCTGCCAGTAACGTGCCGTGTAACTCCAGGCACGTTGCCTCACCTGTCTGGCTCCTGTTTCCTTATCTGCAAAATGAGGGCAATGACCTAAAAGATCTCAAAGGCTCTGGGAGTCCTCAAAGGTGGACGAGTGTACAGAGCAGAACCCATGGATTTTCCTAGGATGGTTTTCTAAAGGAGTAGAAGATGCCTGGAAACAGCCTGAGGGAAGCCAGGGCTGTGGGAGTGAGCAAATGGGAGAAGGAGGGTCGGAGAAAGGAAGGGAGACCCTACACTACTGAGCCCCCAGCAACCCACCCTGATGTGTAGTTTAATCCTCACAGCCTGTGTTTGACCCTCCCTGGGGAATAGTTACTCCTGTGGGTTCTGGATTGGAGGAGCTTTTCAATCAGTCGTTTGAGCTATGTTTGCTGAAGGCCAGCATCTATTTCTTATTTCTTCTCTCAACCACCAGTCTCCTCTCATGTCCGTCTGCACCGTCTGCCTTCATTGCCAAACATCAGGAGGTCACTGCCCTCCTTATGAACCCAGAGGGTTAGACCAGGGAAGAACCTCTGAGATGGAGTCATCCTCCCCGTTCATTTTACAGATGAGGAACTGGGGCTCAGAGAAAGGAGGCAGCCAGAACCCAGGCTCCTGATGCGCTCCCTTACCGCGCCTCTCTTCTGCTCTTACTGTGACAGCCTGCCTCTGCTTAGAGGGTGGCCCTGTGGGCTGGCAGCCTTTGCCTCGCTTCACTTTAATTTTAGGAGAGCCCGAAGTGCCTCTACCAAAGGGGAGACAGAGACTGGCTACAGCACCCTTTATACTAGGAGGAGAGGCCCGTGCCCTCACCCCAGCCCCCCTCTTCTTACATGGCTTTCTGAGCCATAAGTGGAGAGATGTGTTAAATGCGCCAGATTCTCTGCTTGCCTGTGGAACTTAAAAAAAAAAAAAAAAGTGTTCTCTCATTCATAATGCCCAGAAAGTACTAGGCTCCTGCTTCCGGGAGCAGCCCGAGCTTCCCAGAGCCTAGGGCTTCTTGCTTCCTGCCAGTAGCAGCAGGGAACGCGGTCCCCGAAGCCCTCCAGGGTCTCGGTCCCTGTGTCAGGAAGGGGAGCGGCGGCGCACTCTAAACGGAGCCTTCCCATTGGCTGCCGATGATGTCATCACCTGCCAGGTCGACCATCCCCAGCTAAGACCCGGCGCTAATTCTTGGCTCATTTTTTATGTGGAAATTAAGTGTTCTACTCCCCAAAGACATGAGAATCACCCTCAGGGGAGCACTAACCTTGAATATCTAAAAATGACTCCAGCTCGGGCCACCGCGACAGCTGCTCCAGGTCTGGGCGTGTAGGCCCCCTTTGTCATCCGGGGGCAAACCCAGGCCTGAGGACCCCGCCGTCGTGGGGCTTGGAGGCCGAAGCCATCCCCCGGCCGTGATCTGCCCCGGGAGCCCCGCCTCGCCCGGCCGGCCGCGGTCCAGACAGGCGGCTAAGGCGGCCCCTCTCCCCCACCAGGTCGACTTCGGATGTTGGGAGCAAGACCAGGATGGCCGAGTCCGTGGGACCTGAGCCCGCCCAGCTGCACGACAGCGCCTCCTTCGCGCAGGTGTCCCGAGGCCCTGTGTCCGTGGCGCAGTTGGATCAGTCGGCTTTAAATTACTCAGGTGGGCAAGAGGAGAAAAGCCTGGAAGAAGCCCGCGCCCTGCGCCAGCCCCCACGCTGTGCACTTTCTCCTCCCTGCTCTCCACGTTCTACCTGCCACTGTCAGGAATCAAAGCGACTCTATTTCTGGATCCCCTCTGGACTTCAGTAGCCCTGGCTAGAAGAGCTACTGCTTTTATTTCTTAAAAAGATCTGAACTCTGACAAAATATTAAGATAGGTTAACGGTCAGGGTGGATGTTCACATTTTGCCAGCCTTAAGGCCTGTTAAAAATTTATTATATATATCTTTAAAGCATTCCAGATACAACTATCCACTCCCAACTCATTCCCCTTCTCCCCAGAGGTAATCACAGTCTTTAAGTCATGGGCTTTCACTACATATATATACAATATATATATTAATGCTTTGCATATTTTAAATTTACATAAGTGATGTTAAGCTATACCTTTCCTTTTGCACTTTGTTTTCTTGGCTTAACATTGTTTTCAGGAGTTCTCCAGGTTGCTACACACATATTGATCTAGTTCATTTGTTCACACTGCCATATGGTATTCCATTATGTGATATGCCACCATTTATCCTATCCCCTAGTGAGAGACATATTGGTTGTTTCCAGTTTTTTGCTATTACAAACAATGTCAATGAACATGGAGGTTTGAACATGCCCTAATGGGTTTTTTTCATTTATCCAAATCATACCTTTTAGGCTAAAACTGCAAACACCCGGTTGTCAACACTTACTAAAGCATACTGTGTCCAGAAATGCCACCAGTGAAATCTATTCCTTTTGGTTCCTCTTCTTGGCTCTTGAAAAATACCCATCCTCCTGGGAGGAAAACACCTGGCACCCCAGCAGGTCAGGGGTGTTGGGATGGGGATGGGGGAGTCGGTGAGGGCTCGGCAAGGATTGTTGAGCCATCACTTCTCTAGAAAGCTAGGTCTGAGTCCCAGCAGGTGATGCCTCCACTACTGTCTGGGCAGGTGAGCAGGGCTGGGGCAGCAGGTGGAGGTGTGATGCCTTCCCATCAGCCCTTCCCCCAAGGCCAGAGTCCTCCCATTTCCCAGCTTCCCCCAGCTTGTGCATATGTCAGCCCAGCGGGCGAGGTGCTGGCCTAATCTCACCCGTCCATCTCCTCCGTGCCAGGTAATACGGTGCCGGCAGTGTTCGCCATTCCAGCTGCCAACAGACCCGGCTTCACGGGCTACTTCATCCCGACGCCTCCCTCGTCCTACAGGAACCAGGCCTGGATGTCTTACGCAGGAGAGAATGAGCTCCCGAGCCAGTGGGCTGATTCGGTGAGACCCTCGCTGATTCCCTCACAACTTTACCTGCTTGACACCCTTCAGGGAGAAAAGGGATGTGAGGCTGAGACTGAGCATTTTGTTATCTCAGGCCCCCTCCCGCCAACCAGGTGGCTAAAATCAGCTATTAGAGGAGACAGTGCAGGGGAGGGGAGTGTGATGTCCTTTGACACGGGAGCCTTCCGTCAGATTCCACCTCTTTCCGGAGGGCACCCTTAATCAAATACAGTTTTATAATAACTACCATTTTTTGAGTATTTTCTAGGTGCCAGGCACTATATTAGATGTTCTATTTATGTTATCTTATTTAATCTTCAAGAGACCTATCATGTAGGTATTATTCCCCTGATGTGTCCAGCAGTCAGACCTGCATTTTTCTGGCTCCAAAGCCTTTACTAAATTTGTTCCTTTCAGCTTTAAAATCCTGTGAAAAGTTTAGATGCAATACCGGAAAATGAAGTATTAGAAACCCAAGACTGAATTACTTTGCATGTAGATCTAAAGCTTTCTGCCTGTCTTCCAGCCGAAGACTGTCTTGTCACGGTCTCCTGGTTTCTTCCTTCATTATACTAGTAGGAGTTTTGGGCACGGTAGACCTGGCCCAGCCTGGACCAAGGAGGGGCAGCAGCAACCAGATGAACCTGGATATTCACACCCAAACCTGCCTCTGAGCCACCTGTCAAGCGCTGCCTAGTGAAAAACAAAAAACAAGCAAACAAAAATAGCACAATGATGGCCTCTAGAATGAGTTGCTCCGCTCCCTGTGTGAGATCATCCATCATGGATGAGAAAGGCAGGCTGTTTCCTAGGGCCCCGTGGTGCTGTATGTCATTTTAGGGTTTGGTCTCAGCATTTGAAATACAGCCTAGATTTAGGAAACACATTGACGCCTGTGTCATCTTTTCTCTCTGTCTAAACCCCTGGGATCCATACTTTCTACCCCTCCAGATTCAATTCAACCTCAGCGTTGGTGTCTCTTCTTATTGTAGTGATGCCACGTGTAAACAACATCATCAGGGTAAAACTACCCTACGTATATTAATTTTCCTAATAATCAAAGCTATTCCTTTAATTTCCAAAATATTTAAAAAACATACGCCACCCTGAATTTTTAAATTCTGGAATGAATTACATCCTTCTCCCCTCCTTCTTTAAAAGAAAAACATAATTTACTTTGTCTTTAACGAATGATTCAGCGTCATTATTATGGCTCACTGTACTAAAATGACATTTTGTCAGATGGGCTCTGACGGTTTGTAGGATTATTGCCCCTATGTCAGGCATCTCTAAACTATTATAATTTTTGGAATTATTATAAGGCTTAGTATGTTTTTTTTTTCTCTGACCTTGCTCCCAGCTCACACCTTGCTCAATTTCCCCACTTTCAGATATACACTCACCCTTAAATATGCTTCTCCTAATGCTCTGTTATCTGCAAACAAGGCATGTCTGAGATCATTAGAGTTGTTTGTAGAGCTGGAGTAAATAGTCTCTGAGAGAGTAACTGGAGGGGTTCCCTACTGTTCAGTCTACAAATCTTAACGCGGGAGTGTATGGCATCTCTTTTGGTTGTTTGTGGGCCTTTTTTGCTTCCTTTGTCATGCTCAGCTCTTCTAAACAGCTGAACTCACTGGGTGTGAGTTGATCAGTTCAGAGGTTATTCACCTCCATAATTCCACTTGCAGTCTAAATATAATGTGTACTTTCCAGAAAGTGTTGATACTTGTGCTAATTAAGCAGTAGACCTGCAGCTTTGTCAGCTCACCCTCTGCATGCAGGGTGCACTGGGTGCTTTGCAGGAGTCAGCAAAAGTATTTACAAAACCTTGTCCCTGGGTTTCCCTAGTGGCACAGTGGTTAAGAATCCGCCTGCCAATGCAGGGGACACGGGTTCGAGCCCTGGTCCGGGAAGATCCCACATGCCACGGAGCAACTAAGCCCGTGTGCCACAACTCCTGAGCCTGTGCTCTAGAGCCCGTGAGCCAAAACTACTGAGCCCATGTGCCACAGCTACTGAAGCCCACGTGCCTAGAGCCCATGCTCCGCAACAAGAGAAGACACCACAATGAGAAGCCTGCGTACTGCAACAAAGACCCAACGCAGCCAAAAATAAATAAATAAATTTATAAAACAAACAAACAAACAAACAAAAAACCTTGTCCCTTGCCTTCAAGATACTTACAGATAATACTTAGCCAGGCTTATGGTGACATCAGATACCTTTGGGTTCATGATGCCTTAAAGATGAAGGAAGAGGAGCCCAGCAAATCAAAATGTAATCTTTTGGACATGATGACTTGATCACCATGCCACCCCCCATTGTGAGGGAGCGCTAGTTTCCTATTAGTTGTTTTTAAAAGGAAAGTGATTGCTGCAGCCTAAATGGGTCTTTCCTGGAGCCCCATTACCACCTGCAGTTAAGCAGGGCAGCGTGCCCATGCGTGGAGCACAGCAGCCAGGAACCAAGCTGGGAGGTCAGGTGCTTTATTGCATTTGAAATTCAGCACAGGAGGCTCAGAGGGACCAGATGTCAGCTTGAGAAAGATACTCCAGTGGGGAAAATGTTCACCCTCCACATCCATGTGAGAAGAAAAAGGCCCCCACCATCATTTGGATGTCTGACCGTCCTGATCCCAGGCATCCAGATATAAGGAGCTAGCTTGTATAAAATCACCTGGACCTGGCTTGACAAATAAGTTTCATCCTTGGTGCTGAATGGAGAGGGATTGAGAGGGGGTTCCCAGGCTCATCAGGAAAGTGTGCTGTGATCAATAGGTGATGCCTGCCACAGGCACTGGCTAGGGAAGGAGTGGTGTTTGCCAGCCCTGCATTTTGGCCCACAAGGTGTGGTGGCTCCCGCCTGCATCTACTGTGAGGGAGGAAGAGTATGTCATCTCCTCCTCTTCCCTGCTTCTGAGTATTACCCTGAGGCCACTGCAGTGGCGTCAGGTGTCCCTGGCCTGTCCCAGCCACAAGCACCAAGTTGCTTAATGCTGCAAAACTGGGAGGTCTCAAGAGTTGGACACTGACCCTCAGCTCCAGCTGAACTTGAAATGCAGGGAAAGGGGGCATGGCAGCTTCCTTCTCAAACATACGGCACCAGTTGGTCAACCTTCGGTGATTTTCAAATTGTGCTGCTCAGAGCCCCAGGTCTGAGACACTCCCTACTGTGTACCATGCACAGTTCTGGGCACTGGTGCACAGTGGTAAGCAGGTGAGACACAGTTCTGCCCTCACAGTCGATGCCTGAGACAGGCGATGGTATTGTGAGTGATGACTGCTATGCTAGACAAAGTGCATTGAAGGACCTTACAGGGACCCCTCAGCTAATATAGGACTGGGGAAGGTCTCCCGGAAGAAAGGGAGTTTGAGCTGAGACCTGACAGGCAAGTCCCGTGTCCTGGCCTTGGCTCTCTGTTAGCCCCCAGTCACCTGTGCGTTCCCAGCTGTGTGGCCCAAGGGCTCGGACAGTCCGGCTCTGATTTTCCTCTAAGATGCAAGTGAACTATATTTGCTACTTTGTCTTCCTTTGCCAGGTCTGGTAGGGAAATTAAAGCCCCAAACTTTGGGACATCCGTCCCATCACTTCTTCCCTCACTCGGGTCCTTTCCGACTCTTACCTGGTCCATTGAGGTAGCCTCAGAACTCATCTCCTCTCCATCTCCAGTGGGTCCACCTCCAGAGTGTCCTTCCTAAAATACAGACCTTTCCTCTGCCTGACACCCTTTGGTGGCTCCCAGGCCAGGCCTTCTCCAGAGGGCTTGTCAGAACCTCTGGCAGGGACTGGGAGAGGCCTGCTTTCCTACTACACATTTGCCCATACAAAATTCTGAATCCTCACCCAACCCCATCCCACTCCATCCTCACCAGTGCCCAAACAGACATCTCTGTAAAGAATAGAAACACACTCAATGCCTTAGAAGTGTGCCATAGAAAACTTTACCCTGTAGCCTGGCGTTCAGCAGCTTTTTGATCTGGCCCTGACTGCCTGTCTTCCTGAGCTCCCCTCATACCCCACATACCCTCTCTGGTCAGACCAAATCACTGAACCTCCCTCAGTGCACCTTCCTCTGTGTACCTCCAGGCCTCTGCATTGCTTTTCCCTCTACCTGGAATGCCCCTCCCACCTTGTCTTCTGAAAAACAGCCTCTTCATCTTCCAGACTCAGCTAAGCTGCTTCTCCCAGAAAGCTGCCTGACATGTGTCCCATTCACAGTAGCACCCCATACCTACATCATCCATGGGCATTTATCTTGCCGTGTTGCAGTTAACATTATGGGATATAAAGGCCTTCTGTGGATTACCATGGAACAGCATCCCCTTTTATGGCACTGTTTCTGTGGGAAAGTTGATCCTGAATTCCAGATCATTGCCCTGTCCTTATTACTATACGTGTCCATATATTAAAGCATAGAACTGTGTATCTTCCACTTTTAATGAAAAGAGAAATTTTTTTCAAGAAACCAAGATCGTATTCCAGATCCAAGACAATATAGTGCAGTGACTAACTCCCAGCCTGGAGCTGCATCTCTCAGTGGCTTGTTAGCTGTGGCACCTTCGATTGAGGCGCTGTTTGCTTCAGTTTCCTCTTCTGTAAAATAAGGGTAACAATACCTACCTCCTAGGTTGTTGTTTTGAGAATTAAATGAGACCACGATTGGAAAGCCCTTAGCACAGGGCTCATTCAGTGTTAGCTGTTATAATCAGTGATAAATCCCTGAGTCCTTTTTAAAAAAAATACATAATTAAAGTCTATTTAATTTTTTAACATCTTTATTGGAGTATAATTGCTTAACAATGTTGTGTTAGTTTCTGCTATATAACAGAGTGAATCAGCTATACGGATATATATATATCCCCATGTCCCCTCCCTCTTGCATCTCCCTCCCACCCTCCCTATCCCACCCCTCTAGTTGGTCACAAAGCACGGAGCTGATCTCCCTGTGCTATGCAGCAGCCTCCCACTAGCTAGCTATTTTACATTTGGTAGTGTATATATGTCCATGCCACTCTCTCACTTTGTCACAGCTTACCCTTCCCCCTCCCTGGGTCCTCAAGTCCATTCTCTGAGTCTGCATCTTTATTCCTGCCCTGCCACTAGGTTCATCAGTACCGTTTTTTTACATTCCATATATATGCATTAGCATACAGTATTTGTTTTTCTCTTTCTGACTTACTTCACTCTGTATGACAGACTCTAGGTCCATCTACCTCACTACAAATAATTCAATTTCGTTTCTTTTTATGGCTGAGTAATATTCCATTGTATATATGTGCCACATCTTCTTTATCCATTCATCTGTCGATGGACACTTAGGTTGCTTCCATGTCCTGGCTATTGTAAATAGTGCTGCAGTGAACATTGTGGTACCATGTCTCTTTTTTTTTTTTTTTTTTTTTTTTTGCAGTACGTGGGCCTCTCACTCTTGTGGCCTCTCCCATTGCGGAGCACAGGCTCCGGACGCGAAGGCTCAGCGGCCATGGCTCATGGGCCTAGCCGCTCCGTGGCACGTGGGATCTTCCCGGACCGGGGCATGAACCCGTGTCCCCTGCATCGGCAGGTGGACTCTCAACCACTGTGCCACCAGGGAAGGCCCCATGTCTCTTTTTAAATTATGGTTTTCTCAGGGTATATGCCCAGTAGTGAGATTGCTGGGTCGTATGGTAGTTCTATTTTTAGTTTTTTAAGGAACCTCCATACTGTTCTCCATAGTGGCTGTATCAATTTCCATTTCCACCAACAGTGCAAGAGGGTTCCCTTTTCTCCACACCCGCTCCAGCATTTATTGTTTGTAGATTTTTTGATGATGCATTCTGACCGGTGTGAGGTGATACCTCATTGTGGTTTTGATTTGCATTTCTCTAATGATTAATGATGTTGAGCATCCTTTCATGTGTTTGTTGGCAATCTGTATGTCTTCTTTGGCAAAATGTCTATTTAGGTCTTCTGCCCATTTTTGGATTAGGTTGTTTGTTTTTTTGATATTGAGCTGCATGAGCTGCTTGTATATTTTGGAGATTAATCCTTTGTCAGATGCTTCATTTGCAAATATTTTCTCCCATTCTGAAGTTTGTCTTTTCGTCTTGTTTATGGTTTCCTTTGCTGTGCAAAAGCTTTTAAGTTTTATTGCATCCCATTTGTTTATTTTTGTTTTTATTTCCATTTCTCTAGGAGGTGGATCAAAAAGGATCTTGCTGTGATGTATGTCATGGAGCGTTCTGCCTATGTTTTCCCTCTGAGAGTTTTATAGTGTCTGGCCTTACATTTAGGTCTTTAATCCATTTTGAGTTTATTTTTGTGTATGGTGTTAGGGAGTGTTCTAATTTCATTCTTTTATATGTAGCTGTCCAGTTTCCTGAGCACCACTTATTGAAGAGGCTGTCTTTGAACAGGCTATCCTGTTCCATTGAGCTATATTTCTGTTTTTGTGCTAGTACCATACTGTCTTGATTACTGTGGCTTTGTAGTATAGTCTGAAGTCAGGGAGCCTGATTCCTCCAGCTCCGATTTTCTCTCTCAAGATTGCTTTGGCTATTCGGGGTCTTTTGTGTATCCATACAAATTGTGAAGTTTTTTATTCTAGTTCTGTGAAAAATGCCCTTGGTGGTTTGTTGGGGATTGCATTGAATCTGTAGATTGCTTTAAGTAGTATAGTCATTTTCACAATATTGATTCTTCCAAACCAAGAACATGGTATATCTCTCCATCTGTTTGTATCATCTTTAATTTCTTTCATCAGTGTCTTATAGTTTTCTGCATACAGGTCTTTTGCCTCCTTAGGTAGGTTTCTTCTTAGGTATTTTATTCTTTTTGTTGCAGTGGTAAATGGGAGTGTTTCCTTAATTTTTCTTTCAGATTTTTCATCATTAGTGTATAGGAATGCAAGAGATTTCTGTGCATTAATTTTGTATCCTGCTACTTTACCAAATTCATTGATTAGCTCTAGTAGTTTTCTGGTAATGTCTTTAGGATTCTCTATGTATAGTGTCATGTCATCTGCAAACAGTGACAGCTTTACTTCTTCTTTTCCAATTTGGATTTCTTTTGTTTCTTTTTCTTCTCTGATTACTGTGGATAAAACTTCCAAAACTATGTTGAATAATAGTGGTGAGAGTGGGCAACCTTGTCTTGTTCCTGATCTTAGTGGAAATGGTTTCAGTTTTTCACCATTGAGAATGATGTTGGCTGTGGGTTTGTCATATATGGCCTTTATTATGTTGAGGTAAGTTCCCTCTATGCCTACTTTCTGGAGGGTTTTTATCATAAATGGGTGTTGAATTTTGTTGAAAGCTTTTTCTGCATCTATTGAGATGATCATATGGTTTTTCTCCTTCAATTTGTTAATATGGTGTGTCACATTGATTGATTTGCGTATATTGAAGAATCCTTGCATTTCTGGGATCAACCCTACTTGATCATGGTGTATGTCCTTTTAATGTGCTGTTGGATTCTGTTTGCTAGTATTTTGTTTAGGAGTTTTTGCATTTATGTTCATCAGTGATATTGGCCTGTAGTTTTCTTTTTTTGTGACATCTTCATCTGGTTTTGGTATCAGGGTGGTGGTGGCCTCGTAGAATGAGTTTGGGAGTGTTCCTCTCTCTGCTATATTTTGGAAGAGTTTGAGAAGGATAGGTGTTAGCTCTTCTCTAAATGTTTGATAGAATTCATCTATGAAGCCATCTGGTTCTGGGCTTTTGTTTGTTGGAAGATTTTTAATCACAGTTTCAATTTCACTGCTTGTGATTGGTCTGTTCATATTTTCTATTTCTTCCTGGTTCAGTCTCAGAAGGCTGTACTTTTCTAAGAATTTGTCCATTTCTTCGAGGTTGTCCATTTTATTGGCATATAGTTGCTTGTAGGAATCTCTCATGATCCTTTGTATTTCTGCAGTGTTAGTTGTTACTTCTCCTTTTTCATTTGTAATTCTGTTGATTTTAGCCTTCTCCCTTTTTTTCTTAATCAGTCTGGCTAATGGTTTATCAATTTTGTTTATCTTCTCAAAAAACCAGATTTTAGTTTTATTGATCTTTGCTATTGTTTCCTTCATTTCTTTTTCATTTCTTTCTGATCTGATCTATATGACTTCTTTCCTTCTGCTAACGTTGGGGTTTTTTTGTTCTTCTTTCTCTAATTGCTTTAGGTGTAGGTTTAGGTTATTTATTTGAGATTTTTCTTGTTTCTTGAGGTAGGATTGTATTCCTATAAATTTCGCTCTCAGAACTGCTTTTGCTGCATCCCATAGGTTTTGGGTCATCGTGTTTTCATTGTCATTTGTTTCTAGGTATTTTTTTATTTCCTCTTTGATTTCTTCAGTGATCTCTTGGTTATTTAGTAGCATATTGTTTAGCATCCATGTGTTTGTATTTTTTACAGTTTTTTTCCTGTAATTGATATCTAGTCTCATAGCGTTGTGGTCAGAAAACATACTTGATACGATTTCAGTTTTCTTAAATTTACTGACGCTTGATTTGTGACCCAAGATATGATCTATCCTGGAGAATGTTCCATGAGCACATGAGAAGAAAGTGTATTCTGTTATTTTTGAATGGAATGTCCTATAAATATAAATTAAGTCCATCTTGTTTGATGTATCATTTAAAGCTTGTGTTTCCTTATTGATTTTCATTTTGGATGATCTGTCCATTGGTGAAAGTGGGGTGTTAAAGTCCCCTACTATTATTGTGTTACTGTCAGTTTCCCCTTTTATGGCTGTTAGCATTTGCCTTATGTATTGAGGTGCTCCTATGTTGGGTGCGTAAATATTTACAATTGTTATATCTTCTTCGTGGATTGATCCCTTTATCATTATATAGTGTCCTTCTTTGTCTCTTGTAATAGTCTTTATTTTAAGGTCTATTTTGTCTTATATGAGAATTGCTACTCCAGCTTTCTTTTGATTTCCATTTGCATGGAATATCTTTTTCCATCCCCTCACTTTCAGTCTGTTTGTGTCCCTAGGTCTGAAGTGGGTCTCTTGTAGACAGCATATGTACAGGTCTTGTTTTTTTATCCATTCAGCCAGTCTGTGTCTTTTGGTTGGAGCATTTAATCCATTTACATTTAAGGCAGTTGTCAATATGTATGTTCCCATTACCATTTTATGAATTAATTTGGGTTTGTTATTGTAGGTCTTTTCCTTCTCTTGCGTTTCCTGCCTAGAGAAGTTCCTTTAGCATCTGTTGTAAAGCTGTTTTGGTGGTGCTGAATTCTCTTAGTTTTTGCTTGTCTGTAAAACTTTTAATTTCTCTGTCGATTCTGAATGAGATCCTTGCTGGGTAGAGTAATCTTGGTTGTACGTTTTTCCCTTTCATCACTTTAAATATGTCCTGCCACTCCCTTCTGGCTTGCAGAGTTTCTGCTGAAAGATCAGCTGTTAACCTTATGGGGATTCCCTTGTATGTTATTTGTTGTTTTTCCCTTGCTGCTTTTAATATTTGTTCTTTGTATTTAATTTTTCATGGTTTGATTAATATGTGTCTTGGAGTGTTTCTCCTTGGATTTGTCCTGTATGGGACTCTCTGTGTTTCCTGGACTTGATTGACTATTTCCTTTCCCATATTAGGGAAGTTTTCAAGTATAATCTCTTCAAATATTTTCTCAGTCCCTTTCTTTTTCTCTTCTTCTTCTGGGACCCCTATAATTTGAATGTTGGTGCATTTAATGTTGTCCCACAGGTCTCTGAGACTGTCCTCAATTCTTTTCATTCTTTTTTCTTTATTCTGCTCTATGGTATTTATTTCCACTATTTTATCTTCCAGGTCACTTATCCGTTCTTCTGCATCAGTTATTCTGCTATTGATTCCTTCTAGAGAGTTTTTAATTTCATTTATTGTGTTGTTCATCATTGTTTGTTTGGTCTTTAGTTCTTCTAGGTCCTTGTTAAACGTTTCTTGTATTTTCTCCATTCTATTTCCAAGATTTTGGATCATCTTTACTATCATTACTCTGAATTCTTTTTCAGGTAGACTGCCTATTTCTTCTTCATTTGTTTGGTTGGTGGGTTTTTACCTTGCTCCTTCATCTGCTACATATTTCTGTCTTCTCATTTTGTTTAACTTACTGTGTTTGGGGTCTCCTTTTCTCAGGCTGCAGGTTCATAGTTCCCATTGTTTTTGGTGTCTGCCCCCAGTGGGTGAGGTTGGTTCAGTGGCTTGTGTAGGCTTCCTGGTGGAGGGACTGGTGCCAGAGTTCTGGTGGGTAGGGCTGTGTCTTGTCCCTCTCGTGGGCGTGGCTGCATCCGGTGGTGTTTTTTGGGGTGTCTGTGAACTTAGTATGACTTTAGGCAGCCTCTCTCTTAATGGGTGTGGTTGTGTTCCTGTCTTGCTAGTTGTTTGGCATCGGGTGTCCAGCACTGGAGCTTGCTGGCTGTTGGGTGGAGCTGGGTCTTAGTGTTGAGATGGAGATCTCTGGGAGAGCTCTTGCTGATTGATATTATGTGGGGCTGGGAGGTCTCTGGTGGTCCAATGTCCTGAACTCGGCTCTCCCACCTCAGAGGCTCAGGCCTGACACCCGGCCAGAGCACCAAGACCCTGCCAGCCTCAATGGCTCGGAAGTAAAGGAAGAGAAAAAAGGAGGAAAAAACCCAACAAACAACAGATAGAACCCCAAACCAAATGGTAAAAGCAAAACTAAACAGACAAAATCATAGAAAGGAACATGAAAAAGAAAACAAAAAACGACAACAAAATAAAACAAACAGTCAGAACCCTAGGACAATGGTTAAAGCAAACCTAAACAGACAAAATCACACAAAGAAACATACATATACACACTCACAAAAAGAGAAAAAAAGGAAAAAAATTTTTTTAGTTTAAAAAATAATAAACTTTTAAAAAAGAGATCAACCAAACCAATAAAAAAATCCACCAATGATAACAAGCACTAAAAACTAAACTAAGATAAACATCAAATTCAGAAACAAGTCAGATGCAGAAAGCAAACCCCAAGTCTGCACTTGCTCCCAAAGTCCACTGCCTCAATTTGGGGAACATTTGTTGTCTATTCAGGTATTCCACAGATGGAGGGTTCATCACGTTGCTTGTAGGGATTTAATCTGCTGCTCCTGAGGCTGCACGGAGAACTTTCCCTTTCTCTTCTTTGTTCACACAGCTCCTGGGGTTCAGCTTTGGTCTTGGCCCCGCCCCTGAATGTAGGCCACCCTCAGGCATCTGTTCCCACCCAGACAGGAGGGTTTAAAGCAGTGGCTGATTAGAGCTCTCTTGCTCACTCAGGCTGGGAAGAGGAAGGGGTACAGTAGTCATAATTGTAACTCGGAGCGAGCCTGCAGTGGCAGAGGCCAACATGACATTGCAACAGGCTGAGGTGCGCCGTGTGTTCTCCTGGGGAAGTTGTCCCTGGATCTCAGGACCCTGGCAGTGGTGGGCTGCACAGGCTCCTGGGGGGTGGGGTGGGTAGTGACCTGTGCTTGCACACAGGATTCTTGGTGGCAGCAGTGGCAGCGTTAGCATTTCATGCTTGTCTCTGGGGTGTGAGCTGATAGCTGCGGCTCGCACCTGTCTCTGGAGCTTGCTTAGGTGGTTCTCTGAATCCCCTCTCCTCTCACACCCCGAAACAATGGTCTCTTGCCTTTTCAGCAGGTCCAGACTTTTTCCCTGACTCCCTCCCAGCTAGCTGTGGTGCACTAGCCCCCTTCAGGCTGTGTTCACGCAGCCAACCCCAGTTCTTTCCCTCGGGTCTGACCTCTGAAGCCCAAGCCTCAGCTCCCAGCCCCTGCCCACCCTGGCGGGTGAGCAGACAAGCCTCTCAGGCTGGTGTGTGCTGGTCGGCACCGATCCTCTGTGTGGGAATCTCTCTGCTTTGCCCTCTGCACCCCTGTTGCTGCGCTCTCTTCTGTGGCTCTGAAGTTTCCCTCCCACCCACCCTCCATCTCCGCCAGTGGAGGGGCTTCCTAGTGTGTGGAAACTTTTCCTCTTTCACAGCTCCCTCCCAGAGGTGCAGGTCCCATCCCTATTCTTTTGTTTCTGTTTTTCCTTTTGTCTTTTGCCCTACCCAGGTACTTGGGGAGTTTCTTGCCTTTGGGGAAGTCTGAGGTCTTCTGCCAGCATTCAGTAGGTGTTCTGTAGGAGTTGTTCCACATGTAGATGTATTTTTGATGTATTTGTGGGAAGGAAGGTGCTCTCCGCATCTTTCGGCTCCTCCGTCTTGAAGGTCTCTCCCGCGAGTCCTTTGACATCCATAAAGAACAACAGTTCTTTTGGCTAGATGGTGCTTATATTAAAAAGGTAGCCAGGTAGATTCAGATGTAGATTCAGGTATGTGCCCACTGTTTGCATACTGTTTAAAACACGTATTTAATTCATCCAACCAGCAGATCCAGTGAGTCCAAATCATCTGTTTTCCAAACAGGCTGCAGCTTTTGTATCTGCACAATGGTGCGTTGCCTTCATTTTCTTCTAAATCTCTTTCCTTGTCCTCAGTCCCCTCCTGCTTTGGTATCGAGTGCGTCCTATGACTTGAGCTGCTTCCTGACCCCAGGTCCTTGTCTTCTCTCCCAACATGCTTTGTAGGTCCCCCTGCCAGGGTACATCGAGGCTTACCCCCGGTCCCGGTATCAGCAGAACTCGCCCTCCAGGCTCCCTCGCCAGTACAGCCAGCCAGCCGGGCTGCACCCCAGCTTGGAGCAGGCCCCACTGCCCTCCGCAGCAGCCTCACAGCAGAGCCTGGCGGAGAATGACCCGTCCGACACACCCCTGACCAACATCTCCACAGCAGCTCTGGTGAAGGCCATCCGGGAAGAGGTGGCCAAGCTGGCCAAGAAGCAGACGGACATGTTTGAGTTCCAGGTCTAATGCCTTTGCCCACTTCCAGACTCTGAGGAAACAGTCTTTGGGTTTCTCCAGCCTGGCTTGATGGGTCTGGAGGCACAGACGATGTGGGAGTCTTTCTCACCCTCAGTTTCTGAAAAGGTGAACAGTGGGGCTTCTGGGAAACAAGAAACTCTTGAACAACTGGATGCTTGGCTTATTCAACTGATTGTATGTCAACAAGTCCCCATGTGGGACCATATGTTTGATACTCTGTGACATTAACTGTTTGAACTGCGGGTGTATTTCCCTATGGAGCCTTAGTCACAAGAGATGCTCGCGAATCTACAGATTCCTGTCCAATGCCATATTTTAATAAATCACCAGAATGGGGAGAGCACAGCTCTATCTTCGGTGACCTCTGCATGTTAACTCTATTTTTGTGTTAAAGGCAATGCAGGCGTGTGATGAAGTCCCAGACTGTACTCTCTCTCATTCAGCCATGACTGTAATCGTTGCAATCACCTCCCGTCTCCAAGGGAGACACTGACTCCAGACAAGAAAGCTGAGTCCTTTTCTTTTAAAGGTTCATATTCAAAGTCAAATAAATTGGATGAAAATCAGTACTGTCAATGACTGCACTTATGAATAGTCCTGACTCTTTTCCCCCCGCAATTAATTCAACAAAGGCCAAGAAAGAGAGAAGATGAGAGGGAATGGTGGATTCGTGTTGACAGGTTTTTGAAAAGGTGTTGTCATTTTGGAAATACAGTATTCTGCAAGTTGGGCTCTGGCTGGAAGAGAATCGGTGCTAAGAGCTTTTAAGGTCCTACAAAAGAAAAACAGGTTTTCTTTGCCCTGCAATGAAGGTGGCCTGAGAATGAAGCTTCCCTCTTTTGGGGGACGATAGATACATCGACTTTTACAAGGAAACCTCTGTCTCTTCAGCAATGATGCCCAGCATGTGCTGCCCAGCGATACAAAAGGAAATAGTCATTGATGCCTGTTAGAAGCAGGAACAGTGGACCCAGTCTCCCCAGGCTGCAGCCTCTGTTTATAGAAGCTTCTGAATGCAGAATATCTGTTGATTTACATTTCAATGTAAATAACATTGTTAAAGGCGTATGGAGTTAGCTAGTCCCCTCCCGCACTCCTTCCCATAGTTAATTAATAGACATAGGAGGACATTTGCCAAAATGGCAGGCTTCTGACCTCATGATCATGATGTGGCAAATCAGCCTCCCTGGCATGGCAGGTAAGCCTCCAGAGCTCTGGGTGGACAATGCCTCGCAGCCCTAAGGCACCAGCTGCTGACTGTCAGTGCAAAATCGAAACAGCTACTGACTTCAGGTAGCCCAGGGGAGAGGACACCCTGGTGCCCTCACCAACTTTGGGAGCTATGCTCAATGTTGGGGGCTTACTTGGTGTCTGTTGGAGAGTGAAGTCCTGTCCTGCCTTCTCACCCATGATCCGTCTAGCTTCAGCTTGTATCCATCTCCTCTGAGTCCATCTTTCCATTCTCCTCATGAGTTTCTTTGGTCTTTATTGAGAGAAGAAGGTGGAAATTTTAAAACTGAGAGAAGAGTAGGAGTGGAATTGATTAGAGTGGGAGAGTCAAACTGTCAAAGCACAGACTTTTCAAAGAAGCTGTTTTTATTTCCCAATGGCAAATTGCCCTTTCTGGAATGTTCTGGAAATGATGTGTCATGGAATCCCCAAACGAGTCTCTTGTCCTGATGATATTAGGTAGTGTCCTTTTGGTATGCTGGTTGATCTTTCATAGTGTTAGTTTTTTGTTACTTAAAAAAAATCAGCTATAAATAAAATGTATTTTTGTAATTTCCATGTGTATATATGGTATATTTCTACCAATGGCTGCTTGTTGTAGTGCAAAACCTAAATCAGTTTGCAAAACACTGTGGACAGTGCAAGATTTTACTGACAGATTAACACAATGCCTAAGTCTATCCAAATAGGTATTCTGTGCACTTGAATGAACAAAGAGCCAAAGAAACTCAGCCTTTTCATGCAAACGGTATGAGTCTGATAAAGTCAGCTACATTGTCCCGCCTTATCAATGATATGAATATTTCATCAGTGCAATGATAGCAACCCGGTACTTTGTCTACTTGGTAAATGCCTGGAAATACTGTATGTGAAAATGAAGTTCCAAGACCTTAGTGTAATTTAAGTATAGGCACATGCTTTCAAGACAGTGTCTGTGTTTTGGATGTACCAGTGACTCGCAGAAAAGGAGCCCATAGTGTGCAGTGGTCTGGCTCCAGCTGGCTAAGAGGATGCAGAAAAATCATGGTGAGCTGTGTAGAACCCCATGAAATAGTCAGTCAATGGAGATGGCTAAAAATACAGCATGCTAAATCAGACACTCTTTTAAACGAGATACTGCAGGTTTAAGAGCAGTATATGGGAGGAAAACCTTAAGTTGAGAAGAAATCAAATCTCTTTGTGTTGTCCCACCAATGCAGAGATGGCCGCCATTGTTTGATATTCTGTGACTAAGATGTGGTCCCTTTTCTGAAGAGTCTCCTGACCTCATGGAAGTTATGGATACCTGGACAGCTGACTCAAAAGGCAGGTGGTCAAAAGTGCCCTGTGGAAGTGAACACAAGAGTTCCACGCAAACCCAGAGGCTCTGTGTTCCTCATGACCCTCCAGACAGTTGAAGAAGCCACAGAGGACATTGGTGACCTCAGAGAAGGAAGCTAAAGTCCGAAGAAGTGGAGTGATCTGCCCGAGGCCTCCAGCCCAAGCCCACTGACTCATGATCGGGCTTGCTTTCCATTGCACCATGCTGCCTGCACGCTTGCCTGAGACACGTTTCTTGAACTGTGCTAGGAAGTTCCAAAAGTAGACAAGGGTCATATGAGGGACTATCTACATTCTTGTGAAGAAAAAAGATAATTGAATATGTAAAGAACTTCAGATAAAGTGTATGAGGACAATGCATTTGTGGCATAATAAACATTTTTCGGAACTAGTTTCAACGTGAGTTTTCTGCATTCATGAAAAGAAAGGCATTTTGGCTTTTTCCAGAGAGCGCCATCAAGGAAATGGTGTTCTCTGCTGCTGTTCAAGACTTCAGGGGTGTGTTCTTCTCTCAGTGCCATGGGTCCAAACAGGCAGGTGGGGAGGCCACAGCAGCTTGTCACTGAGAGGTAGCCGATTCTGCACTTTGCATTAGGGGAGGCGATCCCGTGGTATAGGAACGTAAAAGTCTATTGCATGCCCCGGTACCTACCATCCGAGATGCGTTGGTACCTGTGGAATAGGAACTTGCCTCTTTCAGGGTGTGCTATGGACTGAATGTGTCCTCCGCAATTTCTATGCTGAAATCCTAACCCCCAATGTGATGATATTAGGAGGTGGGGCCTTGGGAGGTGCTTAGCTAGTGAGGGGAGCCCTCGTGAATGGGATTAATGCCCTTATAAAAGGGACCCCGGAAAGCTCTCTTGCCCTCTTTTCTGCCACATGAGGATAAAATAAGAAGTCGATAGTCTGCAACCCAGAAGAGGGCTCTCACCAGGACCTGACCATGCTGACACCCCGATCTTGGACTTCCATCCTCCAGAACTGTGAGAAATAAATGTCTGTTGTTTGTGAGCCACCCAGGCTATGGTTCTCTGTTATGGCAGCCTGAGCTGACTAATGACTAAGACAGGGTGGATCATGTAGGAATCAATTCTCCGATGCCAGAAGAAATTATATTGTGCATGTGCTGATTTAAGAATTCAGCAGAAGGGCATGTGATTTCTGAGCATTCCTGATGGAAGAATGGGTAGGAGGATATTGTTAGATTTGTGATATAAAAAAAGAAAAGAAGACTTCTGAGAGTATGGATGGAGGAGGAGAAAGATTTAAATACCTGACTAAAATAAGTGCTTCTCTAACAGGCAGAAATTAACAAAATAGATCAAAAGATTTAAATACCAGTTACCAATAAATAAGCTTCTCTTTTCTACGTAACACACAGGCGCTCATTGTTTAATGAAAAAAAAAATAACAGACATTATTTTAAAGTTGGAGAACAGAATTTAAGTGTAATTCACTCCTATTGCACATCAGAAAGTAGTTTGGACTTTTCTAACAAAATACAGCCATATACACTTAGGGAAAGATAGTAATTTAGCAGTGACTGCCTGGGGTCCAAGTATTAGAAATTAAATATGGCCATTTAGTCCAATCTTGAAGATATTCTAGTCAAGGAGCTTTGTGAGGACCAGAAACCCATTCACACTTGCTCAAATGTAGAGACTGACTGAGAAAATACAGGCAGACCTGAGAAATATTGTGAATTTGGTTCTAGACCGCCACAATAAAGCAAATATCACAATAATGTGAGTCACATTAATTTTGGAGTTCCCAGTGCATATAAAAGTTATATTTACACTATACTGTAGTCTATTAAATGTGAAATAGCATTATGTCTAAAAAAATACATACCTTAATTTAAAAACACTTTATTGGTAAAAAATGCTAACCATCATCTGAGCCTTCAGCGAGTTGTAATGTTTTTGCTGGTGGAGGGTCTTGCTTCAGTGTTAATGGCTGCTGACTGATCAGGATGGTGGTTGCTGAAGGTTGGCATGGCTGTGGCAATTTCTTAAAATAAGGCAATGATGAAGTTTGCTGCATTGATTGACTCTTCCTTTCATGAACGATTTCTCTATAGCTGCAATGCTGTTTGATAGCATTTTGACCACATTAGAACTTCTTTCAAAATTGAGTCAATCCTCTCAAAACACTGCTGCTGCCTTATCATCTAAGTCGTATTCTAAATCCTTTGTTGTCCTTTCAACAGCCTTCACAGCATCTTCACCAGGAGTAGATTCCATCTCAAGAAACCATTTTCTTTGCTCATCCATAAGAAGCAACTCCTCACCCATTACAGTTTTATCATGAGATTGCAGCAATTCAGTCACATCTTCAGGCTCCACTTTTAGTTCTCTTGCTGTTCCCACCACATCTGCAGTTACTTCCTCCACTGAAGTCATCCATGAGAATTGGAATCAACTTCTTCTAAACTCCTGTTATGTTGATATTTTGACCTCTTCCCACGAATCACAAGTGTTCTTAATGGTATCTAGAATAGTGAATCCTTTTCAGAACGTTTTCAATTGACTTTGCCCACATCCATCAGAGGAATCACTATCTATGAAGGCTTACAAAATGTATTTCTTAAATAATAAGACAAAGTCAAAAGTACTCCTTGATCCATGGGCTGCAGAATGGATGTGTTAGCAAGCATGAAAACAATATAATCTCATTGTACATCCCCATCAGAGCTCTTGGTTGACCAGGTGCATTGTCAATGAGCAGTACTATTTTTTAAAAAAATCTTTTCTGAGCAGTAATCTCAACAGTGGGCTTAAAATATTCATTAAACCATGTTGTCAAACAGATGTGCTGTCATCTGGGCTTTCTTGTTCCATTTATAGAGCACAGGCAGAGTAGATTTAGCATAATTCTTAAGGGCCCTAGGGTTCTTGGAATGGTAAATGAGCATTGGCTTCAACTTTAAGTCACCAGCTGCATTAGCCTCTAACAAGAGAGTCAGCCAGTCCTTTGAAGTTTTGAAGCCAGGCATTGGCTTCTCCTCTCTGGCTATGAAAGTCCTGGATGACATCCCCTTCTAACATAAGGCTGTTTTGTTGTATGGCTGTTAGCATAACTGATGCCATCTTGGACGCTTAGTTTCTCCTGTCCTTTTCCTGACCTCACCCAGGACTGTACTGTGCAGTGAATCACTTCTCTGTCATCAAAGGCTTTGTAGTTAATAGATACTGTTTAATAATCATTAGGATCAGGTAGCCTCTATGCCCTCTAGTCACCAAACAATGATGGAAACCTTCCCTGATGCATTCCTGGTGCCCAAGAGACTAGTAACCCGCCATAAATCTTGCCTTAGGAATGCACGCCCTGTTTCCAAGCACATACCTCCGTATTCTAGGTTAGCTATAAAATTGTCCCAATGGCCCCTCGGCAGTGCAGAATGCTTCTGGATCGTTGTCCACCTGATCCCACCCTGTGAGTAAATTACCCAATAATAAACTGATCCATTGATTACGTGGAGCTTCCTGCCTAATTTTTCAGTCTCAAGATGCCTTCTCAGTTTGGTGGGTACTTCTCGTTCTCTCTGTCCTCCAACATTCGTCTACATTGACAGTCTGTTGTTTAGTGCAGTCACCTTCATTAATCATCTCAGCTGTATCTTCTGGGTAACTTGCTGCAGCTTCTACATCAGCACTTACTGCTTCACCTTGTGCTTTTATGTTTTGGAGATGGCTTCTTTCCTTAAAGCTCATGAACCAAACTCTGCTACCTTCAAGCTTTTCTTCTGCAGCTTCCTCACCTCTCAGCCTTCATGGAATTGAAGAGAGCTGGGGCCTTGCTCTGGATGGGGCTTTGATTAAGGGAGTGTTGTAGCTGGTGGGATCTTTAGACTACTAAAACTTTTTCCAGATCAGCCATAGGCTGCTTTACTTTCTTATCATTTGTGTTTTCACCGGAGTAGCACTTTTAATTTCCTTCAAGAACTTTTTCTTTGCACTCACATCTTGGCTAACTGTTTGGTGCAAGAGGCCTAGCTTTTGGCCTGTCTCAGCTTTCAACATGCCTTCCTTTCACTAAGCCTAATCACTTTCGGCTTTGGATTTAAAGTGAGAGACATTGGACTCTTTCTTTCACTTGAACATTTAGAGGCCATCGTAGGGTTATTAATTATCCTAATTTCAATATTGTTGTATCTCAGGGTATAGGGAGGCCCAAGAAGAGGGAGAGAAGAAATGGGGGAACAGCCAGTCAGTGGAGCAGTCAGAACACACACAACATTGACTAAGTGTGTCCTCTATATGGGTGTGGTTCATGGCGCCCAAAACAATTACAATAGTAACATCAAAGATCAGTGATCCCAGAGCAACATAAAAAAATAATAATGAAAAAATTGAAATATTGCAAGAATTACCAAAATGTGATGCAGAGACATGAAGAGAACAAATGCTGTTGGAAAAATGGTGCCAACAGACTTGCTCGACACAAGGTTGCCACGAAACTTCGATTTATAAAAAAATGAAATATCTGCAAAGTGCAATAAAGCAAAGCGCAATAAGACCAGGTGTGCCTACGCAGGGCCACTTCATGGAAACAAAACAGCTCCCGATGGGGAGGGATGGAGACTGCCGTTCTCCCCCTGGCTCGCTCTCTCCTGTTCTCTCTCCACACGGGCTTTCACCTCTGTTTTTCTCTGCATACCTGCTCCGTTCTCCTGCTGCCCTCGGCCTACTGTCCTTCTCTGTTTTCTCATTAGTGTGTATGTAGCTGAAAATCCACCCCAGGACCCACTCTGCACAACTTTACCCTTTCATTACCCACCCCTTTCTGGCTGCCATCTCTGTGCCCCCCGGGCAAATTTTTGAGACTCGGATTGGTACAGTTCATCCACCTACAATGAGCCACCCTTGGGTCAGGTGCCTATACAATCAGCTGTCAGCAAGGAGACAGGGTCATGTAACATAAGCATGGCCCCCGCCCTGGACTGACCCTTTCAGTGAGGGCTTTTGCTGCGGGCTTGTACCCAGAGGAGGAAGCATGAGTGGGCAGGTCCTTCGAAAGCCTGGAATTGGCCACTACCCCCAGGATGGCAGCCAGCAGGTGGGCAGTCCCTGTGGACACTGCCACAGAGAGGCGAGGGCATCCTTGACTCCCATGTCAGGTGAGAATGCACGTGCTTGCAGACCTGCCCACCACTCCCACCCCAACACCTGTCCCGTTGAAAATTCTGCTGGGTCTAGGAAGTGACTTCGGACTGAGGCCCAGTTAGCACAGCGTCTTGCTTAGCAGATGATAAATACTTGTAAATTGAAACGAATGATCTTAGCTCAGGTGATGTTAATATGGCTCCTGGCCACACACTTGCATGATGTGAAAACTGATGAGCTTCTCAATAGAGTCTTTTGAAACAAAATTGGTCTCTAGTAAAATTGATATTATGGCGACTCTTCCCTTCTAAATATTTAATAACTTAATGTCCCAAGAATTGAAGTCTCTTGATTTCTTAAGGTGAACTGTTACAGAACCCTAGCCTGTGATAAGTGCTAAAATGTAGGGTGTTTCTGGGAAGGGATATTTAGGAAGTATCAATAGAATTAGTGCCAGAAACAAATTCTTTTAGAGGATCTTAAGTTGCTTTGATTATGCAGGTTTCAAAAACAGAGAAATTTGTGATGGGGCAGAATTTGTCTTCATAGGACAGATCCACACTTTAATGAAAGCCATTATATAATGAAATCTTGAAACTGATTATCTTCATTCTCTGACTTTGGCCAGACTTTTGTGAATTATGGAGGGAGGCCATCAATGTATTTTACATAAATTAACTGTGGCTTCACTTTATTTTCCCCCATCTCTACCTTATTACTAAACTGGCCCCCTCCAAACCCACACACAAACTGAGTCAAGAGATGGTTTGACCGAATAGAATCAGAGGAATATCGTTGGTGTGGAAGTTTTGAAAAAAGCAGAAATAATCAAGGCTTTGACAATTCACGTTAAACCAGTCTCTGGTTCCTCATCTGTGAAATGGGTATAAGAACTTTTGCATTTCCTACCTCCCGTGGTGGTTGTAAGGAGCACGTGTATCCGAAAATGCTTTCAAAAGTATTAGCTTCATAATTCAGTTTCATCCAGCGAAATGTTTTAGCTCCTTCCATCTACTGAACTAATTTGTCACATGTTCTATAAAATTTTTTAAAGTATTTATATTCTGTAAAATAAAAATACAAAGATGATCCTAAGTTTGGAACTGCCCATAAAAGCCAGCCTCACCTGGACCTGTGCTTTGCTGTTGCTGCCTATGATTTGGAGGACACGTAAGTACTTGTGCCTGTGCTTTCGCTCTGGGGGGTAAACCCAGGCCAGGAATTCTCACCAAACATGTTAGACATGCTGGGCAAAGGCAAGTACTGAACAGGAGCTTGACTATAGCTGTTGTAATGTGATGCTTTGCTTCCTAATTAACTTTGTACGTCCTTGGCCTCTGCCAGGAACAGTGTTCATATGCTATTAGAATTTTTTACGGTAAAATAAAATGGCAAAGGCTTTCATGCCTCCAAACCTGCCTGCTCCTCATTTTGCCTACTCCAGATGGTGAGATGGACTCACAAATCAGTTGCACAGCAGTACCCGCTGGGGGTTGTTAAAGGACCATTGTGGGTCTGGCAGACCCCCTGTGGTCTCAACCTGGGGCATGAGCTCATCACCCAAAGAGAGCTCACCCCTGGCCATCCACAGGCCCCTGAGAAGCAGTTCCAGCCCATCCACGACTGTATTCTTGGGGCAGATGGTGTCCAGGGGCAGAGTAAGACAATGTTTGCTTACATGCCCTTCTCAGTACATAAAGAAGTCCCATCCAGTGCTCCCAAGGAGTCCAGAGATGATGTTAGTCTGGAACATAAATTCCCAAGACCACCTATTTCCCCATTGCTAGTCCCAACAATCATATGCCAGCCTTATATTTAGACCTAACCAGAGACTATGTGTTATACTGCATGCTCTGCACTTTGATCTAAGCTGGTTGGACAGGAGGCGTATCTGACCCAGGAGCCACCGATTCATAGGCTGACCAGCCACCAACAAAAATGTGGCTTAGCATATGGGGCTAGGCCAACCAGATTCTCTCTCTAGGAAACACCAAGAAACAGAGTCTGTTAGCAGCAGGTGTTGAAACGGAATGGTCAAGACTCATGGGGGCCATGATGGGCTGTATTCAAAACAAAGATCTAAGAAATCAGAATATTGAATAAGAAGTAGCCTTGAAGCCAAGGAGATTAGAGATAAGAAAGTCTATCTCCTGAAATAAAAATAGACCAAAACCCCAACTCTGAATGTTTCAGAGGATTCCCTGTGCCCTAATGGAGAGACACGACCCTGGGCTTTTGTGGCTCCAGTGAGATTTAGGTGCCGACCTAGTGATGTTCCTCACTTCAGCCTAACTGCTGGAGCTTTCTGCAAATACTCAGAAAGTACCTAGAGACTGAGGGAGCGATTCTTCACTCCACTCTTCCCCTCTGTAAAGAAAGCTCAGCTATGTACAAAAGACACCCCCGAAGCTGCTGTCTTGCTTCGGTGACGAGGAATAAACTTAGAGCCTCTGCAAAATGCTGTTGCAGGGCTCGCCATGGGCTGGAGAGCACGGCAGAGGAGAGGACCAGTGGGCCCAGGAACGGAGGGCTTCCCTGCTCCCACGTTTGCTTTTTCTTTCCTCCCGGACCCTGGCTGCTCCTAGCTCTCGGGACAAATGACATGATCAAATGGAAGGAAGTGGTTGGTGTCTACTTCCGTCCCAGGAATGGCCGACAGACACAGCCCCAGGGAGCTGGAAAAGGCACATGGCAAAGCCAGGCCCTCCTTGCTGGTCCCCATTAGAAATAGGAGAGCAAACTTATTCCAAAAGATGCTCTCCAGACATCTTTTAAGAAATGTCATGCATCCAACTCAAGAGCTCTGCTGGCCACTGGAAGCCAGAAAGGACGTGCCTAGGAAGGAGTATGGAACCAAGTAATGAAAACATTAGTGAGAGTGATGGTCAATTAACTGTAAAATGTACACAGATGGTTAGAGGAAAGCACAGTTGCTTTGAGTCTCTCTATGACCTTTTGGAGGTACAGTTACGACAAATACTGGTTGGCACAGTTGGGTACTTCATTTTAACAACATTCCAGTGTTCATATTTGCACACAGACAAACCCACATTTAGGGAGAGGTCATCTGACTCCTCGGAACTGAAATAAAGTTTTGTTAGCGTGACAGTTTCACCACCTACCCCTCCTCCAAGCCAAAGAGCTCTGGCTAACTCTTGAAGGGAAAACACTGCAGGTTATCTGGTCTCTAATATGGGCTGTGTGTGCTTGCCCTGGACTCTGCCGGGCCTTCACGGAACATATAAAAGGGCTTGCTTTTGCCCCAGTGCCCACTCTGTCACCCAGCTCCTGGTGGCTGAGGCCTACGGGAGCCCCACAGGGCCTGTGGAAGCCACACCTCTTGAAGGCATATTTCCAGTGATGCCAAGATAACCTAATGAAAAGTCAGGCTACCACCTAGATGTCTTACCTATGGGACATTTAGAAACTATTGGGTTTGGGACATAGGGTTGACTGATAAGTCATCTGTTGGACCGGATTTCTCATGCTTCGGCTGGTGGCAAAGCCAGAAACTGTTTGCATGCTCCTGGAGTAGTCCATTTTCTAGATCAAACTTGGCAGCATCAAGAGAAAGGGCATGGAAGGGAGGGTGACACAAGAGGGAAGAGATATGGGAACATATGTATATGTATAACTGATCCACTTTGTTGTAAAGGAGAAACTAACACACTATTGTAAAACAGTTATACTCAAATAAAGATGTTAAAAAAAAAAAGAGAGAGAGAGAGAAAGGGCGTGGATAGTCTTAAGGCTGTGAAAACAAAGGGTTGCCAAATTGCCCGAGTTGCTTCATGTATTCATATTCAGGTGCTTTGGGAACTAAAAGTTTGCTTCTCTCTAACTTAAGGTTTTGCCCCTAAAATTGGAAGGTCCCAGACAAGCTTTCTGTGTCCCAGGGACCAACTCTTTTAATGGTCCAGGTAAAAGAGAACCAAAGGCTGCGACCAGAAGCCATGACTTGAGCAGATACGAGGTCTGGAGAAGGGCTGCACAGCTGTCTTTCTGCCAGAGATGTGCATGTCTGTTGATTGTTAATCTTTCATTTAACTGGAACTGTACAGGAAGCACTGATAGAAGCTTCCACATAGCCATCCATTCAGTCCTTCATTGGCTGAGCAAACTTTCCTGAATTCTTACTATGCATCAGACGCCATGCTAGGTGATCGGGATTCAGCGGTGAGCGGGACACAGCGCCTCGCCTCACAGAGTTCACGGTCAAGGGAGACTGATCCTTGAGACACAAAGCCCAACATATGAAGGACTCACCATGCATTCAATGATTTTTCTACCTCATAAGAGCCAGCCGAATGAAAACTGAAGTCCCCTTCTTTCTGGAAACATTTAGGTTTAGAAAATGACAGACTCTGCAATTGCATCTTCTGATAAGGCTACACACAGTTTTCCCTCCCAAGGATCTTTAACTGATTAGTAAGGTACCCACAATATACCAGTGGGGATAGAGAACAAATTGCCAACTGCCAAGAATCAACAAGTATTTGTTGATTTCAGGAACCATATTTCAGTACTTTACGAATGAAACCACAGTGCACCGAACACTCACTTTGCATTGTTCATATCAGTAAACTGCCATTCAGAATGTACTGGATTATTAATGAATGGGCTTGGGTTTTTATTCAGCCTCTGAAATATAGTGCTCTGTGGAGCACATCTAAACAGGTGAACCAGGTAGAGCTCTGAAGTGATGCCATTTCTTTTTCTTTCTTTGTGATACCATTTCTTTGCTGCATTAGCCTGTTTTCCTTAGTTGAAATTGTGTTTGTTTTCTCCTGGAAATTTTGCATATGAAATAAAGCACATCATCTTGCTGGTAATTTTCTTGCCAAGGTGTTTGTGGATATATGTGTTCACATTTTGTCTTTTCTCTTGCTTACTAGTTCTTTCTCCATTCCCCATAAGGAAAAGATTTTAACAAGCATTTACAAATTCTCATAATATTAGAAATCACCATGTGATGAACTGATGTCTCTTAACTGTTTTTGAGATTATAGGATCCTAGACTCTTTTAGTTGGAAGAGAATTTACTGGGGAAATGATCCAGGTTTCTACCCTGCAATCAACCCCATGACCTATGGACACTATAGAGGCCTACCTGATCAAAGATTAAGCAGAATTAGGACTTCAGAGCTTCCCTGGTGGCGCAGTGGTTGAGAGTCCGCCTGCCGATGCAGGGGACACAGGGTCGTGCCCCGGTCCCGGAAGATCCCACATGTCGCGGAGCCGCTGGGCCCGTGAGCCATAGCCGTTGAGCCCGCGTGTCCGGATCCTGTGCTCCGCAATGGGAGAGGCCACAACAGTGAGAGGCCTGCGTACCATAAAAAAAAAAAAAAAAAAAAAAAAAGAATTAGGACTTCAGCCAGGCAGGTACTCAAAATGAGAGAGAGGGGAATGAATGGGGAAGAGATGGAGGGTTTTAAATATAATTTAATATTTAGGGGAAAAAAAACAATGTAGTCACCATTGAGTGGGAATGGAAGAATTTCCTTGATTTTAAATCACTCATGGAGTGAGAGGACACCAAAATATTTCCAGTTTGGGGTCTGAAAAGTTTTACTCTAGCTCTGAATCTATGTCAAGGCCATTGTTATCACACTTTAAAGGGATGCCATGTTAGGATTTGGGGTCATCCAGACCTAGATTGGAACCTCACCTTTAACCACATTCTAGTTGTACTTCTCTGGGCAAGTCATGTCCCCTCTCTGAGCCTTATCTGTGAAATGAAGCTGGGATCTAGTCAGTGAAGTGACTATAGAGCTGGAAGGAGAGAACACAGAGTTTACAACTGCAGGGCACTCTACAAGCATGATGGACTATTGTTATTGATTAGCCTCTGCTTGAATACTTCTAGCGTTGGGGAACTCACTATCTTTCCAGAGCCGAAGCATTACCCATTGATCCACCAGGAGTGACTCCTATGCTCAGCCCCTTCCAGCCCCCAACAAGCTCAGGACACCAATAAGCCCCCCCAAAAGAGGGTGAGCTCAGGACACCTAGGGAGAGGTGGCTGGTGCTGTGATAGGAAAGGCTGTTCATCACCTGGCTGAGGTGAGACTAGCTGGAACCCGCTGGAGATCTCCCACAGATTCCACAGTCCCATCAGTCCCAGGAGTCATTCTGCTGAGCACCCAAAAGACTCAACTCACCCAGGGCATACCACCCTGGTCCTAGCAAGCAACTTGCAAAACACCCAGGCTTGGTGCATTTAAAGGTCTGGCAGCAAAGACCATCGGCTCTGTAAGAATGACATGGAACTCATTACCAGAATCCTATGGTAAGCCCGAGGAAAATAAGATTCTATTTAGGAAAACTCCATGAGACTGATCATGTAACTGCTGAGGGACAGCGTTGCTAAAGTGAAGTTCGCCTGTGCGAACTTCAAGTTCAAGTTTTCAGGAGAAAACTTGCCTGTCCTTATCTGGGAGTCCAGACTCTTGTCAGTTACGACATTTGCCCACGCATTCTCCATCGCAGCTGCCTGAGGTGGGCTGGAGCGGAACAGGGAAGATATAATAAACTGAAGCCAGTCAAGAAAAAATGAGCTAAGGGTTTAAGTGTTTGGGCTTTCGAGCAGCTTGGCCACATCCTAGCTGTACACTTCTTTGTGCCTCTGTAAGTGGGGATGAGGACATATTCCTCATGGGTTCAGGCTACAAACACTAATGAGATGCTATAAGTGGCATGCTGAGCCCAGGACCTGGCACAGAGAAATCCCTTGGTAACTAGTGCTTGATAGTTGGTATCATGTGATGTTGTGGCGGGGCTGGGGAGAAACTCCCAGAGTGTCACTAACCCCCAGTGGTCTCTCTTGTACTCAGACCCCAAGACACCGTTTCTGGTGCTAGAACTGGTCTCGTCAGAGCATCTTTGCTCTGTCCCTAAAACAAAGTATAAAATGACATCCGTTCTTGAAAAGCACCTGCAGTAAATTGTTTCTTTGGGATGGATGGGGAAGGATGCAGTGAGCAATTCCGATTTGGACACCACCCTCTTTGCCGTGCAGAGGGTCACGCAACCTTTATCTGCAAGAGGCCTGATTGTGTACGTGCCCGCGCGTGCACGTGCACAAACACTGCACATCTTGGACAAGTGAGCCTGTCCTGATTGTCCTGTGAGTCTTCCCAAATCACTTACAGGAGGGATAAAAAGGGAAGCTAGATTCCTGGAGGCTTACACAGGGAGGAGCTGCTACTTGGAGGGAGCGGGTGGGCTCAGCTGACAACCCACTGTGTCACCATAGGCAGTGGCTTCACTTCACTGGTTTGTAAAGAGATACCATTTTGACCTGCTCCCATATCAGTTAATGCTGGAGACCAAGCCTACATTAAACCCCAAATTTCCCTCTTTCCAAACTCAACACAATCTAATCAATTAAATAAGGGGGGGAAAAATATAGATATATATATATATACAGACCTGAGCTGTCCAGTATGGTAGCCACTAACCCCATGTGGCTATTTAAACTGAAATTTAAATAATTACAATGAAATAAAATTTAAAATTCAGTTGCTCAGGTGTACTAGCCACATGTCAAGTCTCAATAGCCATGTGCGGCTAATGACTTCCATGTTAAACAGCACAGATACAAAACATTTCTGTCACTGCAGATAGTTCTGTTAGACAACATAGATCTGCTATGGATGGAAATGTGTTCTGCCCCCTACCCCGCCCCCTCCCACATACATATGTTGAAGCCTTAATCCCCAATGTGTTGGAATTTGGAGGTGGAGCCTCCGGAGGTAATTAGGTTTAGATGAGGTCATGAGGGTAGGGCCTTCATGGTGGTATTAATGAATTAATTAATATAAGAAGAGGGAGACACACCAGAGCTCTCCTTCTCTCTGCCATGTGAGAACACAGCAAGAAGGTAGCCAACTGCAAGCCAGGAAGAGAGCTCTCACCAGGAACTGAACTGGCCAGCATCCTGATCTTGGACTTCCAAGCCTCCAGAACTGTGAGAAATAAATGTCTGTTGTTCAAGCCACCCAGTCTATGGCACTTTGTGATAGCAGCCAGAGCAGACCAATGCAGATAATAAGTATGAATGAGTTCAGTCCAGCTTCTTTTATTCATGTGAACTGGGCTTTTCACCTTGAAACTGGTTCTGGAAAAATATTTTCCCTGTGCAGGTAAAACATGGCTCTCAGCAGGTGGCCACCTGCAGCTGCTGAGAAGGGCCTGATGTTGCATCTGTGTTTATTTTTGCAATGAATGCCTGCAATGGCCACAGTGGCTCCTCCTCCCTAAAGATTTCCAAATCGCATTTTCTTCTAGATAATAAAGAACAAGCTGATAAATATCAGCCCTGGATGTGAGGGGATGGGGGCTGTTTCATCCCAAGTCTAAATCCATGCTGTCACCTAGTGGATTCCCCCCGGCCCACATGGGAGAAACAAGGATTTTGTGTTAATGACCAGAAACCTTGATGCAAATTTGCCTGGCAGACCCTAGGAAAGTGAGCATTAGCTGTGTGTCAGGTGGTGAGCTGAGCATTCACACACATTATCTCAGTTAATTTGCAACACCAATTATCATGCACATTTTCCATGAGGAAAAGGGCTCAGAGAAGTGAAGAACCTGCTTCACTGACAGAGCCATTGGATGAATAAATGAATTAACAAATCAGTAAAGGCATGCAGGCTTAGTTTATGTGCACTGCAGTCAGATAAACTCTGCAGAGATTAATAATCCTGGGGGAGTTGGGGAATGGATAGATGGAATAGCTAACATTTATTCCCCCTCCGGAGGAATCCTCCCTCAGGCTCCTGGAAAATCATCTGCTGATTATAGGACCTTTGCTGCTCTGTCTCTCCTGGCACCTGACTTGTGACCTAAGCTCAAAGCCAGCTGGCAAGCCACTCCCATTCTGCTCTTAGGAACTGGAACTAGGAAAGAGTTCCTGTGAATGGGGAACCCGAGTGACTCTCTAGGAGGAAGCTGCTCAGAAAGACAGGAGGTGCACAGGTGTGTGGAGTGAGAAGGAGTTAGGAGGGCAACTGCCTGGGCTCCTGATGGCTTCTAAGCCCTGGTGCCAACTGGCGTGAGGCTTGGTGCATCTGCAGATGCTCCCCAGCTCCAAGGGCTTCTGGTGGGGCTGCGATCACAGGACCCTGGCCACCCCGCCCCAACATGGACAGAGACGGACATGCAGCCCAGACGAGCCGATCACATTTGCTCTCCGAGGAATGTGGTTGGAGCTGAGTGTCCAGTGGCAGCACCTGATTCCTTTCCCCCTAAAGGCCTGGACGCCTCCTTTGTTTATTTCTCTTGAGTAAGTTTCTACTGTTTGTAACCAAACAAGCCTACTGGCATCTACTCTTGTTATTCAAGTAACCTAGTTTGAGTGGCCTCTTTCCTCTCCACCAGAAAAGCCCCTAGAATACGTGCATCTCCAGCTGTGTGGCCCTGATGCATCTTTGGATTCCTCTCCAGTCACTTTCCCTCCAGTCGCCACCCAGGTGGCTTCTTGGATGTGCTGATACTCTGCTATGGACGGGATAGAAGGCCTGCGCGATGGCCAAAGCTCTCCCTTTGGGGCACCACCTCCAGAGGGGCCAAGCCCCTGACCTCACCTGATGTGGCAGACGTGATGCTGCCTGGGAAAAACGTGGTTGGCCCTCTCTAGAAAAGAATCACCCTCTTCCCCAAACTGCCTCCCAGCCACCTCACCCACTTGCTACATTTTGTGGGTGGAGCTCTAGGGCCCTGCAAATTCAAACGTTTCTCCCTCCCTGCTGGTCAGGCCAACCTCCAGCTCAAACCCCGAGGCCACCACCACTCCCTGTACTAGTAGCTCAGCAGTGAGGGCTGAGTCCTCAACCGGGTGGGAAACAGTCATGATGACTCCCAGCTGGGGGCAGTTCCCCATCTATCACCTTGTTTGTTGTCCCCACCCAAGCATCCCATGAGAGCAAATGTCTCCATTTCCCAGATGAGGAGACAGGCCCAGAGAGGTTAAGGAACGTTCCCAGGGTCACATACCTGGTTGGGGATGGAATCTAGATGCCGTTGAAAGGAAAAGGCCAGTGTGCGTGAAGTAGCAACGCGGCCTTCACCTCCAGTGAGAGGGAAGGCTTTAAAGCGGTGATTACATCTTTTCTGCTCCCGGTCCGAGAAGCCGGGCCCCCGCAGGCGCTGGGTCCGGCCTGACCCCTTTGGCCATAGAGTGGGGCACAGGTTCCTTGGCTGAGGGAGTGGCAGGTTTTCCCATCACACTTGAACTCTCTACTTCCCTCAGGACTGACAGATCCGTTGATGAAGAGGTCATGATATAAGCAGTCGGTTTCACACTCTATCAGGTTTCCTGTTCCATCTTGCTCAAACCAGTTACCACTGGAGAGGATGTACTTCAGTCCCTCACCCACAGGCTGTTCCCTCTGCGTGCCCTTTATCCTGATGTCCTGTTGTGGCCTCTCCCGTTGCGGAGCACAGGCTCCAGATGCGCAGGCTCAGCGGCCATGGCTCACGGGCTCAGCCGCTCCGCGGCATGCGGGATCTTCCCGGACCGGGGCACGAACCCGTGTCCGCTGCATCGGCAGGCGGATTCTCAACCACTGCGCCACCGGGGAAGCCCCAAGTTGCTAATCTGATTGGTCGGAGTCCAGGACATTTCCCCGGGCCCTGCATCACCAGTGGCCAAGCTTACTCCATCTTAAAAGTCAGTGCACCTGTGCTCCCTGAGCGCCTGTTACAAGGTAAAACCTGCCTTTGTGAGCCGGCACGACCAGGTTCTTCTCTCCTAGCTCTTCCATGTTGGCAACTAAGTGGGCAATCAAGCTGGAGGCAGCAGGGAGCTCCAATCATACCTTCAGCCCAACTTTGAATGCTCCAAAGCAGCTTTCCCTTTAGCTCAGCTATAAATATTTTTTCCTGTTTATCTGGTGGTGTACCGGTAAATGTTAGACAATCAACTCTTTATGGAGGTTGGGAAGGGTGGAGAGGACAGGAACCACCCTGATTTGTACATTTGCCAGTTTCCATAGTGTAAATACTCTCATTGTGGCCAGTTTCAAGACATGAACGTGACATTATTAGGAAGGAATGGAACATTAGCACAACGTTCTGTAGTATTTCCGCTCTACAGATCCAAGAGCCATAAATAACTTCGAGTGTAGGTAATTGTAAAATGTAGCAAAATAATTAGGGAGTGCTGAATTTTGAATATTTATTACCTTAGTTTTAAATATAGTTTAATTGTAAGTTGATATAGTTTAATTTGTAACAATGGCTGTATTTAACACGCAGCTTACAAAATTCCTGAAAATTTAACCACTGGCTCTCATGAGCTGTTCAAGCTGGCTTCAGCACGCTACTCTATTATTCCTCTGCACAGCGTGTTTGCTCATTTGGGACCCCATCCTGTTTTCAACTGCCAAGCATCCTTCTCTTTGGGGAACAGCCTCTTCCATCCCATTTCGTTCTGGAGGGGCTGACAGTCACAGCACCTGTCTCCCCCACCATCCTGATAACAGGACCTGTGACCAAAGCCATGGGATGAAGGGACAGGTGACAGGGCTGGCTGTGGGCATTCCTGGGACCTCGGCTGTGACACCATAGTACCGTCAACCCCATTCTCACTTGGGAAATTGTGGGAAACAACTCAGCCGACCCCAAAACTGTGTCCTACCAGTATTGAGCCTAATGTTTCCTTCTGATAGCTCACTAGGGCTTCCCCTGTACCTGCGCCCCATGCCACGGGACAGCCTGGGTGAACCTTGACAGGCCTGAGTTCCAGTCCTGGCTCTACCGTTCCCTAGCTCTGTGCCCAGGAGCAGCAGGGGTTGGCAGAGGGGGGCTGGCTGTAAGCTACGTCACCTTTCAGAGCCCCCGTTCCCTCATCTGTAAAACATGCCAAGAGCGGTTCCTATTTCACAAGGTGCTCGTGAGAATTAGATAGTTCACGTCAACTGCCTCCCTCTGTGCCCAGTATGCACTTAACTGGTGGCCAATTTTCGAGCCTGGAGGGATGGGGGCAGGGGCTATTGGGGCTCTGGAGAGGGAATGGGAAACAGGGCCCCCCCGGACAGCTCTGTCTCCACCTGAGCTCTCCGCTGGGTTTTCTTGATGCCTAGTTTATTCTCATTAAGAGTCTCTAGCTCCCCTCACTGCACTTGCCGGCCTGCAGTTTTCTAGAACAAGGGAGCCTCTCTTGTAACAACCAGCCTGGGGCAATGGGAATCTGGCTGCTTCCTGGAGAGGGGAGACAGGGCCTGGGATGCCCAGAGTGGGTGGACTCCCATGGGTAGAACAGAGGTTGCAAACTCTTGGGGACTGTCCAGCCTTTATACTGTCCCGCACCGGGTTTTGGAAACACTGGAATTCATTGCTAAGGTTTAGAACCCAGGAGCTTTTGCCTGACACTGGGCCCACACTCCTGGCTGGGCAGCAGTGGCTGGAACTGACCCCGCCGTCAGGCAGGAGCTCTGGGGCTTGCCAGCCTCCCCCTGGCTCCTGGCACCACGCCCAGGGTGTCCAGCTGGGCCTCACAGGCGTGCACCTTTGTATCCTCAAGCTAGAGGTCGCTGCACAAACTTAGGGGCGAGTGTATGTAACCTCCAGGACTCCCACCACCCCATCTACCCATCTATCAGTGTCGGCACCCTTACACCACAGATACAACCTCCCGCTATTACAGATAAACCGTCTCTGCTTCCATCTAAAGCCGATCCCTCTACTGTAAACTAGACCCAACCCCGCCAGTTCACTCAAGGATACCATTCCAGCGATTCCTCATCTCTCTGAAACCTTGGGTTAAATCCATTTCACCTGCCTTCACTAATCAAGGTCGTTTTAAGACTTGCATGTCCTCCAAGCAGCCTCCAAGCCTAAACAGTAAGATTTTTGCCTGAGGTTTTGTCCAGATACTTGGAATCAGCTGTGTCTAATTCGATCTGAGTGGGTTAAGACTCAATAGGACCACTGACCCTCTAACTGGGCCTGTGCCAGTGTCCGCTCAGTGACTTTTTGACATCAGAGGGCTAAAAACTCCACCCTCAGAACACGCAGAGGCCTGTAGCCGAGTTACACCGGAGCAGAACAATTACCGCACCTTTTTCTAATCACCTCCCCATGCTCCCCACGCCTCAGGCCGCCCTGAGTCTTTATTCACTACCCCATAAATACCCCAGCCCCTTGCCTTGGGGGGCGGATCAGGCCTGACCTGAGGCTTGTCCGCACAGCTTCTCGTCTGGCTGCCTCGCAAATCAGTCCTCTCTTTCGCTGCAAACCTTGGCGTGTCAGCATTTGGCTTGCTGTGCGTCAAAGGAGCCTCTTCTACCTCATCAGTTTTTCTCACTCTACCGGGTCATTCTCCATCAGACCACAAACATCTGGTCATTTATCCCTTCTTAAAAAACCATTCTCTCGGGCTTCCCTGGTGGTGCAGTGGTTGAGAGTCCGCCTGCCGATGCAGGGGACACGGGGTCGTGCCCCCGTCCCGGAAGATCCCACATGCCGCGGAGCGGCTGGGCCCGTGAGCCATGGCCGCTGAGCCTGCGCGTCTGGAGCCTGTGCTCCGCAACGGGAGAGGCCACAACAGTGAGAGGCCCGTGTACCGCAAAAAAATAATATTAATAAAAAAATAAAATAAAATACCCGGCTCACTGCTTACTCCTATTCACTCTCCAGACTTGACGGATTCTTTGCCTATGATCTACTACTGTGCTGCTGGTATAGTGAGGGCACAGGGAGTCTAGATGCCAAGCACCAAAACGTTACATTTGATGGAAGATTTTGTTCTATCAGCTACGTTATCCTTTGCATGCTTCAGCGCTGAGCTCTTGCTCCTCCTGGCCATAGAGGCAGCACCCGGCAGAGGGGCGGCGGCCGCAGCGGGTGCCCCATAGGGGGCCCCAGCAACGGGGAAAGGGCAGAAATACTGTACCATCGCTTCTCGCTTAGCTGGATTATTAATTCCCACAGCCTCCTAACTGCTTTCTCTGTGTCCTTCCTTACCCTGTTCTCAACATAGAGCAAGTCAGATCCTGTCATTCGTCGGCTGAAAACCCTCTAACTACTTCCCATCCCACTCGCAGTAAAACCCCAAGTCCTTACCATGGTTTGTAAGGTCCCACTTGAATGGACCTTCTCTGTACCCATTCTTACCACTCTCCCCTCACTCCTGCTCCAGCCAGCTGGGCTCTCTGCTGACCCTCAAGCATCCCACCTTCAGCCTTTGCACCTGCCCTTCACCCTGAAACATGCCTCCAGGGCGTCACCTGGCTGTCGCCCTTAACCTTCATCAAACCTTGTTTAGATGTTCCCTCTTCAAGAGACCCTGCTTTCCTCCTACCCTCGGGACCATCCTCTCCCTACTCTTTTTGATTTCCCCTTAGCCTGTCATCTTCTGATACCGTATTATGGTTTACTTATTGTCTGCATCCCCTAGCCCCAAGAGCCTAGGAGGGCGCCTAACACGTAATATGCACTCAAATATTTCTTGACTACATGGATTTCTAGGAAGGACCATGGCTTTGACCAGATTATCAAAGAGTTTTGTGCTCCAAAAACCATTTACAAAATAAAAACATTTCCAAGGACTAAAGCTGTTTGAAACAAACTAACCCCTTGTTCCAGTCCTCAAAGATCCTTTCCGAGCAGGGTCACGGCAACAGATCCAAATATATGTTGCCCTTGGCTTCTCCCAATCCCCCCACACTGACTTGGCAATGTTGGGGATCCCCTCCTCCGCTGGATGCTGGCTGGGCAGCAGCTTCCAGCCCCCGTGAGAGTGCTTCCCCAGCAGCAGCACAGACAAGAGAGAGACCGTGAGCTTTACCACTCAAGTGGGCACTGTATGTAGCGTATGTGCTGGGAACAACAAGAACAGCAGTAAATACAGAACAAAAAGTAACGATCTTTGAAATGACAACAAACGGGGCACATTATCTAAGCACTAACACCTAAGGAGGCCGCTGCTTAGGCTCTGCTGGGCAGCTCCTCAGGAGAGAGAGGCCGACTTCTTTGCAGACTGCCTCGTCTTCAGGCCTCGTAACTTTTCATCTTTCAGCGCCTTCAGGAATTTATCTGCAGGAGAGCAAAACAAACTTAGCTGTAGGAGAGATAAGGGCTTTTTCTAACACTTCCAAAGCAAGCTTCTGGGAAGCAATTGTGTGCTCCCTACATGAGCCCCAAACCCATTATTACCCAAGGTGGGTGAGGGGGGAAAAACCCTAACAGCCAAAACACGTCAAAGTGGAGAATAGGTGGTTGAGAAATCCAGGACTCAGAAAAGCCCAAGTATTCCAGGAGTTTTCTTCCCAAGGATGTGAGGAAGGAGACATTACAGGGTGCCTGATGAATTGGGGACCATTCCTATGGCCACATGGACCTAAACATGTCTGTTATTTCACAATAATGGGGATGGTCTTTCTAGAACCATCTGCCCTTTTCCAGTGGTCAGGGGCTAGCCTTAGCCAGACCAGGTGTTGAGAAAGAAAAAATCTGTGGAACAGCCTATGGCTGTTTGATCCTTCTGGGAGTAGAATATTCTACAGTGCAACTTGGTCCTTCTGGGAGTAGAATTGGGTTTAACAACTTCACTCTCTAACAGCAAGGACTCAGTCTGCGCACTAGGCGAATCCTGCCCACATCAGCATACCTGCTCTGCTCTGGTCTGCCCAAGACTTCAGACCTTAGACCAGATGGCAGAGGCAAGGACCCTGGTGAAAGGGCAGCCAGGGGTCACAGGAGGCTACCTTCCAGCACTGAGAAATTGAGGATCCCAAAGCTCCTCAGTGAACATCCTTGGGCCTTCTGGGTCTTACACCTCCCCCTACAGATCAACGGACCCTCACCTACTTCCCCCTCCTCCCATTGAGGACCCCAGTTTAAGTTAAACACCATAAGTCAGGTCTCTAGAGACAGGGGCTGTGTGTCTGTGGGGGCGTGGGGGGTGGTGAAACTCCAGGGTGTTATTATCACTGTGCAGGAGGCTTAAAGTTCAACTTGGGGGTTGTGATGGACAGAGTTCCAGGTTTAGAGGCTCAGAGTCCAGACTAACAAAAGGGCTCAGGGCGGAGGGAGGTTGGAATTTGGGGCAAAAGGGTCCGCGAAGTCCAGATTTATGGTGAGCAAAGGAATCGGCTGAAATCCAGGATGCAGTGTCTGGGTTCTGGGGGATCGGTTTGGGATCAGGGACTCCTGGGAGCTGGAGTCTGAGCCCAAGGCCACACTGAGGATGAGGGACTCAGGGGGCATGGAGCCAAGGAGGGAGCAGAGGCGGGCTACGGGTGGGCTCGGCGAGGTTACACACAGCGCTGGGAGTCGAAGCCGTCCCCAGTGATGGTGAGCAGCTCCAGCTCCTTAATCCGGATCTCCAGCTCACACAACTCCTCGGGGTGGGAGGCTAACCGGGGGGTCGTGGGGCCGGGGGCCAGGGGCGAGGCAGCCACCTCGGGCCCGGGCGGTGGCGAGTAGAAGAAGCGCAGAGGCTCGTAGGGGATGGAGGCCAGGCCGGAGGGCCAGGGCGGGGGACAGGGGCGCTCACTGGGGGATCCAAGGCCGGGCGGCGGTGGCGGCAGAGGCGCTGGGGCCGGGAGCGCCTGGGGCAGAGGCTGGCCCCCAGCCGCCCCGCCCGCCGGTGCCCCTCCCGCCTTCAGCGGCACGAAGAGCTTCTTCCAGATGTTGAAGTCGCTGAGCTGGGAAGAGGAGATGCCGCAGTCATAGAGGGACGGGAAGTAGAGGGGCGGGAGCGGCCGCTGGCTCATCGTGGGGCTCTGGCTGCCGCGCCGCTCCTTTGGCATCTTTTGAACGGGAGGCTGAGTGGGAGGAACCCCGTGCCGGGAGACGCGAGCCCTGGCCCCGAGTCACCCGGGTTCTGAGGTTCCACAGGCCACGCCCCGAGGGAGAGCAGCCCCCACCCTTTCTCCCGGCCCCGCCCCAAACAGTCGAGATTCTAAAGCCCCGCCGGCCGCGCCCTAGTATATGACCCCGCCCACCGACACGCCCCTGGAGTGAGAAAGGCCAGCGGAGTAGCTGGAATGGGAAATCCCGCACGTGCACCCTGATGTGCGGCCCGTCCCCTCCGGGCGCTCCCCCAACATCCTCGATGACAGCAGCTCCGGGTCCTCCAGATCCCGCCCCACGACTCCTCCTACCGCCCCTAAATTCCGCAAGCCTCACTCCCGAGCTATTGCACCCCTGGCACCTGCTCTCGCATCCTGTCATAACTTCATCCAAAAGTAGGAAGCTGGGAGCTGGTCAGAACTCCGAGAGAAAACTTTCTTCAGTCTTCCTCTCCTTTTATAGGGAGAAAAAAAATTCCTAGAAACTTGCCCCCTGCCCCAGCAAGCTTCCCTTACCACCCCTCATTGAAAAGAAGTTTAGGGACAGGAGTATCTGACTTTTCATCCTCTACAACGGAAGAAGAGGGTAAATGGGAATGGCTGTTAGAGCCAACCCATGTTTCTACCAAATTTCCCAGTGTTGTGGACGATTCTGGAAAAAAGGGACCCTGGTATAGATTTGGAATAGATCTGAACTAGGTGTCTTCAATGAAATGTAGTTTAGTTCACTTCCGAACATTCATTATCAGGAGCTAACAGGCAGTAAACGAACCACCAAAAGGAAATACTGCAGAACGGCCCTTGAACAGCTCAGCTATTCTCTACGGTGACTTGGACATACTGTCCAAGGGACATGCCCAGCTCATATAGATGAGTAGTCTAGTCATAGACTGAGGGTGAGTAAACTTCCTTGAAAACGTCTGCCTAATGATATTGATGTAAATGAACAAAGATGGGTGGGGGCCAGTTTAGACTGTTGGCCAGTCAAGATCTGAGTCAGTACCAGCTCCACTAGCAAATGCTATCTGTGGGTGTGGGTGTGTTTGGCAGCAAAGCAGAGAGAGTCATATCCAAGGTGGACAAGTTGCTTGACTTCTAGGATGGATTTCTGTAAAATAAAAATAAGAGAACCAGGCTACCTCATAGGGTTGTTTGTGGTGATCAGCTGGAAGACAAAATAGTGTGTGTGAAGCACTTGCAAACTTAGAAACTCTGTCCAAATGTAAGGAGCAGCAATCCCCACTGAGGGGCTTGTCTGAAGCCGAGAAGATTTTCCTTCCCACACTTACCTGTAAGCTCCTCGAGGGCAAGGGTCCAGCCCTAGGATCCTTTAATGCTGAGCATATAATAGGACTCAATAAATGTTTGGACACTTTTAAAACAGTGTTGTGGGAACTGAAGGAGATCAGAATATACCACCCCCAAATATGCCACTTTGGCATAAGAATTATTTTAAGTTGGCAACTGAAAGAAGCAGACACAGGAGGAACTTCGTCCTCTCCTTTTATGGTCTAAAAGCAGGCCATAAATTTCCCTTTGTAAAGGTAACAAAATTTCCTTTGTAAAGAAAAGAAATTTCCCTTAGTGAAGGTGTCCCCAACCCCCTCTCCCGTGCCAGGAAGAAGAGATGAGTCTTTTTTTTTTTTTTTTGCGTTACGCGGGCCTCTCACTGCTGCGGCCTCTCCCGTAGCGGAGCACAGGCTCCGGACGCGCAGGCTCAGCGGCCATGGCTCACGGGCCCAGCCGCTCCGCGGCACGCGGGATCCTCCCGGACCGGGGCACGAACCCGCATCCTCTGCATGGGCAGGCGGACTCTCAACCACTGCGCCACCAGGGAAGCCCAAGAGATGAGTCTTATTACTGGAGATGGCACTAACTTGAGCCTGCATAACAGACCTTACCAAACAACTCTTATCTTCCATAAGTTTCCCCCATATACTTACCTTCCCACTATTTACCTAGAAATTAAAAGACCTAGAAATACAAACCCCTTTCCCTTTGCCTTATCATTTGTTTGCAATTTAACACCCTTTGTTGAAATGGTTTCTGAGCTCTCAAACCTAAACACTTCTTTGGGTTTTCATTACTTTCCTGTAAGGCCCACATATGCATACATAATAAATCTTTTCTCCTGTTAATCTGTTTTTTGCTACTTTAATTCTCATGACCCAGCTACTGAACCTAAGGGAGTAGAGGAAAAGGTTTTTTTTCCATTCCTACAGTAGTAGGAACCATAATAATGGTAAGAACCAGGGTTTGGGACTCAGACCTGGGACCGAGCCCTGGATCCACTATGTATTTGGCTGTGTAGGTTGAACCTTTCTGAACCTGTTTTTCATCTATATAATGGGAATAGTAATGGTACCTAATTGCTTGGATTAGCAAGATTAAATGAGACAATCTAAGTACCTGACCGTAATACCTACTCAGTAAATGTTAGCACTTGTTATTACCTATTGAAGATCCTTAGAATGGAAAGAGATTTTGCATTATTTTTTAATAAAACTATATTATTTACTACTAATATTATTAAATAATAATAAAATAATATGATTAAATATATCATTAAACTATTGTTTTTAATTAATTAATTAATTTTGGGGGGCTGCGTTGGGTCTCTGTTGCTGCGCACAGTCTTTCTAGTTGCAGCGAGAGGGGGCTGCTCTTTGTTGCGGTGCACAGGCTTCTCATTGCAGTGGCTTCTCTTGTTGTGGTGCACGGGTTGCTCCGTGGCATGTGGGATCTTCCCAGACCAGGGCTCAAACCCGTGTCCCCTGCATTGGCACAGGGATTCTTAACTACTGCGCCACCAGGGAAGCCCACATTATGTTTTTTAAATGGTTTGATATAATCACATGTTTTTACTTGTATTTATCCATTCAAAGAGAAAAGTCTTCCAGATGTTTTTTCTTAACCCCAAGATAATCTAAACAGATTTGATACTGGATGGCTCACAGTTGTATTAGACAATGGGTTAAAAAGACTGTTTCCTCTAACAACCACACTACAAGAAAACTCAGGAGCCACAATGAACAAACACTGAGATAAACCCCAGTTTGGAGGTGAAGTCCATATGGGGTCATAACAAACCACGGTAGTTAAGGCAGACCCCTACCGATTATCTCTGCAAACAAAGGTCCGGGAAATTCAAGTTGCTAACGAAAAGACAGAGCAGGCTTGCATCCATTTTAAACAGAACGTTTCTCTCCCTGGGGTCTAAAAGCTCTTGTATCACCTGGCTCTTCCACAAAATCTCCATTAAGTGCCATCCTGCTGGGACTTGAAGGACACAACTCCTAACACCCCTGCCCCCTGCCTGCATTTGGAACCAACTGAGAAAGACACACACGAGTCCTTTTTTGCTGAGAAAGGTCAGCTGGAGGATGCTGCTATCGGTCTGGCAGCCTGGCGGGCTTACTGACACTGCACCTCTCAGGTGAGCTCACCCACCCAGCGCAAGGCCCTCTGGGAAAACCACAGGCCTTGTGTGCAGGGAAAGGGCCTTTACTGGCACAGTGAAGAGCTGGCCAAGATCCTACCTGGTCCTTTCTCCAAACTCACTAAGCGGGGCAGTCCTTCCTCCATTCTCTGGAGAAGAGGGGCCAGGAGGGTCACTCTTAAGAATCATGACACAGAAGGATGTAAGTTCCTCCCAACACTCTGATTTAAAATTTCTGTTTAACCCAGGCTGCCTCACTGCAGTTGGGGTTTGTAGTTTCCCATTGCCACAGCCCTCTCCAGCAGGTCCAGGGAGTACCTGGGGTGCTGTTCGCCTGGTTCCCTCCGTCATGGGACTGCTGGAGATGGTACAGAAAGCCTTCCCCGGGAGTGCCCTTCCCCTCCATCGCTCTAACTCTGCATCTAGACACACTGCTGGCCCTCACACCTTCACTAGGGTCTCCGCCTCTTGAGGGGTGTGTCACGATTTGCCATGCCTGCCTTGGCTCGGGGTGGCTTTTAGGGACATGCAGTGTTTGTGGCTTGGAATACAACAGCGTTTGTTATGAAGAGAATGTTTGTGTCCCACCCAAATTCATATGCTGAAATCCTAACTCCCAGTGGGAGGGTATTAGGAAGTGGTTAGGTCATGAAGAAAGGGCCCTCCTGAATGGGATGAGTGACCTTAGAAAAGAGAGCTCCCTTGCCCCTTCCGCCACATGAGGACACAGGAGACAGCCACCTGTGAACCAGGAAGTGGGCTCTCACCAGACACCAAATACACTGGAGCTGTGATCTTGGACTTCCCAGCCTCCAGAACTATGAGAAATAAATGTTTGTTGTTTAAGCCGCCCAGTCTAGGGTACTTTTGTTATAGCAGCCTGAACCAACTGAGACAAGAGTCATGTTTGGATCAGAACCCCTTGTGACTCTGCGGAAGTCATGCTACCTCCCTGACCCTCCATTTTCTGACCTATAAAATGACGATAATATCTACGTCACAAGGTTGATGTATTTGATGAAAATATGTATAAGCAGTGCCTGGGACACATCATGGGTGCTCAATGACGTGTGACTATGATTAGTATTCAGTTACACATGGATTCCTTAATTCACCATTAGGTCCTGGTGAATTGATGAGAAAAATAGAGCAGGGGATCCCGCCTCGAAAATCAAACGCACTCCAGATTGAAAAGCCCTACACCCTAGAAACTGATTCCCTGTTGTCCTGCTGGAGACAGTGGTAGTGAAACCGCAGAATGCGTTTCGGGACTTAATAGAGCATAGGTTCTCCTGTCTTGGCACAGAATTCAGTGAGAGGCGGTGACAGGTAAGGAAAGAGTTTATTAGTAAAGGACGCTTGTGAGAAATACAAGCTGGCAGGCAAGGGAGTGACACCCTGAGAACTTAGTGGGCTACAGTTTTATAATCAAAGGAAGAGTGGAGAGGGGGAGAAGAACACCTTCCTCATTCTTGAGTAGACATCAAGCTTCCATCATTAGCTCCTCCTCCACAGCAGGGCGGGAGGGCGGGGTTTCTTGTCCCTACATAGTCAACCCGGAACTGTTAATGGTGCTGTGGAAATGAGCAAAAAGGTGGTAACATATAGTAAGATATGGTAAATCATCTCAGGTTTTAGTATAATGTCACCTTTCTCCTATATTTCTGCTCTTAGTACAAGCAGAAAAATCCCTTTCTCAAGGATCATTAACTTGCTGACTTCAATGGGCGTGATGTAGGACTCATTCCACGATTGTTTTATTGTTTTGGAGGCATGTCTCATGCTGCTGTGGCATGGTTTTGTTGCCAAGCAAGTCTTTGTGGTTTTGTTGCTAGGCAAGTCTGCTTGGTTTTGCTGCTAAGCAAGCCTGCTTTCTTGAGTGATCATGAACTTACAGGGGTCTTCCATACTGTTCTCTCTATTTAAGATCCCCGTTGGGATGAACTATTTAATCACCTACTTTGTCCCTTTACTCTGTCCCTATAGTAGTAAACACATAAAGAGAGGCTACTGTGTGCCAAGTACCTGTCTTCACTAATTTCATCTTTCTAACAACCCCTAGAAGTAGGTGTTGTTATCTCCATTTTCCAGATGAGGAAACTGAGGCACACAAGGTTAAGTAACTTACCTGAGGTCCTGTGTTTGGTTAGTGTCAGAGCTAGTGTTCCACACAGGCAGGCTGGCTCCAGTGCTCGGTCTCTTCACCACTCCTTGCTACAGCCTCCCAACAGTTCTCTCAGCCCTCAGGCAAGGCCACCTTCCTGCCCTCTGGCTTCCCGTCCTCTTCCTGGCAGGGGGCTGGCTCTAACTGGAAGTTGTTTGTGCCACAGTTCAAGGGCTCAGCTATTCTGGGAAGCATGGAACAGTCTTTTCTTTATTACTCATTTGAAGTAACCATTGTGTTGGTCTGAACCTGGGGGTGGGTAGGGAGCAGGCATTCCAACCTCCCTTCCCAGCACCCACGATTTCAAGAAAGTTTCTAAAAAATGCAGCCCAGCCCTTATTCTTGTTTCTCTCGGTGGATGTGTTCCTCTGCATTTGCAGAGTAAGTACATTTTGTAATAAACTGAAGCCTGGGAGGTAGAGTCCCTGGCATGGAGAGTACAGGGGTTTGGAAGGTAAGAGCTGAGTCTAAGTCCCATCAACCAGCATGAACTAGCTATACAACCTTGGGTGAAATAATTGTCACTAACACTTATTGTCCACTTATTGTGTTTTCATGTATCCTGACAGTAACACTTATAGGGGTAGGTCTGTCAGAATTTTCTGTTCACAAGCAACAGAGGTTGATATTGAGGATTTACACAGAGGTCTGTGAGACAGCTCATGGAATTAAAAGCTTAAGAATTAGGTTTAGGGCTTCCCTGGTGACGCAGTGGTTGGGAATCTGCCTGCCAGTGCAGGGGACATGGGTTCAAGCCCTGTTCCGGGAAGATTCCACATGCCCCGGAGCAACTAAGCCGGGGTGCCTCAACTACTGAGCCTGCACTCTAGAGCTTGCGAGCCACAACTACAGAGCCCACGAGCCACAACTACTACAGCCTGTGCACCTAGAGCCCGTGATCCACAACAAGAGAAACCACCGCAATGAGAAGCCCGCGCACTGCAACAAAGAGTAGCCCCCGCTCACCTCAACTAGAGAAAGCCCGCACACGGCAATAAAGACCCAACACAGCCAAATATAAAAACAAATAAATAAATAAATTTATTTTTTTAAAAAAAGAATTAGATTTAGAAGGTGCAGAGACCAGGGCAACTTTGGGGATCCAGGTAGGAGGAAGGAATCAATAGCCTGTTCAGTGTGGCCAATGGGGTGGTAGATGCTATTGGCTGGCTATTCTCAATGACTGCCTTTAACCCTTTCCCCTTGCTGCCTTCCCCTACAGAGGCTGGAAACTCTGTCAGCCCCCTTGCAGATAGGGGTAGCCATGAAACACAGTTCCAGTCAGAAGACATGAAGAAGATACCTGGGAGCTTTCTAGGAAAGATTGCACTTTCCTGATAAGAGGGACAGAAACAACTGAAGCTTTCACCTTATCTCCTTTGCCTGGCTAGAACCCAGATGCAATGCTGGCACTTCTGCAGTCACTTTGTGATCAGGAGGGAAAGACCAAAAATAGCACAAATATCCCAGCCCAGACATCACTGAGCAGTTAAAACAACGCTAGTGGCTGCCCACCTCCAGATTGTTTATGCAAGAAAACCAGACTCTATCTGATTAAACTACTCTAAATTGGGTTTTCTATTACTTGTACCTTTCCTGAGACTCACAGCTTCAGCCAAAAAATTTTTATCAACCCTTGCATAATTCACGACTCAAATTCCCAGAGCGAACATGCCTGTCTTTTGGCTAGAGGAGGGCAGACCAACTTTATTAACACTTCCACCAAGACTGACTGCACTTAAAGGGTGAAAGTAATTCCTCAAAAGGTAATTACGGCTCTGTTACAAGAGGGGAGGAAGAGAGAAGCCGACTGGCTAAAAATAAAATGTCCTTTACTGTAGGTACCACTGTTACAACTGATGACGATACAGAGGCTCAGAGTGGCGAGGTAGTATGCTCAAGACCTCAGAGCTAGCCAATGATAGAGGCGTAGAAAGGACTCTTTACAACTATGCAGCATATGTACAGCTTTTAAGTAAAGGTCTGTTGCAGCGGGGTTTTACTGTAAACCTAAACTAAAACAAAATCTCCAAGCTACTTTATTCGCATAATATATACATTATTTCCACTCCAATTTTTAGTGTACTCTTAACTGCTTCCTACAGCTCAGGGAGGAAGGGGTTTAGTTAGCAACTGTCAGTTAACCCTTCTCACTCGTAGCTGTGTCTTCATCAGGGATGTCTGGTTGCAAAGAACAGAAGCTTTCTCAAACTAGTTCAAGCAACCAAACTAGTTCAAGCAATCTTACTGAATCCAAGGGCGAGTCACCTGGGCGCCACTGGCCCACTCAGTGAAATGGGCAGGGACTGTAGTTTGTAAACACTCTGATGGGTTTGGGTATAGGCAATACTATTGCATAGTTACTGAAAAAAATTAAATGAACTCATATAAATACAGTGCCTAGACTAGTGCTGGCACACGGTCAGGCTTCAATTTGTGACCCACTATGCTCCCTGTTCAAAAATTTGGAGCCGGTCCCATTTTGTCTACCCTAGTAGAGTTTACAAATTATAATGCTAAGTTCCGGTTCTGGTCATAGCACCATAAGCCAACACTACTCACATACAGGACCAGCATGCTGGGGTGGGCTAACATGCATATGGCCGATAATAGCAAGGGTGGGAATAGCAGCACCCCCAGGGAAGCTGACCACAGAAAGGAAGCTCCCTACTCCACAGTCAGAGTCCTGAGTTTCCCAGGTCAGTGCACTCGCCCCCTGTAGGGTTCATGCTGTCCCACCCCCTCTCCCAGAGGCTCTGGACTCCCCAGCTGCCAGGTGGGAAAAGAACATCCTTATCTACGAGGGATCCTTGTAGACACTGACCTCGAAGTTAAGTACTGTGGTCATTTATTTTATTCCCAAACAACATGTACCTATGAATAGGAAGCTTTACATTTATTTAGATAAATAAACAGTTTATGGTGAATAATCCTCTAAGAAAATATTAAAGATCATCTCTGGTCAGCTTCTACTTTGGTCAAAGCCAGAGGTTAGTAAACACACTGTGGTCCCCTGTAGATTCTGAGACCCCTGTAGCTTCAAAAACCCTGTGCTCCAGGTAACCTCCGTTTTTTGGGTTTTTTTTTTTTTTTTTTTTTACCTCCGTTTTTATTATAGTCCACTTCCCACCTGCTGGACACTACAGATGCATGACCTCAAGCCTCACAACAATTCTCTGAGGTAGGTGCAGGAAGCCAGAGCTCAGAGGTGTTCAGAAAACTTGTCCAGGGACTTCCCTGGCGGTCCAGTGGTTAAGACTTCACCTTCCAATGCAGGGGGTGTGGATTCGATCCCTGGTCTGGGAGCTAAGATCCCACATGCCTCACAGCCATAAAACCAAAACATAAAACAGAAGCAGTATTGTAACAAATTCAATAAAGACTTTAAAAATGGTCCACATCAAAAAAAGAAAAATCTTAAAAAAAAATAAATAAAATAAAAACTTGTCCAGAGACATAGCCAATTAGTGGAAGAGACAGGATCCGAATCAAGGTTCCCAAAGACGAACTCCATGCACCTAACAGCTACTATCCTGAAACAAAATATTTACAAGAATCAGTGGGCCTTTTGAAACAACTGGCAAACAGTGTTTTGAAATTACCTCCTGTTTCTGGAAAGGTCTAACTAGGTATGTAAAGCTCACACCACTGGGTAATCTGTCAGTAAAAAACAACTATACTTAATATTTTCCTTTCTAAGAAAAGGCAGGAATTGATTCCTTCAAAGCACAAAGGCACAAGAGTCCCATTCCAGGTTTCTTTCCGGAGTCAGACTGGAGTACCTTTAGAGCAGTACATTTAGGGCAGCTGAGTGGCTGACCTGGGGAATTGAGTGGGCCTCCTAAACTTGCCAACGTATTAACTTGGTGACTTTGAGCAATTCAGCTAACTTCCCCAGATGAAGTTTCCTCTTAAGCAAAGTGAGATGATGACAGTACAGATAAAAATGCTCTGTAATGACCTATAAGGGAAAAGAATCTAAAAGAGTGGATATAAGTATATGTATAACTGATTCGCTTTGCTGTACAGCAGAAACTAACACAACATTGTAAATCAACTATACTCTAGTAAAAATTAATTTTAAAAACTACATGTAAAACACGACGCATAGAACCTCACACTAGAAAGCACCCTTCATCTCAGTGCACGGCATGTCAGTACAACCTCCAGCCAGCTCTGTGCCTTCTCAGCACATCAGCATCACTTAGAGGGAACTGTTAGCATTAGTCAAGATCAGTTTGGAAGCAGCAAGACCAATGTGAGCTAGTAGACTTTCAATACTGATGAGGGACTTACAATGTGCAGATAAATAATCTGGCCCTGCTGAGGGTTCAAACTCTCAAGGGGCCCAAAGTCCAAAACATGTGGGCTGGCAGGCTCTTATTTTATCAGGACACACACTGCATGATGTTAAGTCATGGGGCCAACTGCAAGGACACAAAAGTAGACCTGTACCTCGAAGCTCAGTACTTCTCAAAGTCGGACACTGGGCCAGTATCCTTCAGGACATACTATGAGTTCCACTTATCTACCCACTGGGTGTACCTTGCATCTATCTATAGCTCATCCCCCAAAAGAGATGATCCAATGGGGTTATCACCACCCAATACTGAACCCAAGACTATTGACTCTCCAACTCCTCTGGCCTTTGCAGTATTGCCTCCGGGTCCAGACATCTAACCCTTAGTCTATGGTATCAGTCATAGCAACTATCTGCAGAAAGAAACCTCGAAGCTTAAGGCCATTTATATGACCCTTGCTGATTGACGCCCAGCAGCCCTCTCCCCAGCTCCCCATTTAGCAACACCCAGATTCTGCCTTAGAGAATTACCCCCTTCTCAATGTACTCTGGCCCCAAAGTGGGCACGAGACCCAAGAAAGCAGTCAGACAGTCTCACCCTGGCATCTGAATCTTGAAAAAGATTTCTGGAACTACCCAACTCCTGGCTTTTTTTTTTTTTTTTTAATCTCTCTGACTGACTCTTCTGCCCTCCTCTTCCACTTTTAAGGGTGCGTGTGATTACATTTGTTTCACCTTCTCCCTATTTTATTTTAATTAATTTTTTGCCCTGCAACTAGGTTGATCAGTACCCCCCCTTTTTTTTAAGATTCCATATATATGCGTTAGCATATGGTATTTGTTTTTCTCTTTCTGACTTACTTCACTCTGTATGACAGACTGTAGGGCCATCCACCTCACTACAAATAACTCAATTTCGTTTCTTTTTATGGCTGAGTAATATTCCATTGTATATATGTACCACATCTTCTTCATCCATCCATCTGTTGATGGACATCTAGGTTGGTTCCATGTCCTAGCTATTGTAAATAGAGCTGCAATGAAAATTCTGATGCATGTCTCTTTTCTTTAAATTTATTTTATTTAGTTATTTTTGGCTGCTTTGGGTCTTCATTCCTGCACACGGCTTTCTTTAGTTGTGGTGAGTGGGGGCTACTCTTCGTTGTGGTGCGCAGGCTTCTCTTGTTGAGGAGCACGGACTCTAGGCACGTCGGCTTCAGTAGTTGTGGTACGTGGGCTCCAGAGTGCAGGCTGAGTAGTTGTGGAGCATGGGATCAGTTGCTCCATGGCATGTGGGATCCTTGAACCCATGTGCCCTGGATTGGCAGGTGGATTCTTAACCACTGCGCCACCAGGGAAGCCCCATGTCTCTTTTTGAATTATGGTTTTGTCAGGGCATATACCCAACAGTGGGATTGCTGGGTCATATGGTAGTTAGTTCTATTTTTAGTTTTTTAAGGAACCTCCATACTGTTCTCCATAGTGGCTGTATCAATTTACATTCCAACCAACAGTGTAGGAGGGTTCCCTTTTCACCACACCCTTTCAAGAATTTATTATTTCTAGCTTTTTTGATAATGGCCATTCTGACTGGCATGAGGTGATTACCACATTGTAGTTTTGATTTGCATTTCTCTAATAATTAGTGATGTTGAGCATCTTTTCATGTGCTTCTTGGTCATCTGTATGTCTTTCTTGGTGAAATGTCTATTTAGGTCTTCTGCCCATTTTTAAACTGGATTGTTTGTTTTTTTGATATTGAGGTCCATGAGCTGTTTGTATATTTTGGAGATTAATCCTTTGTCTGTTGTTTCATTTGCAAATATTTTCTCCCATTCTGAGGGTTGTCTTTTTGTCTTGTTTATGGTTTCCTTTGCTGTGTAAAAGCTTTTAAGTTTAATTAAGTCTCATTTGTTTATTTTTGTTTTTATTTCTGTTACTCTAGGAGGTGGGTCAAAAAAGGATCTTGCTGTGGTTTATGTCAGAGTGTTTTTCCTATGTTTTCCTCTAAAAGTTTTATAGTGTCTCGTCTTACATTTAAGTCTTTAATCCATTTGGAGTTTATTTTTGTGTACGGTGTTAGGTAGTGTTCTAATTTCATTCTTTTACATGTAGCTGTCCAGTTTTCCCAGCACCACTTATTGAAGGGGCTGTCTTTTCTCCATTGTATGTTCTTGCCTCCTTTCTCATAAATTAGGTGCCCATATGTGTGTGGGTTTATTTCTGGGCATTCTATCCTGTACCATTGATCTATATTTCTGTTTTTGTGTCAGTACCATATGTCTTGATTACTGTAGCTTTGTGGTATAATTTGAAGTCAGGGAGCCTGATTCCTCCAGCTCCGTTTTTCTTTCTCAAGATTGCTTTGGCTATTCAGGGTCTTTTGTGTTTCCATACGAATTGTAAGACTTTTTGTTCTAATTCTGTGAAGAATGCCATTGGTGGTTTGATAGGGATTGCACTGAATCTGTAGATTGCTTTGGGTAGTATAGTCATTTTCACAGTGTTGATTTTTCCAATCCAAGAACATGGTATATCTCTCCATCTGTTTGTATCATCTTTAATTCATTTCATCAGTGTTTTATAGTTTTCTGAGTACAAGTCTTTTCCCTCCTTAGGCAGGTTTATTCCTAGGTATTTTATTCTTTTTGTTGCAATGGTGAATTGGAGTGTTTCCTTAATTTCTCTTTCTGATTTTTCGTTATTGGTGTATAAGAATGCCAGAGATTTCTGTGCATTAATTTTGTATCCTGCAACCTTACCAAATTCATTGATTAGTTCTAGTAGTTTTCTGGTGGCATCTTTAGGATTTTCTATGTATAGTATTGTGTCATTGGCAAATAGTGACAGTTTTACTTCTTCTTTTCCAATTTGTATTCCTTTTATTTCTTTTTCTTCTCTGATTGCTGTGGCTAGGACTACCAAAACTATGTTGAATAAGAGTGGTGAGAGTGGACATCCTTGTCTTGTTCCTGATCCTAGTAGAAATGCTTTCAGTTTTTCACCATTGAGTATGATGCTCACTGTTGGTTTGTCATATATGGCCTTTATTATGTTGAGGTAGTTTCCCTCTATGCCCATTTTCTGGAGAGTTTTCATGATAAATGGGTGTTGAATTTTGTCAAAAGCTTTTTCTGCATCAATTGAGATGATCACATGGGTTCTTTTTTTTGTTTTTTTATTTTTAATTTTTAAAAATTTTTATTAGAGTATAGTTGATTTGCAATGTTGTGTTAGTTTCAGGTGTACAGCAGAGTGAATCAGCTATACAGATACATATATCCACTCTTTTTTAGATTCTTTCCCCATATAGGCCATTACAGAGTGTTGAGTAGAGTTCCCTGTGCTATATAGTAGGTCCTATTAGTCACCTATTTTATATATAATAGTGTGTATATGTCAATCCCAATCTCCCAATTTATCCCTCCCTCCACCTTACACACTGGTAACCATAAGTTTGTTTTCTACATCTGTGACTCAATTTCTGTTTTGTAGATAAACTCATTTGTACCATTTTTAGATTCCACATATAAGCAATATCATATGATATTTGTCTTTCTCTATCTGACTTACTTCACTCAGTATGAAAATCTCTAGGTCCATCCATGTTGCTGCAGATGACATTATTTCATTCTTTTTTATGGCTGAGTAATAATTCCATTGCATATATGTACCACAAGGGATTCTTTTTTTTTTTAAGATTTGGCAAAAAAAACTTCCAAAGAGATGGGCTTTAATTTTTTATGAAGTGGGGTCCATCACATCTATTGAGTGAGTTAGGGCAGAAGTTGTGTGAAGTGGAGAATATTTGAAATAATGTTGTTAAGGATGAAAGAGTTGGATATGCAAACAATGATGCAAGTCAGGGGTCCTAGAACTACAGACCATGTGCAAATCTGTTTTTCTTTTAGCATCTTTATTGGAGTATAATTGCTTTACATTGGTGTGTTAGTTTCTGCTGTATAACAAAGTGAATCAGCTATACATATACATATGTCCCATATCACCTCCCTTTTTCATCTCCCTCCTGCCTTCCCTATCCCACCCCTCTAGGTGGACACAAAGCACTGAGCTGAAATCCCTGTGCTATGTGGCTGATTCCCACTAGCTATCTATTTTACATTTGGTAGTGTATATATGTCCATGCCACTCTCTCACTTTGTCCCAGGTTACCCTTCCCCCTCCCCATGTCCTCAAGTCCACTCTCTATGTCTGTGTCTTTATTCCTGTCCTACCCTAGGTTCTAGGTTCTTCAGAGCCATTTTCGTTTTAGATTCCATATATATATGTTAGCATACAGTATTTGTTTTTCTTTTCTGACTTACTTTACTCTGTATGACAGTCTCTAGGTCCATCCACCTCACTACAAATAAATCAATTTCATTTCTTTTTATGGCTGAGTAATATTCCATTGTGTATATGTGCCATGTCTTCTTTATCTATTCATCTGTCGATGGACACTTAGGTTGCTTCCATGTCCTGGGTATTGTAAATAGAGCTGCAATGAACATTGTGGTACATGACTCTTTTTGAACTAGGTTTTCTCAGGGTATATGCCCAGTAGTGGGATTGCTGTGTCGTATGGTAGTTATACTTTTAGTTTTTTAAGGAAACTCCATACTGTTCTCCATAGTGGCTGTATCAACTTACATAACCACCAACAGTGCAAGCGGGTTCCCTTTTCTCCACACCCTCTCCAGCATTTACTGTTTGTAGATTTTTTGATGATGGCCATTCTGACTGGTGTGAGGTGAAACCTCATTGTAGTTCTGATTTGCATTTCTCTAATGACTACTGATGTTGAGTATCCTTTCATGTGTTTATTGGCAATCTGTATATTTACTTGGGAGAAATGTCTATTTAGGTCTTCTGCGCATTTTTGGATTGGGTTGTTTGTTTTTTTGATATTGAGCTACATGAGCTACTTGTAAATTTTGGAGATTAATCCTTTGTCAGTTGCTTCATTTGCAAGTATTTTCTCCCTTTCAGAGGGTTGTCTTTTCGTCGTTTATGATTTCCTTTGCTGTGCAAAAGCTTTTAAGTTTCATTACGTCCCATCTGTTTATTTTTGTTTTTATTTCCATTTCTCTAGGAGGTGGGTCAAAAAGGATCTTGCTGTGATGTATGTCATGGAGTGTTCTGCCTATATTTTCCTCTAAGAGTTTGATAGTGTCTGGCCTTACATTTAGGTCTTTAATCCATTTTGAGTTTATTTTTGTGTATGGTGTAAGGGAGTGTTCTAATTTCATTCTTTTACATGTAGTTGTCCAGTTTTCCCAGCACCACTTCTTGAAGAGGTTGTCTTTTCTCCATTGTATATTCTTGTCTTCTTTATCAAAGATAAGGTGACCATGTGTGCATGGGTTTATCTCTGGGTTTCTCTCCTGTTCCATTGATCTATATTTCTGTTTTTGTGCCAGTACCATACTGTCTTGATTACTGTAGCTTTGTAGTATAGTCTGAAGTCAGAGAGCCTGACTCCTCCAGCTCCATTTCTTTCTCAAGATTGTTTTGGCTATTTGGAGTCCTTTGTGTATCCATACAAATTGTGAAATTTTTTGTTCTAGTTCTGTGAAAAATGCCATTGGTAGTTTGATAGGGATTGCACTGAACCTGTAGGTTGCTCTGGATAATAGAGTCATTTTCACAAGGTTGATTCTTCTAATCCAAGAATATGGTATATCTCTCCACTTGTTTGTATCATCTTTAATTTCTTTCATCAGTGTCTTATAGTTTTCTGCATACAGGTCTTTTGTCTCCTTAGGTAGGTTTATTCCTAGGTATTTTATTCTTTTTTGTTGCAGTGGTATTTGGGAGTGCTTCCTTAATTTCTCTTTCAGATTTTTCATCATTAGTGTATAGGAATGTAAGATATTTCTGAGCATTGTTTTTGTATCCTACTACTTTACCAAACTCATTGATTAGCTCTAGTAGTTTTCTGGTAGCATCTTTAGGATTCTCTATGTATAGTATCATGTCATCTGCAAACAGTGATAGTTTTACTTCTTCTTTTATGATTTGAATTCCTTTTATTTCTTTTTCTTCTCTGATTGCTGTGGCTAAACTCCAAAACTATGTTGAATAATAGTGGTGAGAGTGGGCAACCTTGTCTTGTTCCTGACCTTAGAGGAAATGTTGTCAGTTTTTCACCATTGAGAACGATGTTGGCTCTGGGTTTGTCATATATGGCCTTTATTATGTTGAGGTAAGTTCCTTCTATGCCTACTTTCTGGAGGGTTTTTATGATAAATGGGTGTTGAATTTTGTCAAAAGCTTTTTCTGCATCTACTGAGATGATCATATGGTTTTTATTCTTCAATTTGTTAATATGGTTTATAATATTGATTGATTTGTGTATATTGAAGGATCCTTGCATTCCTGGGATAAACCCCACTTGATCATAATGTATGATCCTTTTAATGTGCTGTTGGATTCTGTTTGCTAGTATTTTTTTTGAGGATTTTTACATCTATGTTCATCAGTGATATTGGCCTGTAGTTTTCTTTTTTAGTGACATCTTCGTCTGGTTTTGGTATCCAGGTGATGGTGGCCTCGTAGAATGAGTTTGGGAGTATTCCTCCCTCTACTATATTTTGGAAGAGTTTGAGAAGGATACGTGTTAGCTCTTCTCTAAATGTTTGATAGAATTCACCTGTGAAGCCATCTGGTCCTGAACTTTTGTTTGCTTGAAGAGTTTTAATTACCATTTCTTACTTGTGATAGGTCTGTTTATATCTTCTAATTCTTCATGGTTTGGTCTTGGAAAATTGTAGCTTTCCAAGAATTTGTCCATTTCTTCATGGTTGTCCACTTTATTGGCATATCGTTCTTTGTAGTAGTCTTTTATAAGCCTTTGTATTTCTGCAGTGTCAGTTGTGATTTCTCCTTTTTCATTTCTAATTTTATTGATTTGTACCCTCCCTCTTCCTTTTTTCCTTGATGAGTCTCATAAAGGTTTATCAATTTTGTTTATCTTCTCAAAGAATCAGCTTTTAGTTTTATTGATCTTTGCTATTGTTTTCTTCATTTCTATTTCATTTATTTTTGCTCTGATTTTCATGATTTCTTTCCTTCTACTGACTTTGGGTTTTCTTTGTTCTTCTTTCTCTAGTTGTTTTAAGTGTAGGGTTAGATTGTTTATTTGAGATTTTTCTTGTTTCTTGAGGTGAGATTGAATTGCTATAAACTTCCCTCTTAGAACTGTTTTTGCTGCATCCCATAGGTTTTGGGTCATTGTGTTTTTGTTGTCATTTGTTTCTAGGTATTTTTAAATTTCTTCTTCAATTTCTTCAATGATCTCTTGGTTATTTAGTAGTGCACTGTTTAGCCTCCATGTATTTGTGTTTTTTACAGTTTTTTTCCTGTAACTCATTGCCAATCTTATAGCATTGTGGTCAGAAAAGATGCTTGATACGATTTCAATTTTCTTAAATTTTCCAAGGCTTGATTTGTGACCCAAGATGTGATCTATCCTGGAGAATGCTCCATGTGCACTTGAGAAGAAAGTATATTCTGCCACTTTTTGGTGGAATGTTGTATAAATATCTATTAGATCTATCTGGTCTACTGTGTCATTTAAACTTTTGTTTCGTTATTTATTTTCTGTTTGGATGATCTGTCCATTGGTGTACGTGGGGTGTTAAAGTCCCCTACTATTATTGTGTTACTGTCGATTTCTCCTTTCATGGTTGTTACCATTTGCCTTATGTATTGGGGTGCTCCTATGTTGGGTGCATGAACATTTATAATTGTTATATCTTCTTCTTGGATTGATCCTTTGATCATTATGTAGTGTCCCTCCTTATCTCTTGTAAGTCTTTATTTTAAAGTCTACTTTATCTGATATGTGTATTGGAGTATCTGATACTCCAGCTTTTTTTTAATTTCCATTTGCGTGGAATATCTTTTTCCGTCTCTTCACTTTCAGTCTCTATGCGTCCCTAGGTCTGAAGTGGGTCTTTTGTAGACAGCATATATATGGGTCTTGTTTTTGTATCCATTCAGCCAGTCTGTGTCTTTTGGTTGAGGCATTTAATCCATTTACATTCAAGGTTATTATTGATATTATGTTCCTATTACCATTGTCTCAATTGTTTTGGGTTTGTTTCTGTGGGTCTTTTTCTTCTCTTGTGTTTCCCACTTAGAGAAGTTTCTTTAGCATTTGTTGTAAAGCTGGTTTGGTGGCGCTGAATTCTCTTAGCTTTTGCTTGTCTGAAAAGGTTTTGACTTCTCCATCAAATCTGAATGAGATCCTTGCTGGGTAATCTTGGTTGTAGATTTTTCTCTTTCATCACTTTAAGTATATATCCTGCCACTCTCTTCTGGCCTACAGAGTTTCCACTGAAAAATCAGCTGATAACCTTATGGGGATTCCTTTGTATGTTATTTTTTGTTTTTCCCTTGCTGCTTTTAGTATTTTTTCTTTGAATTTAATTTGGTAGTTTGATTAATATGTGTCTTGCTGTGTTTTTCCTAGGGTTTACCCTGTATGGGACTCTCTGTGCTTCCTGGACCTGGGTGACTATTTCCTTTCCCATGTTAGGGAAGTTTTCCACTGTAATCTCTTCAAATATTTACTCAGTCCCTTTCTTTTTCTCTTCTTCTTCTGGGACCCCTATAATTCGAATGTTGGTGCATTTAGTATTACCCCAGAGGTCTGTGAGATTGCCTTCAATTCTTTTCATTCTTTTTTCTTTATTCTGCTCCTCAGCATTTATTTCCACCATTTTGTCTTCCAACTCACTTATTTGTTCTATTGCCTCCGTTATTCTGTTACTGATTTCTTCTAGTGTATTTTTCATTTCAATTATTGTGTTGTTCGTATCTGTTTGTTCTTTAGTTCTTCTAGATCTTTGTTAAACATTTCTTGTATTTTCTCAGTCTGTACTTCCATTCTATTTCCGAGATTTTGGATCATCTTTACTATCATTACTCTGAACTCTTTTTCAGGTAGATTGCCTATTTCCTCTTCATTTATTTGGTCTTGTAGGTTTTTACCTTGCTCCTTCATCTGTGACATATTTTTTTGCCATCGTTCTTTTTTTTTTTATGAGTGGGATTGTGTTCCTGTTTTACTGGTTGTTTGGCCTGAGGCTTCCAACACTGGAGTTTGTAGGCTATTGGGTAGATCTGGGTCTTGGTGCTGAGATGAGGAACTCTGTGAGACCTCATTCCAATGACTATTCCCTGGGGTCTGAGGTTCTCTGTCAGTCCAGTGGTTTGGACTCAGAGCTCCCACCACAGGAGCTTCCCCCTGACCCCAGGCTCGCAAATCAAGATCCTGCAAGCCGTGTGGGGTGGCATAAAAAAAAAAAAAGAGAGAAAGAACAAAGTAAAAAATAAAATTAGACTAGGAAACTAACAGATATGTTAGAAAGAATGTAAAAATAAAAATATAGATGAATCAACAACTGGAAGGTACCTCAGTACCAAAATAGTAAAGAAGAGGAGGGAAAGAAAAAAAAAGGGGTGGGGGAAGGCCTTGGCTGTGGAAGGCTGGGCCCAATCAAGGGCGAGATTTGGGCAGTGGGCAGGGCCTATGATCAGGACCCACAGGGCTGGAAAAGGCCCTGGGGGCTGTGGGGGTTGGGGCTTAGGCTCAAGGAACAGAAGGGGCCTAGGCATGCCCCCCATCCCCATCTGAGGGCAGTGGGCCTCACCTGGGAGCCCAGCAGGCTCAAGTGGGTGGGGCAAACACCCTCCTCTCCTCTCCTGCTTCTGCAGTCTGGGGTCTGGGAGCACCCCTCCCACCTGCCTCTCCTGATCTCCCTGGCCTCCCTCCTACGCCCCCAGGACCCACACAGGCTGGATGGAGCTTTGGATGGAAGTGGCTTGGGAGCTCAGCAGGCTCCCCTGCCCAAGTGGGCCAGGCGATCGCCCTCTGCTCCTCTCCAGCTCTTTCCGGAGAGTCCCTCCCACATGCCTCTCCTGATCTCCCTGGCCTCAGGGGTGCTCAGTGGAGCTGTCTGCTCCACTTCTCCTCCCCCCTTGGTCCCTCTATGTCCTACTGGTTCACTTTGGGGTTCCTCCCATCTCCTTGGGGGTCAGAGTCCCCACCAGCGGCCAGCAGATGCCCTATTTGTGGGGACATGCTATCTCCGCATCTTCCAACACCACCATTTTGACTCCTCCTCTCTGGCTTTTTTAAAATGTTTTAAATTTTTTGGCTGTCTGCATGGCTTGCAGGATCTCAGTTCCCTGACCCAGGATTGAACTTGGGCCACAACAGTGAAAGCACTGAATCCTAACCACTAGACCACAAGGGAACTTTCCCCAACTACTGGTTTTTTGCAGTCTGGTTGAATGCCCCTTCAAAGTTCCCCCAAATTCATTTTCTGCTTAAGTGAGTCAAAATTGGTTCTTTTTCCTTGGAACTAAAAGGCACTGTATGAAATGAGCCACTTTGCTGTGGGCGTGGTCAGTACTTTCTTGGGCAGGAAAAGTTCTATTGAGGAAAGAGTCACACCTAGTATTTTGTCTTTGAACAGAAGATTAAAGATGATGTAAGGAAAAGCTCTGAGCCAATAGGGAACACAGAGCACCAAGGTAATGCTAGGTTTTGATGAGGAAGCCTCTATTGGTCTGTGTTTAAGTAATGGCATCAACAGAAGAAATCTGGTACTGTCCAAGATCTCTTCTTTCAGTTGCTACCATTGGGCGTGTCGCATATGTTGTTATCCTTTTGGGCCAATCACCGCACTCATGCATTTGATGAGATTTTATTTCCAGAAAGGCAGTATTCATTCTGGTTTGTCCAACAGATCACATAATCAAGGAGTTTTTTTGTTCTTTTTTAATGTCAATCAAGAAATTCCACTCTCAACGGCAAAAGTCAGACTATGCTGTTAAATACAGCCAAGATTGTAAGCATACAAATGTCATTAAGTCTACTGGATCTTAAATTATTCACCATTACCCACAAGAAAGAGGCAAAACTTTGTCCTCCTGAAAGGGTGTATCACTTTTTAGGAAACCAGTAGCGCTTCTGAAAGCCTCGACATTCATGATTATGCTAACAGCCCTTAGAGATGTATTTTACACTATCTGTGCTGACTCAGCTAGGAGCCAACAGGCTGGATGTCGGCAGGTAAAACACATCCCTGCAGACCTGTTACTGTTCATGATGACATTTGGAAAGCTCAAATTGCAAACCCAAAGGCTCCTCCTTTTCCATTCATGCATTATACACACACATATGAAGAGTTTTCCTACCAGTAACATTTAAAATAAGCACACTTAATAACTGCAAGTCACATGTAACATAGAATATTCAAATGTTTAGTTTTTAACTGTGCGTGACAAAGCTAAGACAGCCTACCATTCCAATAAAAAAGGCCGGGAGTGGGAGGGATAGTTTTAACACACCATTAGTTTATGCTACTGAGTTTTTCTACTGAAAGAAAGAAAAGAATACAAAATTTAGGGCCAGAAGAAAACACAGATTTCAGCCTCTGGTACCTCTCTAAAGATAAACCTTGTGCTTCCGTGTCCTGCCATCTGGAAAGCTTACTTCCTTCCCAGCCAGACATCTTCTAGCTGAGAATACAACAGTCATTAAGAATCTCATTGTCCCTGACAGCCCACACCTGGAACATGCACCATGCCTACCTGGCAATACAGCGGCCATGAAAGGTGAGAATACAGCATGCCTTGTGAGAGACTGTTGAAAAGGAGCCCCCTGCCCCAGTCACTCAAAAAAGTACTGATCACATTAACTACATCCAAGGAACCAGAGGGAAATAGCTGAGGACTGCAGAGAATCTACTCAAGCTGTCACTGCAAAGAGCAGAGTAAGAAGCATGCAACTTTACTCAAATCACATGCGCTTCACTCAAACTTTTTCCCTCAAACAGGTCGTCTCTGCCAACAGAACTAGCCTTCAGAGTCCCTCTGAGTTCCTCTCTCTAATCTAAGTTGCTCAAGCTAGTTTTAGTCTTTCCCAACAGGATCCAGCTGGAAAATATAAAGCCTTTGGAACGTAGCAGCACAGGAAATAAGGAGTATACAGAAACAGGAGATTTAGGAGAAGCCCTCCTGGTGTAGATTTAGAGACAAAAGCTCCAGACTGCCACCAGCAGCAGGATGACCAGCAGAGCTGTTTTCCCTGATATACTCGTCCCGTCATTTTTGTTACACAGGTTCTCCCGGCAGCAGCGGTACTGAAGCTCCTTCTCCTCTAAGGCTTTCGCAATGGCTTCGAAATTGCAACGGTCAAACATCCAACACCGGTAGTAAGTTTTTGTTGGCACTGTGGGGGAAATACACACACACAAAGATAAGCAATCAAGCAGGTAAAACTCTACACCTGTCTTTGAACTCTCAGTTCTACTTCTTAGAACTTATCCTGGGGAAATAGAGACATTTGGGTAAAAATATGTATCCCAGTTAGCTTATAAAGGGGAACAATTAAGTAAATAATGATCCAGCTCTGAATGGAACTTTTCCATAAAAGCAGAGTCTCATCAGAGCCAATACAGTTGTGTGTATGTGGAAGGCAACAGGCAATCATACTAATGTTTGAGAGAGTTACCAAGATTTTTAAACACATGCTCTCTTTGATCCAGCAAGCCCACTTCTAGAATTTATGAAGTTATTTGAAAAAAGGTTAAGATATATGCTCAAGAATGGTCACTGCACTACTATCTGTAGCAGCAAGAAACTAAAAGACAAACAGTAGGTTAATAAAAAAGCACTTGAATAAATTATGGTAGAGTTCCACACAACGAAGTTCCATGCAGATAAGGAATGCCACAGGACCATGTGTATTGACATGGGAGGAGTTTGAGGGTGTTTTTAAATGCAGAAAAATAGTTAAATTGGACTTCAACAAAATTAAACTTTTGTGCTTCAAAGAACACTATTTTAAAAAATTAAAAAGACAAAACCCACAAAAAGTGAGAAAATGTTTGCAAATCACATATCTGATAAGAGTATAGTATATAGAATATATGAAACACTCTTACAACTCAACAATAAAAAGACAACCCAATTAAAAAATGGGCAAAGGATATAGATACTTCTCCAAAGATATACAAAGGGCCAATAAGTGCATGAAAAGATGCTCAACATCATTAGCCATTAAGAAAATACAAATCAAGACCACCATGAGGATCAATTCACACCTACTAGGATGGCTATAGTGAAGAAATTGGAAAATAACAAGTGGTGTCAAGGAAGCGAAGAAATTGGAACCCTCAGATATTGCTCGTGGGAAGGTAAAGTGGTGCAGGTATCTTGGAAAAGTCTGGCATTTCCTCAAAAGGTTAAAAATAGTTACCATATGACCTAGTAATTCTACTCTTAGGTAAATATATTACCCAAGAGAATTGAAAACTATGTTCACACAAATGTTTATAAACGAATGTTCATAGCAGCATTATTCAAAACAGCTAAAAAGTGGAAACAACCCATATGTCCATTAAATGGTAAATGATAAGCAAAACGTGGTATATCCATTCAAAGGAATATTATTTGGCCATAAAAAGGAATGAGGTACTGATATATCCAATAACATGGGTGAACATTAAAAATATTATGCTCAGGGACTTCCCTGGGGGTGCAGTGGTTAAGAATCTGCCTGCCAATGCAGGGGACATGGGTTCGATCCCTGGTCCAGGAAGATTCCAGATGCCGTGGAGCAACTAAGTCCATGCACCACAACTACTGAAGCCCGTGTGCCTAGGGCCTGTGCTCTGCAATAAGAGAAGCCACCGCAATGAGAAGCCCATGCACTGCAATGTAGAGTAGCCCCCTCTTGCTGCAACTAGAGAAAGCCCGTGAGCAGCAAAGAAGACCCAATGCAGCCAAAAATAAATAAATGAATAAAAAATTTTAAAAAAGAATAGATTATATACTTCAAACAAACAAACAAACAAACAAACAAACAAACATTATGCTAGTGAAAGGAGCCAGTCACAAAGGACCACAACACTGTATGGTTCGATTTATATCTAAATGTTCAGAATAGGCAAATCCATGGAGACAGAAAGTAGATTAGTACTCCCTGCCAGGGTATGGGTGAGGGAAGAATAGGGAGTGACTGCTAATGGGTATGGGATTTCCTTTTGGGGTGATAATAACGTTCTGAAGTGAGTGGTGATAGTTGTACAGACTTGTGGATATACTAAAGGCCACTGAATTGCGCACTTTAAAATGTACTTTGGAACTGAGATATGTGAATTATATCTCAATAGAAAAAAGCCTAGATGCAGAACAATATGTAGAATGTGATCCATTTGTATAAAGTATATGTGTGGGGGTGAGTATACTCCTTTTCTCTGGAAAGATTCCCAAGTAATTTAACAGTGTTACCCTCACAGAAGACTATCTTTCAATTATACATTTCTCTGTAGATTGAGATTTAAAATAAAAAATCACTGGATGAGTTTATTTTAAACATAGCTTAAACTTCCTTTAAAAATCATTAGACTATTCAGTAGAGCAGGAAAATTTTCCAAAAGAATGTGCCATTATGGTCCCAATTTTTACACACACAAAGGAAAACGCAGGCCAAAATATACAATGCCAATTAGCTTATAGTGATTTTTTAATATTTAGAAAAATTATGTTAAATATTTTTTAAAAAGTGAGAGTTGAGAGAGAAGAGAAGATAGTTGTGCTAGATGCTGGGGACACACAGATATAGAAGGTTGGTCCTTGCCCTGGAATCATTTTCTTTTCTTTTGTGTCGGAAAGAAAAAAATACAGATGCCTATTTCCTTATTTAAGGCCAGTAACTAATTTATTCTATTTCATTCACAGCTCAGAACAAAACTTCTAAGTTTATAACTGCAGGTATAACTGTTCTGTCCTCCCCCTCAGAGGAGATGAGTGTTTGGCCTGGATTTTAATGAAGTTTGGTCAAGTGGCAGAGGCCAGATAAGAGTGTTCCAGTGACTCTACCTGCTTGGATCATAAATATTTAAGTGGATGCTTCTAATACTGTACTAAAGAACACTGTTGAATAGGACAAGTTCCTGTCTTATGTAGTGGTAATCAGGCTTTGGAACTGGGAAAGCATTAAAGTCACCAGAATGTTAATTAGGGAAGTCTAAGAGCTTGGGGAGAGCAGATAGTAATTTATTAATAATTGCTACCAATGAATCACTTACTATGTGTCCTGCAGTGAGCCAAGCACTTTACTTGAATGATCTTTTTGCATAACAACCTTCAATGGTGAGCTTCTCACCAAAGCCACTATCAGAATCACCGGAGTAAAAATGGATCACATCACAGAGTCACCGGAATGTTAAAGGTTCTCTCTCTGCTAGGCACAGCCTCCCCACTCTCTTTGAAGATTTGCCTTGAGTCTGCCTTTACCAAGCAGTAGTCCCCAGTTGCCTTAGGCATCCTTCAGCGTGTCCCTTATTGGAAAGGCCATTACAGAAATGATTGTTTGGCACTGTCATCAAAGGCTCTGCCAGACTCTAAGTACACGGTTTATATTTCCAGGACTTAGCCAGGATGCCAGTAAATAGTGGCTGAAGCAGCACCCATCTGTCTCTCTTCTAGACTGAATCTGCTCAGCACGATTACGCACATTTCTCCACTAACTGCCCCACTGACCCCAGGAGGTGAGTATCCCTGTTTCACAGCTGGGGCGAAAATGTGGCTAGATTAATTAAATAATTTCTCCAATGTACGCCTGGCCTCTGATTCGTGTTTAGGACAGTGTGCCTCGCCTCTCCCAGGCTGATGTCAATCAGAGTCGGAAGGGCATTTAGATGTTCTGTTACTGTCTGCCTTACTCTAAGGTCTGAATATCTGTATTTCAAGAACTGCTGTTACCACATGTCTAGCTGAAGTTTGGGGACCTATGTTCATGAGAAGAAGAAAACTATTTAAGATTCACATTATCCTTAAAAAAATAGATTTTATACTTGAGAGGAGTTTTAGATTCACAGCGAAATTGAGCAGAAAGTACACAGTTCTCATAGAGCCCCCGACAGCCCCACCTCCACCCCAAACAACCTCCCTCACTAGCAACATCTCCCGCCAGCACATTTGTTGCAACCGATGAACCTACATGGACTCATCCTCATCACCCAAAGTCCATAATTTACATTTGGGCGCACTCTGGGTGTTGTACATTCTATAGGGTTTGACAAATGTATGACACGTGTCCATCATTATAGTATCACACAGAGTCCTAGATTCCTTGCCTGAAAAATCCTGTGCTCCACCTCTTCATCCCTCCCTCCTCCCCCACTTAACCCCTGGCAGCCACTGACCTTCTCATTATCTCCTTAGTTTTGCCCTTTCCAAAACATCACATAGTTGGAATCATAACAATGTAGCTTTCCCAGAGTGGCTTCTTTCATTCGATAATACATACTTAAGTTTCCTTCATGTCTCTTCATGGTTTGATACTTCATTTCTCTTTAGTCCATTCTCTGGATGTACCACCACTTATTTATCCATTCATCTACTGAAGGACATCTTGGTTGCTTCCAAGTTTGGGTAATTATGAATAAAGCTGCTATAAACATCCATGTGTAGGTTTTTGAGTGGACATAATTTTTTGACTCATTTAGGTAAATATCAAGGAATGCAACTGTTGAATCTTATGGTGAGAGTACATTTAGTTTTTTAAGAAACTGCTAAACTGTGTACCAATTGATATTCCTTCCAGCAATGAATGAGAGCTCCTGTGGCTCCACATCCTCGCCAGCGTTTGGTGTTGTCAGCGTTTTAGACTTTGGGCCATTCTAGTAGACGTGCCTCATTGTTTACATTAATCATTTTTACAAAGCGTAACAGTTCATTATAAGATGAGTTAATTCTGGGGAATCTAATGTACAGCATTATGACTGTGGTTAACAAGACTGTATTGTCTATTTGCAATCTGCTAACAGAGTAGATCTGAAGTGTTCTCATCGCACACAGAAAGGTAACAGTGTGAGGGGGTGGATGTGTTGCTTAGATTGATTGTGGTAATCATTTCACAATGTATATGTATATCAAATCGCCATGTTGTACACCTTAAACATATACAGTTTTTATTTGTCCATTATACTTCAATAATGTTGGAAACAACTAAAATGAAAGTTTAACCATTCAGGTAGGAAGCAATGGGAATTGTTTCCTAGTCTAGTCTACTTCCCTCTTTTCCTTCTCTCCACCTCTGCCTTCTGACACACCCCCTTCATCAATAAAAAACAGAGGCAGGAAGAACTTCCTGGTGCCAAGACAGAGATCAGAGCTCAAAGCTTCTAACTGATAACCTAATACTTATTCTACACATACTATTGCCTTTATTCTCTCATTTGGAAATTATACTTTTTGTAGTGGGGGCTCCAAGAGACACAGACAATCAGGGTTAAGAAGCAGGTCTCTGTGCTCATAGAGAATTGGTGCTCAAGTATTTGTGGAGTGGATGAGTATTCTCTCTGGGGACTTCACTAGGCTTTTCTACAGTAACAATGAATTAATACAGTCCTCCAGGTGAGGCAGAGGAACTGTCCCCTACAGACTCAAGGACCTTACATGTAGGCCTTGGAATCTGAGCTGCATTCCAGGAGTTTATATCAAAATTATGAGATACTCCTGTTCGTTAGATAGGGTAGTTCTAATTCGTCCTTAATTATTGAAGGATTTTTCCTTTCTGGGGAAGTGAAACTCCTCCTCCTTTCTATCAGGTTTTTCTGAACATGTGGGTCTCCCAAGCCTTTTATGAGTTTACCTGATGTGCTTAGCATTCCTTGAGGTCAACACTGGGAAGAATTTACATAGAGGGTATGAGTGAACTAACTTGAGTGGTATTTTTACTTTTATCTCTTAGAGATGGAGGTCAGGGGGTTTACCTTGTACACTGACTACGCAGATCCTGAAACAGCCACTCCTCACCAGTATCATTTCCACACATTGATTCAATCCAGAACCACACCCAGCAAAAGCAGAGGGCATGCCTCTGCTGGTTTCTTGCCTCTGTCCACTATTTCCTAAATTCTATTTTAATAGGATTTATGGAGGAAGCGATTCCATAGGCTAACCAATTTGGAAAATGCAGATTTGACAAAATTTGTCAATGTTGACAGTTCCCTACCCCAAGCCCACGAGTGCCTTGTTCTCTGAGGCCACCAAGCCTCCTCGGTACCTACTGTTGCCTTTCTTGGGAACACCCTTCCTCTCTTAGTCTTTCTACTTCCCACTTGTCCTTTGAACTCAGCTTGAGTCCCCTCAGGACTCTGTACGTATTACATTCCCCACAGAATGAGACACGGGTATAAATAAAGACATCTGTGATAGCTACACAGGCCTCTTTCACAATTTTCATCATCTCCTTTCTTCACCTTTGTACCCCGAGCTCCTAGCTCAGGCTCTGGCACAGGGCAGGCTCTCAAAAGTTTGGGAGGCAGCCAGTGTTGCTGTTAAGAGCACAGGTGTTGGAATTAGATGGATTCCCACGTTCAGATCCTGAGCTCGTTCCTTGACCTTAGTCTGCTGTTGCTTAATCTGAGTCTCAGTTTCCTCATTTACCAAACGGGAATAAAATATTACCCCGAGTGGTAGATGGGAAATATTAAATAAAAAAACAAATGGAAAGTGCTTGGTGCGGCACACAACTGGTGCTATTAAATGGTAGGGCACAGATCTTTTCCCAGGCTCTCTTCATCCCGTTACACTCAGGAAGAGGGGGAGGGGGAGGCTCTTACCGGCTTTAACGATGAGACAAGTATCTTGATTACGTGAACAATTGACGGCAGTAGTGCAGACATTAGCTGGGTTAATACAGTTGTAGCACTCCAGGCTGTGACCTAGGATCAGGAAGAATGCCCGTCAGGACCTGGTAGACCAGCAATGACTCACCCTCCTGGCAGCGGAAGCAAGCCCACCAGCTCCATTAGTGTGGGTCAGAGGTCAGCAACTCAGAGTGGGCTTCCTTCCCACATATATCTGCAGCAGATATATGTTTCCAAGCTCAAACTACAGTTCCAGCAGCAGTTTTTTGGACCCTGAGGCAAGTGCAAAGGGAATTTCCAGATTTCAAAATCCATTTAACTGTGTAATTGAGAAACTTTCTCCTACTTTCAACCGGAAGTGATTACTCCGCAGTGCAATGACATATTAAAAGGAATCCATTAAGAGGATAAACTGACAGAATTCTATAAACACCTTCCAAGCAATGAATATGCTCTATCACATAACATTCTCACAGACTGATCATCAGTATTTGGCAGCACCTATCTGTGTGAAAAGACATGCTCCGAGACAAAATGCATGAAATCTCATTACCGATCAGTATTAACAGATGAACATCTGCAACCAATTTGATGATGGGGAACACTAACTTTTGAACCCCAAGTAAGCAAAATGTTATTTTCCCAGAAGGAATTCCATTCTTTTCATTAGTAGATCTGTATTATAAATAATTGTACTCAATTATTAAATTTTTGAATTCTGTCGATTAAAAACTTCGAGAAATTTGTTTTCTCTCTTATTTATATAAAAGCCTACATAATATCCTTGATTTTTGTCTCTTGGCCTGCAAAGCCTGAAATATTTACTATCTGGACTTCTGCAGAACAAGTCTGATGGCCTCTGGGATAAGGCGTCCTCACTGCAGCTGTTCTCTGCTGAGGGACTGACCCATCGCCAGAAGCAGTCGCAGTCAAGGGGCAGGCAGCAGCCACATACTTTAAACCCATGTGGGTGGGAAGACATGCACAGTGACACTGAACATGAGGGTAGACTTATACCAGAAGCAAATGCCTCTGGTTCCCCAATTTGAAAAATGAGTACCACTCCCACTCATGTTCTTAGTATTCATCTTTGGTGGCTAGACTGCAAGTTTCACTGGATTATTTTCCCTTCTCTGGTTTTATAACAATGGTGATGGAAAGAGATGAGCCATATTCCACATGTCTGATGGGAAGAGTTGGAAGCAAGTTTTCCTGATTCGTGTGGACATACTCTTTTCTACAATAAGAGATCACCTTCTTCCAGCCACGTGGCTTCTGCCACGTAATCAGTATTTGGAAGTACCTATCGGTGTGAAAAGACATTTTCAAAGATGAAATATGTAAAATCTCATAGAAGAATGGCATGGTTAAACCAAGACGAAATGTGGGCTTTAGAACCCAAGAGCTGACGTTTAGTTCTAAGGCCAAAATCTAGGTTCATCACCAGGGAGAGGAGTTCTCAGAAGAAAGTGGCTCCTCACTTCCTGAGCACAGACAGGAGTGAAGCTCTCTATAACATCTTTTTTAAAAAAATTAATTAATTTATTTATTTTTTGCCACGTTGGGTCTTCATTGCTGCAGGCTGGCTTTCTCTAGTTGTGGTGAGCGGGGGCTACTCTGTTGTGGTGCATGGGCTTCTCATTGCCGTGGCTTCTCTTGTTGTGGAGCACGGGCTCTAGGCACGCAGGCTTCAGTAGTTGTGGCACTTGGGCTCAGTAGCTGTGGCTCGTGGGCGCTAGAGCACAGGCTCAGTAGCTGTGGCGCACAGGCTTGGTTGCTCTGCAGCATGTGGGATCTTCCCAGACCAGGGCTCGAACCTGTGTCCCCTGCATTGGCAGGCAGATTCTTAACCACTGTGCCACCAGGGAAGCCCCTATAACATCTTAAATGGCCAGGATCAAACCTTCAGACAGAGGAAAGAGAGCTCACCTTTGGAACTTCTGTGAGGCAGAAATATTTACAGCTAACACAGTGTTCAAATACCTAAACTTTCAATCTTCAGAGAATTGCTATAAGAGGCAGGCTCAAGGATCTCCATCCCCATTTTTCAAGAGAAAACTAAGACTAAGATGTTAACTAACTTGTCAAAAGTCACATGGCTACTAAGAGGAGAGCTGGGACTCACACCCAGGCAATCAGTTCTGAAGCCAACGCTTGGTTTATTTCCCGTGATGTTCTTCTAATTGTCCTGAGTGGGAAAGAGAAGAAACCAGGACCAATTATGGGGGAGACCAGGTCAGGGGAAAGCAATAAGTCAGTGGCTGTTTGATATTCTAGCTACTTAGCCAGGGTGGAGGGGATCTTCTTCACACTCCGACTCCCTCAGGAAAGACCTAAATGCCCCCGAGACCTGTCACAGAACAGCTAACGGCGCCAAACCCAAGCCTGCTCCATAAACAAATGTAGACTGCTGGAAAGCAGATAAGACCAGGCTATTCTTACTACAGAAAATTCACTGGGTAGAAGAATTAAGACAATAACGTATGTTGTAACATAGCGAACCACGTTACAAACCTCCGTGACTACAATCAACAGACGTGTGGAGGGAGGTGGGTCGTGACTTCTGTCTTTTCTCAGAAAGGGAAAACTTGTTCAAACGTGTCCTTGGGCTACTTTGTTCTTTGCTTCAGTTTCCTCAACTGTAAAATGGGCGTAATAGTACTGAGCCCTCACAGGATGGCTGGAAGGATTAAATGAGCCAGGGTCCGGTACAGGCCCTAGTACCTAGTAAGCATTCACCATATGGGAGCTACTAAAGCTACAAGCTCTAAGACATGCTCCAACATGCAGATGCCTCTGTAGTGCCCACCGCATGGCTACTTCCTTTCTGCCTCCTGTCCCCACCCCTCAAAAATAACAGTTAGTAGTACCAACATGACACAGGCAGAAAATGACCTCTGATGTTTACAATGAAGCAAAGCAGGCAACACAGGTGTTCCTGCTGTTACAGAGGTAACAGAGGATCTCCAGCAGGCAGGGAAGGGTGGCCCTGTGAAGGAGCTGGGGCAGACAGTCTGGTGCCAGGCTTAGTTGGGTTCAAATTCTGGCTGCACCACTTTGGTGTGATATTTTACAAGTTATTTAATCTCTTTGGGCCTCAGTCTTGTCACCTGTAAAATGGCGATAAAAATAGTCCCTGCTCCACAGGGTGGACATGAGGATTAAATAAGTAAATACATGTAAAATGCTGAGAATTGAGATTGGCACGTGAATGCTGTGAGCAGCAGCGCCACACGGGAGAAGCCCAGGGCGGGCGGCTGAGCTCAGCACTCTAAAGATGGCATCCAGGGCTTCCCTGGTGGCGCAGTGGGTGAGAGTCCGCCTGCCGATGCAGGGGACGCGGGTTCGTGCCCCGGTCCGGGAAGATCCCACATGCCGCGGAGCGGCTGGGCCCGTGAGCCATGGCCGCTGAGTCTGAGCGTCCGGAGCCTGTGCTCCGCAACGGGAGAGGCCACAACAGTGAGAGGCCCGCGTAGCGCAAAAAAAAAAAAAAAAAAGATGGCATCCATCGGTAGCCCCAGAGGCTGGTGGTGAGTGCGGTGAAACTTAAGCAGCTCAGTGTAATCGCTCCCCACAAAAGCAGCTGTGTCACCCAGGATGAACTGTAACTCAGGAAGGTGCCCCACTCAGGGTAGGGCCATAACACAGGAAGGAGCAGTCACACCACGCTGGACCTGTAACACTGACAGCGAAAGAACCGAAGGTCGGCCGAGGTCTGTGGCATCAGCTTGGTCTTCCTGAGGCCTAAGAAAAAGTTTAGGGCCAAGGCAGACTACATGATCCAGATCCATGTCCCTCTGGACCACTCACCTACATGGCAGACGACAGCCAGGCTGAACAGGAGCCCGAGCAAGACGAACCCTCCTTTGCTTCCCATTGTGACCGGCTACAGGTTCTGGAAGGAAGGAACACAAAGTATTGTCATGAACCAACAGGTGATTGCCGGGTATCTCAGAAACCAAGAGCTGGAAGGCCTGGGGGCTTCAGGAAACATGGGAAGGAGTGAGCAGACCAAGAAAGCAGGGAACCTCTGGGCTGGGTGCAATGAACCGAGGGTGCTCTCAGGTGGGGCGGTGCTTGGTCCCTCCCTGGCTGAGACCTCGGCTTACTGAAGAAATGCTGCTGGGCCTGGTGGGAGGGGCAGCTGCAGGGAGTCAAAGCACACCGGGCCCACCCCAGCTCTCACCTACGGTAGCCATGCACCCTTGAATCAATTCAGTTCCTCTGAGCCTCAGTGTTCACGACCTATCTTCCCCCTCAGGGTCGCTGACTCAAATGAGAATATGAACAAAGTACGTAATGCAGCACCTGCAATTTCAGCTCTGCAGGCCCCACCCCCAGCTGCTGGCTGAACTGAGCCTGAGCCCAGTGAGGGCCACTTCTCCAGGCCACACCCCTAAGTGTATCAGATGGAAGGGGTAACTCTGGAGGGCACCAGTGTACATTCAGAACAGGAGGCAAAGGCTTAGCGTGCACAGAAGCTCTGCCTCCCCACCTCCTCCTTAATCGCTCTGGAAAAGTAAGGAGGGGTCCCAGGTACTTCTGATGACAAGTCCCCATGACATTAATGCCTAGATGTGGGGCAGTGAGCATCAGGGGAGAAGAGGGGAGGGCTGAAACACCTTGAACCCTCGTTTTACCTGAGCAGGAGGCCAAGACACAGGGAGGTTTTTTTTTTTTTTTTTTTTAGATTTTATTATTTGTTTTTTAAAGATTTTTTTTTTGATGTGGACCATTTTTAAAGTCTTTCTTGAATTTGTTACAATATTGCTTCTGTTTTATGTTTTGGGTTTTTTTGGTCCTGAGGCACGTGGGGTCTTAGCTCCAGGACCAGGGATCGAACCCACACCCCCTTCGTTGGAAGGTGAGGTCTTAACCACTGGACCAACAGGGAAGTCCCCACAGGGAGGTTTTTAACTTGCCTAAGTCCAAATCATGAGCAGTAGATCTAAGGAGTCTCCCGACCCTACCCTGACCTCCCTGAGCCCATCCTCCAACAAGGAGGCAGCAGCTGCTCCAAACCAGGGCAGCTCCACATTCTATACTCCTGGGCTGCACAGGCCAGGACTTCTGCCCGGTAGACAGACAGGGCTCTTGGTGGGTGGGCCCTGCCCTCCTCTGGGTTGGAAATGGCATCTCTCACACCTTTAAAGGTCATGTTATGCTCAGGAGTTGGCTGAGGAAGGCCAGGGGAGAACTGGGAAGCGAACAGGGCACAGCCTGGCGTTGCCCAAAGACGACGCCATTGAGTAAAGCCATGCCCTGGAGAGAGACAGGTCGCCTGCTGACATGTGGGAAAGTGGGGAGAAAATCTAACTGGGCCTGGCCTTTCTTTACAGGTTGAATACCCCCCACTTCCCTCTGGCACCTGCAACACCTACCACAGCCTACTAATGCCCCTCGCCACCGGGCTGACCCTCCCGGGGCGCAGCTGCCCATAGCACCCCTGCAGGGTGAGAACCTGAGGCTTCCCGAGGCCAGTGGTCAGAAGCTCAGACTCTGGGCTGGCAAAGACCTGGACACAAGATCTGGCTCTGCTACAGCTACCCAGCCTCATTCTCCTCACCTATAACAAGGGGCACGTACATGGATGCTTTCCCACACCAGGAGATTGAGGTGAGATAAAACAAGTTAACTATGTGCTTGACAGTCACAGAAAAGTGGTGGCTGTCACCGCTCCCCACCTCACCCTGGACTTCCTTTCTGACCACACCCAGACTTCCTGCCCGAAGTCAGGCATGCCCATATCTCCGGGTCAGACTATCAGCCTCTCCAGGCTCTCTTGTTCCCTGAGCCTGAGAGATGGAGGCAGCGAGGTCTCTGCATCCTAACAGCTCAAGGAGAGGCCCCAGCCCCTCCTGCCAGCACCTGATGCCCCTGCAATGCCCTCTGCCGGGAGTCAGACGGGTCAAGGGAGAGAATCACAGCGTTCCCGTGCCACCCACTCCCCAGCCAGTGGCCCAGGCCCAGCACACCCCAGCTCCCTGCCTGGTTCTTCATGCTCGGGGGCATCTGGGTAGAAAGGATGATTCACACACTCAGCTTAGACAGGCCTGGGGCTGGGAAGAAGTGCTGCAAGAGAACAGGAGAGGAAGGCACCCATCTGAGGTCCCCGAACAGGGACGCGGGGAGCATCAGACTCTTCCTAAAAGTTAAGAACATCTGCTTCCTCAGGCAGCCCTACTGGAGGAGGAGGGAGGGACCTCCTGATGGGGGCGGGTAGGTGCTGGAAGGGTGCCGGGCTGGCAGGAGCTGCAAGCTCCAGGAGACTTCCCCTTGGAATGGTCCTTGGCATGAATAACACCATTACAGCAAACAAAGAGGGTGCAGCGCAGTGAACTCGCCCTTGATGACGCGCATCAGAAAGAAGGGTCTAAGAAAGGCTCATCTCTTAACAAAAGCTGTGGAAACGGCACAGTGAACTGGTCTAGGGACAGGCTTTTTCATCAACCAGTGAACAAAGCCTTGAATATTTCGGTCTCTGCCACTTATTGCCGTGTGTTACTCAACCTCTGGGCCTCCCTTCTTCACCAAGTAAACACAGGGATAATCACACGTACTGCACAGCATGATCCCTGGCCAAAGAAGGCCGGCGTACAGCAAAAAAAAAAAAAAAAAAAAAGCAGTAGCCACCATGAGTATTACTGGGAAGTCATGAGGTTCCCAGGAAAGGAAATTGGGCAGGGAGGGGGTGCTGGGAGGTGAAGGGTGGGGAGGGTTGACAGAAGGTAGCATCAGGTCAGGAAGCTGGACAAACACTCTGGACTGGATGTGCAGGGGAGATCGCAGCCCCCAAACCTAAGGCCATCCATCTGGGTTGGATGGGGAGTGTCAAGACTGAGGTTTAAGTTCACAGGACTGGCTGATAGTCACAGCGGCTGTTTCTGTGACTTGGCTATGGGAGGGCCAAGATGGCAGAGAGAGGAAGTGGTCAGTGCACGGATGTTGAGCTGTTCGAATCGGAAGACCAGGTCTTCATTAACCACGACTAAAATATGAATTTCCAAGAGCGATACGTTGTTATGAAATGGCAGGGGTGGGGGACAGAAAATAGCTGATCGGTTTTTTTTGTTTTTTTTTTGTTGTTGTTGTTGTTGTTGTTTTTTTTTTTTTTCGGTATGCGGGCCTCTCACTGTTGTGGCCTCTCCCGTTGCGGAGCACAGGCTCCGGACGCGCAGGCCTAGCGGCCATGGCTCACGGGCTTACTTGCTCCGCGGCATGTGGGATCTTCCCGGACCAGGGCACGAACCCGTGTCTCCTGCATCGGCAGGTGGATTCTCAACCACTGCGCCACCAGGGAAGCCCTAGCTGATCATTTTAAAGCTATTTTATAAATGCCCCGCAAATGTGGATAGTAGTAAACACTAAGCAGGATTATTTATAATCTCTTATTTCTCTTCCTGACCTTTTACTTTTTGCCATACCTCCTCAAATATTCTATAATGAGCCAAGCATTATTTTTATAATTAGAAATCGGAAACTCCACACATTATAAAACTTTCCCTTTTAGTAGTCATAGATCACCTGTCTTCTGGCAAATCTGTTACAGAATTTAAAAAGAGAACTGAACCTCATGGCTCGAAACTCTTGCCCCTAGTCTAAAACATCCTCCATTTTAAATTTTAAAATGATGCCCAAAAGTTAGGTGTAGGCCCGATGGTAGATGAACCAAGAGAGCTGCCATTACTTTTCCAATCCACCCAACCAAACACTTAGATGCAACATGCATCCAGAAGACCTCATCACTCTTTTCTAAACATATGAAGACTCATTTAAAAGGATTTAAGGGCTTCCCTGGTGGCGCAGTGGTTGAGAGTCCGCCTGCCGATGCAGGGGACGCGGGTTCGTGCCCCGGTCCGGGAAGATCCCACGTGCCACGGAGCGGCTGGGCCCGTGAGCCATGGCCGCTGAGCCTGCGCGTCCGGAGCCTGTGCTCCGCAACGGGAGGGGCCACAACAGTGAGAGGCCCGCGTAGCGCAAAAAAAAAAAAAAAAAAGGATTTAATTATTGGAAACAGCCCAAAGTCATTCTGCCTCCCATCCAAGTACTAACCAGGCCCGACCCTACTTAGCTTCTGAGATCAGATGAGATGGGGCGCGTTTAGGGTGGTATGGCCGTAGACCCAAAGTCATTCTGGAAAAGGTCCACAGAATAAGATAGGTGAGCCTATTGGAAAACACCATTTGGGAGTCATAGGACATGTCTGGAGCCAGCCTTAGGGAGTCTGGACAGATTTTCCTGGGTGGCTCTGAAGTTGACTCTAAAGGGAATTCCTTCAGGGGCATGCCAAGTAGGCTTTTCACCAGAGGAATAAGTAACAGTCAAGGATATAAAAGCATTGTTTAAAATAGTAAAAATTTGGTAACATACATTTCCAACAAGAAGATGAGTAAATTACGGTACACTTCCATGGTGGGGAACTACACAGCCATGAAGAGTAACAGACATGGAAGCCTATTCACAATGTATTAAGAAAAAAAGCCAGTTTAAAAATAGCTATAGGGCTTCCCTGGTGGCACAGTGGTTGAGAGTCCGCCTGCCGATGCAGGGGACACGGGTTCGTGCCCCGGTCCGGGAAGATCCCACATGCCGCGGAGCGGCTGGGCCCGTGAGCCATGGCCACTGGGCCCGCGCGTCCGGAGCCTGTGCTCCACAACGGGAGAGGCCACAACAGTGAGAGGCCTGCGTACCGCTGAAAAAAAAAAAAAAAGCTATAATTTTATTACTTTGTCTTAAAAAAAAATACACACACATACATTCATACACACTCGTATAAAAAAATGCTTGGAACACCTTCCAACTTTTCTGAACATTTTGGCTCATGTGATTAACAGCATGGTAGAATTATGAGCAGCTTATTTATGCTTAAATATATTTTCTTAACAATGAACATTTTTATAGAAAGAGCTGTCAACATGAGTGAAGAATATTTTAATGTACTTATGTGTCATTTCACTTGCAGCTTAAGTTTTTATTTTTCTACTGCTCCACCTGATTAAGTATTAAAAATATATACCACCTTTCAAAATTTGCTACATTGAGGTAAAAAATATTTCATGTATATATATATTCTCCTATTGTCTAAAAATAGTTATTTTAGTCACACCCTATATTTGTAAAAAAAAAAAAAAAGAGGCTTGTGTGATTTTCTAGTAGTCCTGAAAGACCTATATTCTAATCCCACTCTGCTGTCAATTTATATTACCTTAAAGCAGTCAACTACTTTTCTTCGGTTCCTAATTTGTGAAGTGGTAATAATGATTTTATAGAATGATAAAATATAAAAATAAGACTTGAGGGTTTTAGAGCTCACTATGGGCTAAAATGTTACATGGTGCTTTAAGGAACAGACAATGCACACACAGTCCTGGTGTTACTCTGTCCTGGGCTTAGACCTGACCTGGAAATAATATTTTTACTATTAGGTGCGAGATTTCTCTATTTCTTCCAGTTTATCAGGACAGCAAAGTAAACAGCTATAAAAGCCAGGAGAAATGGTTGGGAGAAACCAGGGCTGTCCTATTTGGAAAAGTATAGTCAGAGACAGTAACCGTCTTCAAATATGGTATTGGCCACCAAGGAAGACAGGGAGAGGTTATTCTGTGTAATTTACAAAGACAGCATTAGTATTGATTAGGGAGGCATTCTGAGCTTCCTAAGAGCAACTGCTTGCTATAACTCCACCCTTTCCTCCCTCCCTGCCATGTGCCAGGCACTGTGCAAAGTGTCAGCACATATGGAAATCAATTCCCTTGGTGAAATGTGAAAAACTCCCCATCACTTGGAAATGTTCACACAGAGAGCGGAGATCACAGATAGAGATGATCAGAAAGATGTCAGCAGAAAGCAGCAAGGGGTTAAAACAAAAGATCTCTGAAGTACTAGAGATTCTCATCCTACAATAAGAACCAACCTGATCATTATTTATTCATTTCCACCCACCTGAGATGTAAGGGGAAGCTACAAGTTGCAAGGTGATTTACAAATACAAGCATCCCTAATCAAGTTCCTGAAAATGTTTTGGGTAGCCAGTTTATGGATAGTGCAAGCCTATATTCCATTATTTTAAATAGGAAAACAAAGACGTGTTGCTGTCCATCCAAAGACCTCAGCCAGTCCCCCCAAATATCTATCTATCTATCTATCTACCTATCTATGTATCTCTCTATCCATCTAAACAATCCAAATAAATGTGAACATAAAATATTTAACACACCAATGACCCAACAAACTGAAGGAATATATCGGTGGGTATATTTACTCTACAAGGTAAGTTCAGTCTTGGCACCTACCCCCAAGTCATCTCCACAACGATCATTTATGAGGCCACTGTGAGCTGAGCAGGTGCCATGCTAGGCACTGGACTACAGTGACTGCTGAACCAGGCGAAGCCCCACTCTTAAGAACCTTACAATCTAGAGGAGGTGGACACCAACTAATGCTAAAGACCAGGAAGAAAACAAAATAGGGTAACAGTACTGGTTCTCTAGCTTTAGTGGGCATCAGAATCACCTGGAGGGCTGTTAAACACAGATTGCTGGGCCCTGACCCTAGAAGTTCTGATTCTGCAGGTCTTGGGTGGGGCCCAGTTAGAAATTAGCATTTCTAACTGGGGACCACACTGAGAGCTGAAGATTCAAAGAGTGAGATGGACTTTGCCCACCCATGGGGATTCTGAAGACAGAGCAAGGGGGTCACAGCTGAGGCATACAGGTGGCCTCTAGAAGTGAAGAATGGTCCTTAACTGACACTCAGCCAGGAAATGGCACCTCAGTCCTCCAACCCCAAAGACTGTACTGTGCCAATAGCTTGAATGGTCAAGGGGAGATTCTCGCACAGAGCCACCAAAAAGGAACACAGCCCTGCTGACACCCTGATGTGAGCCCAGTGAGGCCCGGGTCAGATTTCTGACCGATGGAACTGTACGATTAATAAATTTGGGTTGTGTTAAGCCACTACGTTTGTGGTGATTTGTTTCAACAGTAATAGAAAATGAATACACCAACCTCAGAACTGGTACGTGGCAGAGCAGCATTTAAACCCAGGTCTGAGCTCTTAACCACAGTTAAACTCTCTGGTGGGGAAACTTTTTGTGAATTCAGCTTCTGAAATAAATTGGTTAACACAGGCCACCAGAGAAGAGATTTTTACATCGGCGACGTTGCCACAAGATTCACAGATGCCCAGGAGTATAGTTTCTGTTCCCGGGAGCCTGGAGCCTTAGAGGCTGATAAACTTTAAGGCTAGAAGTATTCTCAAAAATTAAACCCAACGTTCCTATTTTATAGGAAATTAACGGAGGCCCCAGGGGATGAAATTACTCATTCCCAAGGCAACAGGTTAGTTGCAAAGACACACTGGGTGGATCTTGCTTCTGTTTACCAGGGGCCAGTGACTCACAAGTAGCTTAACATTACCAGGAGGCCAGTAGTGTTAGTGGCTTGGGGCTTTGCCTCCTTATCACCTTGTACACACACAGCCAGGCAAGCTGAGAAGATCACTGATCTTACACAAAGATCACTCAGCTCAGAGAAGTCATTACATCAGCAAGTAGAGACAAACAGAAAGCCACCATCATAATGAACAGCCCCTCCCGGCTACTCTGAGGTGCCAGAGACAACCATCTCAGAACTCTGTAAACTACACAAATCGGAAGCTTCCTCAACAAGGAAGGATTCCAGGAATTCAAGTCTCTAGTTCTCCAAAGAGGGTCCTTGTCAGACAGCTTCATCACGGCCCTGCCCTTTGAGACTGTACAATGCAGAGCCAACTGTGTAGTGAAGATATTTCACAAGATTTAGGGTGTAGTAATAACATGTCCTCCGCTTTGGAAAATCTCAAGCACCTCTGCGCTTGGTTTTGTTTATGGCGTTTTTGTTCGTGAGGTTCTTCTGGAGCTGGCCCAGAATTTTTAATGCATTTCTTTTCAAGAGCTTGTACCTGCAGCCGTCAAAGCTGAATTCCATTAGACACTCGCTCTCCACACTCTAACATCCATTTTTATTTGGACTTTTACCTTACAAGCTACTCATCATAATGAGGTGTTTTCCTTATAGTTTTCTGTTTGAAAATACAGAAGCCATAGTTTCACACATTTGGTCCGCAGTCAGGTGTTGGAAGCCAACCTGGAGCCTCTGTGCCATGACAGGGTCATGGAACAACAATCCAAGACAGCGCTGCAGGGCAGGGCTGTGCCCCGGAAGCTGACTACATCTCTTCTGAGCTGTTTTGTAATTTTGTGCTTCTGCCTTGAAAAAGTACATGGGGGATTTGCCCCCCCTCCGACCCCCTCCCAAGCTTAACCGTGTAAAACATCCCCTTCCCCCTCCCAAACCAAAACTTATGAATTGGGACTTTTTAACAACAGCCCCTGGCTGGTGGGAGAAAAAACAAACAACCTGGAAATGTAGGGTTGTTTCTATGGAAAACACCAATTAAAAAAAAAAAAAAATGGCCCTACATGGGAGTAATAAATGATTATGGGTATTGTTGGTTCTGGTATAAGGATAAATTAATCATACAGAGTCAACTGCCAACATTGGAATTGTTGACTCATCCATTCAAACAAGGCGTCATGCCCAGAGAAACACAGTGATAGATTAAATTGTGAAATATATTGCAGATAATTTAGGGGTACATTGTTAAGACTTGTCCATGCGGACCTCTGGGACACATAGGAAAGTTTAGGAAACTTCCTCCTCCATAGTTTCTTTTAATGGCTTGTTACATATAAGCTTGGCTTTGTTATTAGTACAGATTGAACCTACTCTAAGAAAAAACAATGATGTTTTGAGAACCTTTAGAATTACTTTAAAAGTACATCTAGAAATATTAGGTACAATCTATTGTGAAAATCTTCTGAGGTTTTAGTTAAACACCTGATGATGTAATCACTTAGGGCATATAAATCTGACTGTGAGAAAATAAAGATAGAGAGATCATGCTTGTACATATACACAGTGTTATTGATTTATTTAACTTCCCCTCGCTGACGCTGTCCATCCCTCGGGTATTCCTGGACCTGCAGGAGCTGGACTCCCGCAGTCAGGCACCTCCCTCAATTAACATTCTGAGCTGTATGTGCCTTCCTTAGAGAACTGGGAGTAAGTTGCCCCCAACCGGGAACGTGGGTACTGAAACATTAACAGCCACATTTGTTCTCCACTTACCAGGTGTGCACAGAGCCCTTTCCACGAATTATCTCATTTAGTCCTTATAACACCCTAAGAAGTAAGGTCTGTTATTTTAGCAATAAGAAAATGAGGTTAAATAGCATGCTCAGGATTACGCAGCCAGTAAGAGCAGAGCCAGGACTCAAACTGGTGCCAAGCCCAGGCCCTTGACCACACATGAACTTCATCACTTCTCTGCAAGCAAACCATGTCAAATTGTACTTATTTTAGGAGCATTCCAGAGCCATCATCACCGACAGATGAAGCTAGACAACGGAAAGCAAGGTGGTAGGAAAGAGCCGTTTCCCTGATCTGTGATTCTCAGAATTGTACGCAAAGTAATCTTCGGATTATCTCGCCGGTATTTGAGGTCTCTCCCTTCTTTTCAAGAAATGTCTATCATCACAAGCAACCTTGATATGATGTGGGCTATGTCTCTAGGTTTGTAAAATGTATAGGCTGATTTGTTTAGAATGAAACAGAATTACTGCAGTTGAGAGTGGTGGGCAGGTCTCAGCTGGAGCCCCCCCTGATGTCCTTAAAAAACTGGCCAAGAACAGGATTTTTAAAAGAATCAGCTGGCCACGGCAGGAGGCACTTTCAAAGTGGACATGAGGCATTATAGGAAGGAAGGAAAGCACTGGTCAGAAGGAAAACCGGAGGAAGCCATGGCAACCAGGCCAAAACGCTATTTCACAAAGACTCCGAGGGCACGGACTCCGAGTTTCAGAAGTCACACAACTACTGCCAGGGTGAGTCACAAGCCCCAGCTCTTCTCCATGTGAGTTCGGGATAAGGGGTGAAGCCGCATTCGTCAGAGGAGAAATGGAACATTACCTGGTACATTTCCAGGATCCATGGAGGAAACCACTACTTAACGTTTCCTTCCTTAAAAGTCTGCCGTTAGATTCTATGAAGGGTACGGCCCAAGCTGGCCCAAGCAAACTAAAATTGGACTTAAAATGTCTAAGTCACGACCCCACCCTGCTGTTAAAAATTCAAAATGTAAACCTCCAGAGGAAGAGAAGAATGTCCATAACTTCCAGGGATGGCATTAACCTCCTTTCAAGGTGCGATGCGATTTCTTTTCCCTAAACTGCAAGAGCTTCCCTTCATATTCAAATTTCGAAACAAATACTCCCAGGAGAATGGAGGGCAGGGCCCGCGGAATCGGGGGTGTTTCGGAAAGCGCGCCCGCTACCCGCTTCTCCTTAATCGTATACAAAGGAATCGCCGGGAGGCTGCGGGCCGCGGGCGGGGGGGAAGGGCGCTGGTTCTCGCCGTCCCCGGGCGCGGAGGCCGGCGCAGGGTGGGCACGGCCCTCTCGGACCCTCCAAACCCCCCAGCCCCGCGATGGCAGGGGCCCGGGCCCAGCTGCCCATGGGCGCATGCGCCGGCCCAAATCCCCGAGTGGCGGACTGCGAGCGCGGCTCCGCTCCCCTCCCAGCCCCCAGACCTCACCTTCCAGCCCCAGTCGTCCGCTTCTGCGCGGGTACGCCTGCTAGGGTAGTCCAGTCCCTTTTTATCGCCTCGGCTGGGGCGGGCTCCGCCTCCTCCCGCCAGCCCCACCCCGCCCAGGCTCAGGCCTCGCCCAGGCTCAGGCCTCGCCCTGCGCGCCGCAGTTTGCCAGCGAAGGTCACCCGACCCGGCGCAATTGCGGGCTCCAGGCCCCGGTGCAGAAAAAGACCTGTGGTCAGGACTAGATAAAACCTTTATGATAAAACACTGAAAACGGAAAGTTTATGATGTTCTTCCTCCGATTTGTTATCGAAAACAAAAACAATATGTAACTCCGACTTATGAATTTTCCTCCTTTGTTGAAAAAAATATGAAAATGTTTTTCAAAATGTTTGTGTGCCCTTGCCAAGCTCCCAACTGGCCCGGCTGTCTGGTTAGCCAGCCTGACTGCAGCCTGAGGCTCCTTTCTGCTCTCGGGCTCTGGTAGCCTCCAAGTACCCTTCAGCCATAGTCAACTCTGACTTGTTTGGAACCGAGATGAAACTGCTCTGCTGTGGGTTTTTTTTTGGGGGGGTGGGGGTGGCTGGCGTGCCCTGCAGCTTGTGGGATCTTAGTTTCCCGACCAGGAATGAAACCCACGCCCCCTGCAGTGGAAGCCGGGAGTCTTAGCAGCTGGACCGCCATGGAAGTCCCTAGAACGTTATTTTTAGGTGAAGATGTAATCTGAAGTTTCTGCTTATCACTTTGTCACTACTCACTGCAGAACCGGCTTAAAGAGCGCCATACAAGGGGGAGTGGGAAAAGCAGGCCAAAAGTACAGGTCTTTCTCCAAGAGATTAACTTCTGTTGGGGACTGTGAGACTCTGAGGATCAGGATAAGAAGGTATTGCATCTCAGGACTGCTCATGTTGAATCAGGAGTGGAGGAACCCATGACAAAGTTCAAGCAGGGGAAGTCATATGACAACTGATCATGCCTTCTACCATGATCCTCTGATGGCTTTGAGATGTCAGGGAATGAATTTCATTTGGTGATGCCTTCATCTTGGTTTTTCTCTATAGAAACAGGATTCTCAAATCAGAAAGATTTGCTTTGATATTTAAAGCGTGTCTGCTTAAATCAGCTAATACATGTGTTTCCTATGATACCTTGTTTACAAAGCTCTTCCACATGCATTTTCTATGCATCCTATAAGCTCTTCCCTCCTTTAAACTCTCTTGGGTTCTGAGATGCCACTCTCTCCTGGTTTTGCATCCAGTTTCTTGACCTTTCGGTCTTGAGATTCTTTTCCATTACCCCCTCATAATGTGGTGTTGCCAGAGTTGGACTGAGAACCATGGCTGTATGTTTTCCCTGGGAGACTATAGTGCACCCACTGTTTTACCTTGGGAATACTGTTGGCCCTCCATATCTGTAGGTTCGGCCAACCAACTGCAGAATATGCAGTTACCAAGGGCTGGCTCTATGACACCATTTTATATCAGGGGCTTGAGCATGTTTTGGTATCTGTGGAGGTCCTGGAACAAATCTCCTGCAGATACCGAGGGATGACTGTATGTATGTTTGCAGATGATTTGCAAATCTTTATTCTCCAGTCCCGACCACACCCTGGATCTTCATATCCAACTGATTACTGGACAACTCCATTTGTATGTCCCACAAACATCTTGAACTCAAAATGTGTCCAAATCTGAACTCATCTCCAATGTTCCACTGCTTTTCCTGCAATTTATTTTCATAAATGAAGCCCTGTACCTGGAATCAACTTCTATTTCTTCCACTCCAACTCCTGCAATCACCAACTCCTGCCTATTTTATCATTTAACTACTTCAATTTCATCCTCTCTTCACTCTACTCCTACTGATACTGCCCTAACTCATGCCTGTAGCATGTCTTACTTGGGCCATTACAATTCCTTCATACCAGGTTTACAGGCTGCCCATGTTAATACCTGCATCTCTTGCCCCTTCTCTACTTATCCTCCTGCTGGAGACCTGGCTGGTTTACCTCTCTCCAGCCTTATGACTGACTTTTTACTTTCCATTTAATTTTTCCCTTTTCTCATCATCCTTCCTGGAATACAATATGCCTGCAGTTGCTATCTTGCAGTCATTTTAAAGATTAAAGTCTGCTATGAATGGTAGAACAGGAAGATGGAAGGAACCTAGAATGTTGACACCATTGGGCCACCTTATCAGTCCTGAGCTAGTTACCTCCCACTTTTCACAAGAGAAAAAAAAAAAACCCTAAGCTATTTAAGCTCCGGTTTATTTACATATCAGCCTCATCCTGATACATCAAGCTTCAGACAAATGAGTAAAAGATAAGTGGTGTTCTGAAGGGACCTAGGAGCCAGAAATGGGCTTCGCTCCACCAAAAGCATAGTATGACCAACTGTTAGATCCCTCTTCTGTGTGAATACACATTCTTGCCAATGAAAGAAAACACCTGAGGTTGTTATCAACTAATCAATCACACCTTAGTATGAAATAGAGACCATTCATTCAACATACTAAGAGAATGAATTCTGATGGAAGGATAAGCAAGCCTGAAGCATTCTGAGGAGCAAGGATTGGATGGGGTGGCAGGGAGATTTGGGACATCATGAGTACTCTGGGAACCGAGAGAAGAGAGGCCATTCTGAAAAAAGAAAGATGCAAAGAATGGCAAGGTATCCTGGCGCCAGCTTTAACTTCCAACGTTAGCTAGTTTTAATTAAATCACTGCTTTACTGGGGAAGTTATTTTTCAAAAAACCAGTGGGTTGATTTAAAAAAAAAAAAAGGATAGGCATAATAGATTTGGGAGCCTATTTAAAAAGAAAGAAGCAGAAAAAAACTACTTACTCCACTTCAGAACATTTTGACATGTGCCAGTATGAAGGACTAAGTTTGCCTTCATGGTCCCTGATGGCAGCTGCTTAATCCTGTATATACTTCCCTCTTCCTACAGTTTTCCCTACAAAAGAACTGTTCCTGGGGGAATTGCAAGGTGGAGTACATGACACAGTATCGTCAAAGCCAGGAAATGACTTTGAATGGGCCTCTGGCAATAGGCCAATGAGTTTTGATCTCATCTTCCATCTTAAGAGCAAAGGCTTATTAATATTAGTTTATGGGAAATAGGCAATTATACAAAATACAGGATTGGAACCAAAATATGTTTTCAAAATGTGAGTTTTTGACACTTGGAGGATTTCATTCCAAACTCTCAATTATATAATTACAAAAAAAATCCATGTTTTAGGGAAACATACTTAACTTAAAATTCATGTCACTCATCACAAAGTTAGACAGTCAAGTATATAGAAGGGAAACAAAACAGAAGCAGTATTTACAATTTTAGACTACATGAGATATTGTGAAGAATCTTTTGTTAATAAGCAACACAATACATACTTTTACACACTACACTTCAAAAATGATGCATCTGTGAACAGCATGATAAAGGTCATAGTGTTGAAGACTTTAAATTCAAGGTTGGCAGAGTTGAAGACTAAATTCAAGGTCAAAGTCATACTGATAGACTTTAAATTCAAGGTTGTTGTGATGAAAACTCTAAATTTAAGGACAGATTGTCTAAGAAAGGACAACTAGCATTCAAGCTATTTAGTCAATTAGTTCCCTGTGAGTACAAAATATATAGGACTCACTCAATGGATTAGCCTAATTAAAAATTCTGTTCATTTCTAAATAACTTAAAAGTCTTTTCACAGAATCATTCAGTCACACAGTTTCTCTCTATCCTTGTGTAGGTATTTCTGCTTCATTTAAAATCCTTATTCTACTCCCTCCCATTTCCACATTTTTATAAGTATAAAATATCTTTAAACCAAAAAAAGTCTGTTCCTTAGCTAGAGAACTATTCTCCCACTGACTTCTAGAAGAGGAAAAAAGATTCCCATTTCCTCCTCTACCTCAGAAACACTAAGCAAACTCAAACAATCCAGTTCCTAAAGTAGTGTCATATAGAACCCAGGTCCTGGCACAATATTTCATGCTAGTTTTCCTGCTATAAGCTGAGAACAATTTAGTTATTTACATTACTGAGAAATCTATTTAACAGGCTGATTCACCCCAGGGCTTCCATCAGCAGAGGCTTGCTAAAAAAGGCGAGAGCAGCGGCGTCTTCGAATGGGAACATCGAAGACTCTCCTCCGTCTCTCCTCCTCCTCATCTTCATCAGATTCATCCATATCTGCCGAATCATCATCATCGTCTTCCTCCTCCTCCTCCTCTTCTTCCTCTTCCATCTCTTCATATTCATCAGGACCCATTTCCTTGAACGAGAAAACAATCTTTTGATAAGAACTTCCATCAGTTTTTTTACTCTTATTTAATATAAATTCTCATTTACCTAGAATCTAAACAACTGGGCATGCCAAATATGAATTTTATAGACTTCTCAGAGAATGTTTATAGATTTTTAAAATAGAATTTTATAGCCTTTCATACATTTTCACAATGCACATGCTGGTGCAAATTCTAGAGTATATATTCTATCACAAGTTTTAAAAATGCTCAATGTGGTTTTAATGGTAAATATATTTCATCAATATAGTACTTATTTTTTACATGGTGGTTGGTAATTCACACAATGTAGCAAAGAGATCACTCCTAACAACCCAAGATAAAATTTTACTGAACTTATTAGTGTATTGAGTAACAATTCTTTATTAACCTACATGCTTACAGAAAAGAGGGTCTGAAAATATTACTATGGTATGACCTCTACTGGTAAGTTTTATGTACTGTCAACAGGAGGTCTAAGAGATTTCTATTGAGCTCCTAGTATAAAGACAATCGGCATCGGTAACCTCTGCTTTTAAATTAATTTGTTGAAGGCTCTCGGAATAAGGCAGTAGTGATGTTGAACATCCAATATCTGAACATCTCTTGGGAACTTCAGTTCCTTTTACGCAGTGTCTCTAATTGAGTCTTGACCCATTCTGCTGTTGGTTTTCTCTCTCATACATTTGAAGACTCAGTGAGAGGATCTACTGTATTGGACAGAATTCTGAACGGCAAGGAGGACCTAGCGGTAATGTGGCAAGTATTGGGAAACTTGGGATGTGATGGCAGCAAAAGTCCTTCCACCAAGGCTTTTATGGCATTGCATATGCAGCATCCCACTACCCCGTGATTGAGTCGCTAACCACTCTCCCCTGTTCACTGCCCTCCAGCTACACTGGCCTCCGTGCAGTTCTTCAGACATACCAAGCACATTAGTGCTTCAGCACCTCTGTACTTGCTGTTCTTCTGCTTGGAACACCCTTCAACCACACACCCACCCAGCTCCCTCTACTTCTTTCAAGTCTGAACTCGAATGTCACCAAGGCCTTCCCTGACACATCTTTATATCAGAACAACCCAACAGTATACTTCTTAGCTCCCTTACTCTGATTTTTCTCCAGAGCACGTATTACTACTTGACGTAAGTGAGGAGTGTGTATTTGCTACACTTTGTCTCTTCCAACTAGAATGTAAATTCCAAGCCAGAGATTTTGTTTTTAATCTCCTCAACTTTCTTCTTTTTTTATTTTTATTGAGGCATAATTGACATACAACATTATATTAGTTTCAGATGTACAACATAATGATTCAATATTTGTATACATTACAAAATGATCCCCACAATAAATCTAGTTAACATCCATCACCTTACATAGTTACAGGGCTTTTTTCTTGTGATGAGAACTTCTAAGATCTACTCTCTTAGCAACTTCCAAATATGCAGTACAGTGTTATTAACCACAGTCGCCATGCTGTACATCACATCCCTGAAGGCAGAGATTTTGATTATATTGTTCACTGCATTTTCCCCAGCACCTAGTAGGTACTCAATAAATATCTGTTGAGCAAGCAAATTAATTAACATGGGGGAAAGGAAATGTCCTTTAGAATGTGTCAAAGGAACTGTCACTTGGGATTTCTTATAACACTAACAACAATCAGAGAAAATATACATAAATATATTTCATTACTTTTCTCTTTTGATTTCTTTAATCTGGGAAATAAAGACTTTAAAATTCAGTAGAAGGTACAAAAGGGGGAGAGGATTAAAGCTTAGGAAATTCTGAAACATTAAATCCAGGTAGTATGATTATTAATTATCTTAAGGAAAAAAAACAGAAAAACTGTTAAAGAAATCAATGTAGCTAAAGAGGGAGACTGCTGATGATCTCAGACAAAAGTGTACCTATACAAACAGTAGATGGAAAGAGGAACACACGGACAAGAATGGAAATAAATAAGCAGTAGGAGCCTCTAAAGTGTCCAAAAACAAACTACCTAGACCAAGAAAAGGCTTAAGACCAAACAGAAAATGTTTTATAGCAACATTCAAAGTATAAGGCAAAAGGAAGTTTTAAGTATGATACTATACGGTTAGTGGACAAATAAGGGGAACAACTCAACTTTCATATCAAGAAAACTAATTTTTAAACAGGAAAGGTACAATACAAATAAACACAATACAAATACAATCCCCACTGCCTCTTTCATGTTGATTAGAATAAGTCCAGAATTCTCATTTCATTTTATCGAGTTCTCATCCTCGAGAAAGAGAAAACATTTTCCACAAGGCAGATCAAGATTTTATATGCTTCTTTGTGGTTGGGAGGAAACTAAAACTCTAAGTAAGAACATAGTTAAGAGAGGGTTGAACATGTAATGAGTTTATTATTGTAATTTGAAATTATAAATTTAAAAATTTAAAACTTTTAAAAAGGAGTAATATTATAAAACTTCTCAGTTTTAATTTTTAACATGATAAATGTCGTGTAACCCATATAAGCAAGAGTTATTTGGAGTCCTCAATAACTTTTAAGAGCTGAAGGGGACCATGAGATGGAAAAGTCTGAGAACTACTGTCCTTAAGTAAAGATCACTCTATCCCCACCCTAACAAACATTAAAAACAAGCCTCAACAGGACCGACTGACCCAATAGTAACTTAACTGCACAAACTACCTGTGCAAACAAATGTTAACACTCTTTACACTTTAGGTCAGGAATATATAGCAACTTTAGGGCAAGGAATATTGCCATAGGTAGAGATTTTACAACAATAAACGAAGCACTTCATTAAAAACATGTAACAATCCTAAACATATTTGCATATAATTAAAATACATGAAGCAAATTAAAAAGAGAATAAAAATTCAGAATTAAAAAAATAGACAAAACTGTAATTATAGTTGGAGATTACAACAATCATCTCTCAGAGAACACACACACATACAAAAGATCAGTAAATATATAGAAGACTTGGAAAATAGTCAACCAATTTGACTTGCCATTTATAGAATTAATATTCCCCCAAATATCAGAAAATACATTCTTTTCAAATACACAAGGATCATTTACCAAGATAGACCATAATGCTGGGCCATAAAACATTTAAAAAGATTGAAATTATACACAGCGAGTTCTCTAACCATAACAAAACTAGAAATCAATAACCAAAAGGTAACTCCAAATGTTTGGAAATTCATACATTTCTAGAAAAGACATAGATCAAAATTAAATTACAAGGGAAATCTGAGAATATTTTGAATTAAATGTTAATGAAAATAATGCATCAAAATTTGCGAAATGTAGCTAAAACAGTGCTTAGAGAGAAGGTCTAAAATCAATAATTTAAACTTCTACCTTAAGAGGTAAAAAAAAAAAAAAAAAAAAAAAAAAAAAGCAAATTAAACCCACAGTAAATGGGAGAGAAATAAAGATAACTCCAGAAATCAATGAAACAGAAAATGAACAAATAGAGAGAAACAGTGAAACCAAAAATTGTTCCTTTAAATAATCAATAAAAGTGACAACCCCCTAGCTAAGATGATGAACAAAAGAGAAGATGTACATTACCAATATTAAGAACAAAACACTACATATAACTATAGCTCTTACAGCCATTAAAAGGATATCAAGGGAATACTGCAAATAACTTTTATGGAAATAAATTCAACATTTAGACCAAATGGACAAATTCCTTGAAAGACACAAAATTACCGAAAGTGAAACACAAAACGGAAAACATGAATATTAAAGAAATAAAATTCATATCTCAAAACGTTCCCACAAAGAGAACTCCAGCCCAAGATGACTTCACTGATAAATTGTACCAAACATTTAAGGATAAGATGATACCAATCTCAAACAGAAATGGGGCTAGTCAAAATGGAAGACTGTTATAGGAAGTAGCAAATTCACAGCATTGGAAATATACCACTGGGAGGGAAGCTAAACTTCACTTCCAAACCCAGGCTGTAGATTCTTTTCACCAGAAATACCACAAATATAATGGCTTAAAGTCTCACCATCATCCTTCTCTTTCCAAACTGGAGTTGGGAATGTATCCACTCTAAGTCAGATTTAATATCATGTCTATCTTCCCAGACTTATATTAGACCCACCCATTGGGGTCATCCCAGGAGCTAGAGGGCTTTTTTTGAACATTTGACACCTATGACTTAATTATATTCTGGGTATACAATTCATATTTTATTCCTATTGTATAACTCAAGTGTCATAATTTTCTTTAATCATTTTATAGCCTGTAAGATTGGGGTTACTGCTTTATCTGTCATCCTAGAAATGAGATTTCAAAAATACAACTAGTTGACTTAGGAAATGATCCCAAAGAGAGACTACTAAAAGTGCAAGTCTACCCATTAAATCTTCTTTGTAATGATTTTATAGGATATTTGTATTATTTTTAAAAATTGGGAGTTTTAGCAAAACCACTGTAAGAAATTGCTTCCCCAGTCTTAATGAAATAAAATAAAGGTGATTCTAACTGGTCTAGTGTGGTGATTCTCATTAGGCAACAAAACTGTTTTTGGAAACTGGAAAAGACACTGAAACTTTGAAACCAATAACTACTTTATATGATACTGTAATGGTGGATACATGTCATTATACATACATTCAGACCCACAGAATATGCAACACCAAGAGTGAACCCTAATGTAAACTATGGACTTTGGGTGATAATGATGTGTCAATGTAGGTTCACCAGCTGTAACAAAGGTACCACTCTGGCGCGAGATATTGATGATGGGAGAGCCTATGCATGAGTTGAAGCAGAGGGTATATGGGAAATCTCTGTACCTTCTGCTCAATTTTGCTGTGAATCTGAAACTGCTCTAAAAAATAAAGTCTATTTAAAACAAGCAAATAAAAATAACAACAAAAACATAACAGTAGAGTTACTCTGATTGAAGACTCTGGAACCTAGTTTACTTACTGTCCACCCCCCCCCAACATATTCACACATCTCCCCCTCCCCCAAAAGATATTTCCCTCAAAATCTCTAGGGTTCTCTGAAATACCATGTACAAACTATCTGCCGGGGTAATCAACAAAGACCCTCTGTGGAGTTCATTCTACAAAGTCATGTAAAATCAGCACCAGAGGAAAATTTAACCTACCAATCGAGCTATAGACACCCTGAATGTCGGACATGCCATATGGAATCGGGGAATGGCAACATTAAAGATCTTGTCTTTAAAGTAAAGGAAATGGAAGGTATAATATCCTTCCATATAGCCTGATGTTGTAGAGAATGTGGTACAACTTGTGTATTCATATACCCGGCCTGGGCTGATGATTGGAAATTCACCTGCAGAGAAAACAGTAACAATAAATTAAAGTATAATATTTAGTTCTTCATTATAGCAAACACGATATGTCCTCTTTAAACTATATTAAAGAAAATGCATAATTAGAAAAAATCTAAAAGGAAATATAACAAAATATTAATATTTGGGGATGGGATTATGAGTATTTTGACATTTTTTTGTACTCTCCTAATTCCCGATAGTGTGTTGGGGGGTGGGGAGGGGTGATATCCAGTAGAATGAAAATTTAAAAAGGAGAGGGGGGCTTCCCTGGTGGTGCAGTGGTTAAGAATCTGCCTGCCAATGCAGGGGACATGGGTTCAAGCCCTGGTTTGGGAAGATCCCACATGCCGTGCAGCAACTAAGCCCATGCGCCACAACTACTGAGCCTGTGTTCTAGAGCCCGCAAGCCACAAATACTGAGCCTGCGCTCTAGAGCCCACAAGCCACAACTATGGAGCCGGCGTGCTGTAACTACTGAAGCCCGTGTGCCTAGAGCCCGTGCTCTGCAACAAGAGAAGCCACTGCAATGAGAAGCCCACGCACCGCAACAAAGAGTAGCCCCCGCTTGCCGCAACTAGAGAAAGCCCATGTGCAGCAACAAAGACCCAACACAGCTAAAAATAAATAAAATAAAATTAATTTATAAAAAACTAATTAAAAAAAAAAAGGAGAGGCGTTGAGGACACAATCTTTAAGACACTGGTAATAAAAAGAGTCACATATTCTAGTTCAGAGATAAGGATAATCTAAATGTTTAAATGTAGCAAGAGACTAAAACATAAAACTCCGAAGATGGATCTTAAGCATTTAGCCCAGACAAAATGGCAGTCACAAGGGAAAGGTTTTACACCAATGGACGAAATGACAGAAAAAGAATTACAGCTTTAATAAAATTCTTTAATATCCAGGAAAAATTCCTTAAAAAGACACGTAGAATATGAATCTATTTGTGGCAATTAATTAAAACAACTTCAATTTAAACTGAATTCTACATATGCTTAGGACCAACAACAAAAGCACATAGCTTAAATAATATTATTTTCCTGAAGTACACATATAAAACATGAAGAATCTAAGGTCTCAGAAACTTATGATAATCATAATTTTTTAAAAAGCCAAATGTCAATGGTAATCAGAGGCTAGAGATGATTGAAATCAAAAAACAATAAAATCTGTGCTACTAAGTTTAACATTTCTCCTGAAATTTCAAAAAGATGACCAATATGAAATTTATTTTCTCTTTCTGCCATATACCCTGTAACCCTACAGAATATGATAATGAATAATTATCCAGCTAAAAAAATAAAGCAGTTAAGAAGGAAAAGCAAGAAACCCGTGTGATCTACAGAATGGAAATTCAATCCCTGAATAATTGAGTTTGCTATAATTTTAGAAAAGTTCATGTTTCAGGTACTAAACTGATAAAATAATGACCTTTATACATTATATTTATGAAGCAAAATATCGTAGTTAGGAGAAGAATGCAGAATCTATGATATCTTTCACACTGAAACACAGCTATTAAAAAGATGCAGTCTTATCCACTAACTACATCATGCATTTGCCAAGCTATGTATCACATATATACTCTCCAAAATGTTTTAGAAGCAACTGATGTATAAACACAAATCTTGGGACACATACCAACTACTCCAGGTCCTTGAACTTCTTCCACATCACCTTTAGCGTTTGTTATTCTCCAGTAGCGACTGTCTAACTGACACGCCTTCTCAGGAAGTGCATCTTTTGACATTTCAATCCTGGAGAAGAGAATGGAGTGGTAGAGACATGTTGGTTTTTTCTGTTTAAGAGCTACAGTATTTTGAGCTAAGCCAGTAAAAGGAATTTCCAAATGAAATTAAGAAACCCAAACCAAAGTCTGTGTAAATCATCTATTCCTGTAAGTTTGCAAAGATACTGGCCTAATTAGCTGGACTCCCCCACAGAAATGTTTTCATTCAATTTACACACTTGACTTTCATTTAGGATTAACAATAGAAAGGGCAACATAAAAATTTACAAACACAGTGGTGACAACAATCTTTTGCTGTTCAAATAAAGACCAATGGGGGAAACACTTTCTAGAATACGGTGCCACGAAAAACTTCTGTTCTAAAAAATGGAGTCTTTTTTTTCACTACAAGGCTATACAGCTCTTTTCTCCATTAGCTTCTAGAAAGCTCAGAGTAAAATGTCACTATTTCGTGCATCTACTATTCAGTTACTGGGGTTAAACCTTGACTCTGTTTTCCAATACTATTATTTCCCTCCTTTTTCTGAGACTCTGCTGACTCTTATTTTCATTTAGAATACCGTATAAGCACGTGTAGGTATTACTATTTTAAGCATATCTCAATCCTAGGCAGGATTAAATTAAACAATTAAAACGACATTCATCTGAATATGTGTAACTGGACATATCAAAGGCTTCATACAATACCAAAATCCTAGAATGCTTTCTGGTTAAGTATACATTATTATTATTTCTAGTATGTATATATCCATGTATATGTATTTTTAAAAAATATATATCATAAAGTATTTAAAAATACATCTAAAAACAAAGCATTCTTAATCCCTTAGGGCAATGAGTTGTCTTTACCTCACAGTACAGAGTACTTCTAATTAAAGTGTATTTAATATCTGTTTTTTACTTAACCAAATCCAGGGCTTGCTCAGCATTGTGTCTAATATACAGGCTGTACTCCTAAATATTTATTACACTTTTAATTAAATATAGACAGGCAAGATAAAACTGAAGTGCATGGTTTTATCTTGGGCGATTTCATAGCTTTCGGAACGCATTATAACTCTAATACTGACCTTTCATTATGATTACAGCTTAGCGGTCCACCTCTCAAAGTACCTGGCACAAAGGCTGATACAAACTCAAGGTGCTTTACAAACACTATATTGTAGAAAATTTGTTTGTTATCCACCTACCTCCACACTTTAGCAAGAAGCTGCCTTTCAGAATGTGTTTTTATATCATGTCAAATGGGGTGATAACAACACATCCATAACGTATATCCCAAAAGGCAACTCCATTTAAAATTCTCACCTGATTCGGTATGTGAAGAAATAGTGGGGTGGATGTACAGAGCTAAGTTCTGGCAGAAACGATGTGGAAACTGAAACTGTAATATCCCCAGTCGTTGCTACACATTCTGCATCATGAACATATCTAGGTAATTTAAAAAAATTAAACATTTTTTAATCAACAAACGTCAATTCTGTAAGATAAAAGATTTAAAGATACAATGCTAAATAGTTTATTTTACTTTACAATAAAAACAAATTTAAATCATATTTGGCACCTTAAAGGTATAGTTATTAAGCTTAAAAGAACAAACAAACTAGAAAACCTTGAAGACTCTGAATCAATAATGATAGCAGTCAAGGTTCAACAACCAGTGGTTCAAATAATGGATCAGTAACTAACTTGGAAACTAAAAAGAGCTTATCTCAGTCTTTAGAGCTAAGGAAACTTTTGGAACGTCTGAAAACCCAGCTATGCCCTATACACAGTGACTCTGACAATAAAAATGTGTTAGTATTGTTATTCTAGAGGCCTCTAATGTATAATTAACGTATCATTTCTGCCAACTGGGCTACTGTGAACCAACCTCTAGTACCATCTATAATACCTGAATGTTCCATTTAGAGATAATGACTAATATTTTCCAGCAGCTAATAGTTACTGACTTGCTATTCACAGTAAATCTGTTACTGGCAACAGCCTCCCACTCCACTGCCAAAAAAAACCCCAACTATGTAACTACTATAAAGCCACAGCTTCTAAATCAAAATCAGTTTTTTCTCTTGATTCTTCAAGATGAAAAAAATACTGGCTGTTCAACTGTTTTGGCTTTAAAGTGAGAATAAAATAGTGAGATTTAACATGAGAGGTTCTGTTATTAACCTTCATGGGAAACTTTATCTCATGATCTGTAACTGATGTTTTTTTCTGATTTATAATCATTCCAATCCAAAAAGCCCCAAGTGAAATACCTGAAAATTTGGTCTCTGATGATAGGGAAGCCACCTGATACAACATTGTTGACATAAGAAGTAAACCAGTCAGTAAAAGTAGCACCTGTAAAAAAGGAAGGGAAAAAAAAAAGGACAAATAGTTTTTTTTCTAATTTATACAGAAAACAAAGGGAAAAATGACAATTTCTCTATGCTTAATAGTGATACGTAGTGATATCAAAACTAGAAACATTTATATATACCATTCTACTAATCCTTTATTAGGTAAATTTCTATCCTCAGCTCTATCAATCTTATTCCAAACTACCTTGCTAGGGAATCCTCCGACTACGTTCAAACTACATTTTACACTTAAAACTAAATAGTTGACTTTTCAACTTTAAGTTGTTCTGGTACAAGAATGAAAAGCCTTCTGTCTATAATTTCTGGAACATATAGAACAAAGGAGCTATAGCTATGTCTAGGAAGAAACTACAGAAAAAGTATCAGCATCTATCCTCAGATGATCAGGGTACATGCCTGGTCCAGGCACATCCGGACTCATGCACAAAATTCTGGCAGAAGCCAGGCTCAGTCTGGACATCTAATAAGGGTATAGCACTGTGGAGTTCTGGGCATCAGGCCAATCCCAAAGTAGCCCAGTTGCATTACTACAGATTCAAATGTACAGCGGTCCTCCATATTCTCAGTGACCAGCTCAACGCAGAGAAGAATGACTGGGATAGTCCATTCCAGACCATATATCCATGACCTAGTGATTGGATCAATAACAAGTATTTACATGAATTATGTTGTCTCTTGTAGGTAATACAACATAACTTTCTCAGACCCCCATCATTTACTGTTAATACAGCTCAGTGCCTAGCACATACTAGTCCCTTAATCAATGTTGTTCAATGAATTTCTTCATAATCTTGTTTCTATTAACCCAGTTCCGGCACTCTGCCACACTGGAAGTCAGATGCTAAATTTATAGTATGTATTTACTTATAATTCTATTTAGGGAATGATTGAAGATACAATTTAAGCTTGAGTCTGAGAGTATGCAGCTTTAAAATTTTAAAGGTATCAACTGACAGAAGGTAAACTACAATAGTTTACTCTTTTTTCTATGCCTATTAATGGTCCACTCTGACCCTTTATTTATTAAATGCTACTTTATTCAAATGATCATTGATCATCTTCTATCCACTTTGAGCTAGATATTAAGGGGCCACATGAATGTTTTTAAATTCATAGAAGGTACAATTTTCTGTTTTGAGACCTAGCAGTTTCCCTGCAGAGTTTAAAAACTCATTTTGTAAATTTCATGAACTAAAATGTTATGTAAGAAAAAAGAAATTTCTTATGATTTACATTAAAAAAGAAATTGGCATGGTGTATTTTAATGTGCCTTAATTTATTACAACACATACCAAAGTGTGTTCTTTAAAATAAGGATAAAATTTTCCATGCAGCCTTCACCACTAAACTTATCTGCACATAGATTCCAGTTTTCTTAAAATGTATTAATAATGCACTGAATATCAGGAGATTCCATCTTATGTTTTACCAAAAATTCCAAGAAAGTCAAACTTAGTTGAATTAAGATGTAATTTATATGTTCTACAGTAGTTTACCTTTTAAAGTAAGCCCATATCTTGCAGTTCCTTTGAGAGTATTGGGGTTTTATCAAGGTAGTGTAAAGGTAGATCAGATACTTTCTCATCTTTCCTCCCAGCACTAACTTCCCACCTCATTTCTTCCAGTGCATCTCAAATCTTTTGCTCTACTCTCTCATTCTAGGAGAAACCCCAACTCCCAGAAGAGTATTCTCAGACCTTAGTACTCTGCTGCAGTGGTGGGGTCTTCCACACCACGTCAGACCAGCACCTAACTAAGACTAAGAAACTCCCAGAGCCTAGCCGGCAGCTTACCTTAGAGCTCAGGCAGCCTTTAATTTATAAACTGAGCAGCACCACTGGACTAGAGCCAGGACGATCATGTTCTCAGAGTATGTGCCACCCAGAGACGCCAAAGAGGGCAACGAGCAAGGGTGTAACCCCCAGAGGGTGCTGAACTTAGATACCATAGGCCACAGGAATCAGGGTTAGCTGAAGCCTAGGAACCAAGCTTAAAAGTGTTTTGTAACTGACTGCGTAGGGGTGAGAACTTCTTGATATTGTGAAATATGCCACAAACCTAGAATATGCCATAGTTTGAACACACAGAGACTTGTACTCTGTTCAAGGTTCCATTTAGGAGATACAATTAAATACAGATGCCTTGGCCTGCAAGATCCTTTTACTATTAATATATAATGATGTTTAATATGTTACAGAAATGCCTTTAAAAAGCAGAATGGATAGTTAGGAAGCTTCTCTTTTTCTCCTACGTGAGCAAAATCTAAGCAAAACAAGAATGGATGAACAGCAAAGGGGTGAGCTGCTCTTGAATACAAATTGAATTGTTCTCAAAATCCTATGAGAAATACGCTTTTAAGGCCAAGAAAAACCAGTGTGCCAAGCAGTTTATAAGGCCCAGTTTATACTGGTCTCTGAAGACTGCTGGTCTGAGGTCTCTGGTGTGACATCAGTATTTTACTATAGCACTGGCACCAGAAGAGAAAAAGTATAGTTATTTCATGTATCTGTATCTCTAATTATGTATTAATATGATCGATGGAAAATGCATGTGTGTGTAAGGGAGCTATATACACATTCCTAGCAATTCTATACATTTCACTGTTCTACAGCAGAATCCTAAGAGCACAAGGTTGTATATGGCATGGCTTTTTTCCAAATGGAAACCCAAGTCAAATAAAGTATAAGGGCTATTCTAATGAGAACCTAGTTATAGTACTTTATAAACCAGCAAGCTTTAAGAAATACAAATATAAAATTGCCAGTTGATCAAGTAACAGAAAAGTTTTTACCAACTTAATTTTTTTTGACCAGAAAGAAGAGATTTTTCTCTTACCTATGATAAACATGTCAATAGCTGCTGGATTCCGAGCCATTTGGTCCTAGGTGAGAAAAAGAATATTGTAATCAAGGAAAATACATTTTTACTTAATTCCCCATTGTTCACTATCTGTATCCTTCCCTGGGGACAAGACAAAACAGATAAAAATAACTTAAGGGCTTCCCTGGTGGTGCAGTGGTTGAGAATCTGCCTGCCGACACAGGGAACACGGGTCCGTGCCCCGGTCCAGGAAGATCCCACATACCGCGGAGCGGCTGGGCCCGTGAGCCATGGCCGCTGAGCCTTTGTGTCTGGAGCCTGTGCTCCGCAACGGGAGAGGCCACAACAGTGAGAGGCCCGTGTACCACACACACACACAAAATAATAATTTAAGTGCTCTAACCAATACTCAGACATTCCTCACACCTTTCAGTTTCTGCTCTTATGATTTCTATATTTAGGCTCTTCCTATTAGTTACAATGAACTAATAAATTATCCTTCAAGAAAACAATTAGGACATTATAACCGTGAGAAGACACATGGCCTATGAACCCAGAAGACAGGGCTTTGAATTCAGTCAAGGGACCTGAACAGTTCTAGATTAGTCTCTTCTCTCAGTAAATGGAGAGACCAAGTCATCATCCTACAACCTTACAGAGCTATCAAGTCAAAAATGAGAAATAAGATGTGAAAATGCTTAGAAAAAAAATTAAAAGCTATGCAAGCTTTCTAAATAATTTAAATGTTATATGGAGTCACATGTCTCAGATAACTATGAAATTTGTTTAAAAATAAATTTATTTATTTTTGGCTGCATTGGGTCTTTGTTGCTGCACGCGGGCTTTCTCTAGTTGTGGCAAGCAGGGGCTACTCTTCATTGCTGTGCAGAGGCTTCTCATTGCGGTGGCTTCTCTTGTTGCAGAGCACAGGCTCTAGGCACGCAGGCTTCAGTAGTTGTGGCACGCGGGATCAGTAGTTGTGGCTCATGGGCTTAGCTGCTCCACGGCATGTGGGATCTTCCCAGACCAGGGTCGAACCCGTGTCTCCTGCATTGGCAGGCGGATTCTTAACCACCGTGCCACCAGGGAAACCCCTGAAAAATATTTTCTATTTAAGTTCACATCTAGGCAAAAATGAAAGCAGAAGGTCTGCAACTGAGGAATGACTGAGAACTGAAGAAATAAGAATGAAACCAAATGCTATATTTTCTGTGCTTACATTAAAATCATAACAAAATCCTCTTAAAAACGATCTACCTTTTTTAACAACTCAAATACCTACTGAAGAAAGAGTTTAGAAAGTTTCTATTGCACCCAGAACTTGAATCCAAAGTGAATGATGATGGATGATGTCCAAAAGCTAAAGTTAGAAATTTATATTACAATTAATCACTTCAACAAAAAGCTCATTTTTCTTTTTTTAATAATAGCTTTATTGGAGTATAATTGCTTTACAATGGTGTGTTTCTGCTGTATAACAAAGGGAATCAGCTATTTGTATACATATATCCCCATATCCCCTCCCTCTTGCATCTCTCATTAGTTTTTCTTAAACTTAAAATGTCCTAATACAAATCACAGCTTCCCTCCGTATGCACAATAGCTTGCATTGTTTGTCCATTGGTGAAATTTTCTTTTAGCATTCCATGCCATTATATCAGAATATTAGCCCTCTAGTTAGATCCATCTATAATCAAATTGCATAATGCTCTATACCCATTCTACAACCCTGAAAATTCCTAATACACATTTTATACACCCAGAACACATCTTAAAGCCACATTTAAACATGCTTCCTACTTACCGGACATTGGTAGAAGACTTCATTTTTGTTTCGGCCCTCCGCAGCTTCCACTGCTATGTACTGACTCAAACCAGTATGTATGCAAAAAGTTAAAGGTAGACAGTATTTCAGTCCCTGTCTCTGCTGGAAGCCTCCAGCAGCCGTGTCGACGTCTAGCAAATCCTCAGAACGATAGTGATTAGACAGCGCCATGCTTCCCAACAACCTGAGAAGACAGACTAAAAAATTTAGTCAACTGCAATCTTTTTGATGAATAATAATTTCACATTGACAACTTTATAAGAACGATTAACATGTCAATTCTAAACCAGGAATACCCCAAACACTACAATTTCTGCATATATTAAATTCAAACTCTTGAGTGGAAAGATTCTGATTTAAATTAAAAGCCTAAGTGTCTAAACTGTCTAAATGGCAACCTTTTACAAAGAAAAATAGTTTTATTGCTTTCAAAAATCTATCTTGCCATAATTTACCAGTGTTTTGCTATATATGTATGTATGACTAATTTAATGTTTAATGTTCTCTCTGATACCTTTATCCTGATACAACCTTTAGCTTACACTATCCTACCAGGCAATATAAATGGAAATCGGCTTAAGCCTTGTCCAAATTTTCATAAACTTGGGATGTATGGGGTCTAAACTCATACGTATGAGAACAACACAGGTGTAGGTCCTTGAGAGTCTCACCCTAAGTCTCACTGTTTGGGCTGTGGGTAGATAAAAATCCCTGTGTTGAAATCATGATCTGTTTGTCATGTCAATTATGAGCAACTCTTAGTATAGTTCTCTCCTGTTGGTTCTAGAAATACAACAATTTTTCCATTTTGTCAAGTTTCAGCTTGACAGGAAAACAGAATAGAAAAAAACCCCAGTGATTTAGGCTTATCTAGTCCTAACTGCCCAATATTTGACTTCTGAATACTACCTTGTAACCTCAGTATGATCACCTCCTAGATTCCCTGTACTCACTCAACTATGATCTGAAATGGTAACAGAGACTCATATGGTTCTTCACACACAAAGAGATACCAAGTTCTAATAAGAACAATGCAAAGTTCTCCCTAAATTCCTATCAGTATGTCACAAGTGCAGTGTCTCGGAAATACCTTAATTTCATGAGGGAACAAAGGGAGTAGAACCATTCGAAGCATATAGCTTTAAAAACTGTGAGTAAATTTTAGAGCTACTGCATGGTCTGCTTTTACCGAAAGGTTCCACAGTGAATACTTCACATCGTTTAGAAGTAAGTTTAAAATAGGCCATTCAATTATAGACTATGCTTGAATAGGACAAAACTAATATTTTCTTTAGTTAAGTGTATGTAGCTCTGAACAAATTACTTTTAACATGTATGATTCATAGAACTTATATCAAGCTCTCTAAAATACTTTACTTGGCCTGTAACAGGATAAACACTTCAAGGATTCAGAACAGGTTTAGTTAAATTTTAGTTAAATTATACTCATACACACATCTCCTCTGCTGTCCTGTAGGCCCACCCCAACCATCTTAACTGTAAAGATGTGTTGATAGAAACCATGTTTTTGAGACATTATCTATTTTGGTAAAATCAAATTCAAGCTATAGATCTTGTCTTATGGATTGTTATAAGGAACAGGAGGAAATTCTTATACTTTTTAATCTGTTAAGAGTAACTACAAATACAATTTGTTTACATTCTAGAAAATAACTTGTATCATTAAGAATAACTCAAACAGTGAACATCTCACCCAGGAACCACTAACTTCTGCCCATTGTGGATACGATATGAACATCGATAATCATCAGGAAGCTTGCAGCCAATCTGAGCTTCCACAGCATCTAGGTCTTCCTCTCGAGCACCCTCTGCAGATGCACAACAAAGCAAATTATCAAGAAACCATAAGCCTTAAATCTAAGAAGAAATGCAATCTATCTGCTAGCCAATGATACAATCTTAGAGCAAGTGAATTCTGTCCAAAATGTACTTGCTGAAATATAGGGAAATGAATTGAAAATTCGGAGAAACATTATACCACTTTAGATTAGCTCTGACTTTGAAGCACTGAGGAAGCAAATTGCTGTTTCCTCTTCATGGGGAAAACACTGGCACTAAGCAAAATATGGAATGACAGGCACCAGTGAAATCCACAATGGTTTTTTCACAGTACAATACAAACTTTAGAGCATATCTCATTTTTCTTAATCTAATATACTCAAATTCCTCTATTTAAAAATAACTCTCCAGAAGTTCTCTAAATGGATGTTGTTCAAGAGTCTTAACCTAGTCTCTTAATGGGAAATATAGGACATAGGTGTAGGTTCATGCTGTGAGGAGGCCATTACCTTGAATTTGATTTTCATGTTTATAAGCTTGCCATATATTCTAGCTTTAAAAAGCAGTAATTACAAATACTAAGAGAAGAGATTCACTCCCAGCAATGGCCCACCAGGTTGTTGGACCAAACGTTTTACTGAGAACTAGAAAAACTGAACAAGAAAATTGGTTTCAAGGCTTTTGGAGAACCTCAAAGACAGTGAGAAGTGGCAGGGTTGGGGTGGGGGAAGGTTGGTCCAGAAGAACAGGGAAACTGAGAGTTTAGCCAGGGCTTTGGAGACACCTTGTCTTTGACGCAATTGCCACTTCTGAAAGCAAACATGAGGCTGAGAGGCCAAGAAGTTGAGCAAAGCTTTCAGCAGTACCACAGGGTTGAGAGAATTTTCCAAAATTGATGAAAACATCAAACCATAGATTTAAGAAGCACTATAAACCCCATGGAGAATAATTACAAAGAAAATCATTATCTAGACATATTACTGGAAAACTGCTGAAAATCAAAGACAAAGAGAAATCTTAAAAGCAGCTAGAGAAGGGGAAAAGCCACAGTCATCTCCAGAAGAACAACAAGAGAGCTTCTTAACAGAACAATAGAAGCTGGAAGAATGGTATCTTCAAGTGCTGACTAGAATTCTATTTCCAGTGGATATATACTTCAAAAGTGAAGATGAAATAAATATATTTTTTGACAAAAAAAAATCTGAAAATATTCAGCAATAGCATTCCCTCATTAAAAACAAAATAAAACAAAACAAGACAAAACAAAAAGGAATTCTTCAGGCAGAAGAAAAATTATCCCAGAAGGAAGCATAAAGATTCAGGAAGAAATAAAGTGCAACCAGAAAAGGTAAATATGCAGATAAATCTAAAATAATATTGAACATGTAAAATAATAAAAATGTTTTCAAGGATATAAAATATGTTGAAAACTAAAATCACAAAACTATAATACAAAAAACAGGAGGGAGGTAATTGAAATTAAAGTATTCCAAGGTTCTTTCATTGTTCAGGAAGTGGTAAAAATACTAATTTACAATAGACTTTAAGTCAGAGACACATGTTTTAATCTCTAGGCTAATCACTAAAAAAAAGTTAGATAAATAAGAAAGGAAAGGGAGTATGGAATAAAAGATAATTAAGAAGAATGCATAAAAGGAATACCTGCTCAGGTGGCACCAATATAAAATAGAAACACGGTATATTTACACTCAAATGTATTAGTAATTACATTAAATATAAACAGACTAAATAATCTAATTAAAAACAGACTAACAGACCAGATGAAAAACAAAACACAATCATATACAAGAGGCATATCTTAAAGATGTAGATACGAAATGAAAGCTAAAATAGCTCTACTAAAATCATACAAAATAGACTTTAAGGCAAATAGCATTATTCGAGGTAATGGAGGACTTTTTGTAATGGCAAAAAGGTTAAGTTTACTACACAGGCATTTTAAGTTTAATTTTGTGCATCTAATAACACAGCTTCAAAATATATATTTTTTAATGACAGAATTAAAATGGAAAAAATATATATCTGTAATCATAATGGGTGATAGTATTAGTTTTCTACTGCTACAATATTAGCCACTTAAAAAACACTCATTTATTATTTCACAGTGTCTGTAGGTCAGAATTCTGGGCATGAATGAATTGGATCTTCTGCTCAGGTCCCACAAGGTTGAAATCATGGTGTTAACTGGGGCTGCTAGTGCACCTTATGCATCTTTTGCTTGGGGTTCTCTTCCAAACTCACTGGTTGTTGGCAGAACTCAGTTCTTTGCAGTTGCAGGATTGAGGCTCTCTACTCTTAGAAGCCACCTGCCATTCCTTATCACCTGGCCCTCTCCACAACGTGCCAGTTTGCTTATTCATGACCTGTAGGAGACACACTCAGGCTTTGAATCTCTTTGACTTCTGGAAGGTCCAGTTCCTTTTAAGGGCTCACCTGATTGGGTCAGGCCTGCTCAGGATAATTTCCTTTTTGATTAATGATTAATTCAAATGCAACTAATTTGGAACCCTCATTACATCTGTAAAACCCTTTTGCCATCTAATATGACCTAATCACAAGACAGAAATCAATTATATCCATTGCACAACTCACACTCAAGGGGAAGCTATCATTATATCAGGCACATACCACGGTGGGTGAGAATCTTGGGACCTATCTCAGAACTCTGCCTATCACAGTGAGAAATTTTAACATACCTCTCTCAGTAACTAACAGAACAAGGAGACCAAAAACCTCATTAAGAGTACAGAAGATATGAATAAGATCAACAGTTTTTGCCTAATCATATATATAGTACTAAATGGCAACAATGGCAGAATATACATTCTTTTCAAGTATATATGGAACATTTGCCAAGATAAATTATATGCTGGACCACAGAACAAATCACAATACATTTCAAATGACTGAACTCATACAGAGTACATTCTCTGATCATAGTGGAATAAAAATATAAATTACATTAAAAAGATTACTAAAAAGGCCCCCAATGTTTAGAAATCAAGCAGTACATTTCTATATAATCCATGGGTCAAAGAAGAAATCACAAAGTATTTTGAACTGCATGTTAATGAAAATACAGCATATTAAAACTTGTGGGATGAAGTTAAAGCTATGTTTAAAGGGAAGTTTATACCCCTAAATGCATTTGAAGAAAACAAGGAAGGCTGAAAAATCTATGATCTAAGTAATCATCTCAAGTCAGGAAAAAAATGACAGTAAAGTAAACTCAAAGAGAAGTAATCAGAGAAATTAATGAAATAAGAAATTAACATAGAGAGGACTGACAAAGGCAAAAGCCAGTTCTCTGAAAAGACTAATAAAACTGATTAGCTCCTACCTAGCAAAACTGATCCAGAATAACAGAGAGAAAGCACAAATAATATAAGAAATGGAAAGGTGAAATCACTAGAGATCCAACAAGCATTACGAAGAGGATAATTATGAAAAACTTTATGGCAATAAATTAGGAAATGTAGATGAAGTAGACAATTTCCTAGAAAAACACAACTTATCAAAACTGACATGAGACTAAGTAGAAAATCTGAGTAGTCCTAAATCTGATAAAGAAATTGAATCCTTAATTTAAAACCTTCCCACAATGAAAACTCCAGGATTGAATGCCTTCACTGGTATATTCTACTAATCATTTAAACAAGAAATAAGACCAAGCTTACATAAACTCTTCCAGGGAACAGAAAAAGAGGCAACACTTCCCGACTCGTTTACAAGGCCAGCATCATCTTGATACCAAAACCTGACAAGAACATTGCAAGAAAGGAAAATTACAGGCCAAACTCTCTCATGAGCATAGATGTAAAAACCCCAAATACTAGCAAATCAAATCCACAATACATAAAAAAGATAATACATTCCAAGCAAAGTAAGTTTATTCCAAGAATGCAAAATTGGTTTAACATTCAGAAAATCAATCAATGTAATTCAGAGCATTAACAGAATGAAGTAGAAAAATCATATGATAATGACAAGGCTGGAAAGGTATTTGATAAAACTCAATTATCTGTTTTTAAAATACAAAAACAAAAAACCCTTTTCCCAAACTAGGATCAGAAGGGACTTTCTTCAACATGCTAAAGAGTGTCTACTAAAAATCTACAGCAAACATCATCTTTAAAGGAGAAATGTTGAAAGCTTTCCCTCTGCAGTCAGAAAGATAAGGATACTCACTATTATTTCTATCCAACAATGCACTGAAGGCTCTAGCCAGTTCAATAAAGCAAGAAAAATAAAGAAATGACACATAGGGATTAGAAAGCTAGAGACACAACTATCATTCTACATCCTTAAAGGAATGCAAATTAAAATCACCACTACACACCCACTAGAAGGGCTAAAATAAAAAGAACGACAACATTAAAGTGCTAGTAGGAATGTAAAGTGGTAAAACCACTTTGGAAAGTTAACAGTATCTTCTGAAGTTCAATACAAGCATACTATACAACCCAGCAAACGCAATCCTAGATATTTACCTGATAGAAATATGCTCATATGTACATCAAAAATGATTTACAGCATTATTTGTAATGGTCAAAGACTAGAAACAACCCAAATATCCAACAACAGTAGAATGAATGTATAAATTGTGGTCTAATCATATAACAGAGTATTTATACTGTAACAAAAATGAACAAAATACTGTTACACACAACACTGCTGAATCTCACAAATGAAACAGAAATAATTCACGCAAAAAACATATTTAATCATGCCAATTATAAAAAGTTCAAAAAGAGAGAAAACTACTCAGTGGCATTAGCAATCAGGATAGTGGTTACCCCCAAGAAAGACGGAGGGTTCTAGGTACACATAATTATTCTACTTCTTGACCTGATGGGTGTTACAATGGGCATGTTCACCTTGTGACAATTCACTGAGTTGTACACTTGTGATCTGTGCACATTTCTATAGGCTGGTTAACATCACTAGTGATAGGCTGTGGATATCACATACCCCCAGCTACGTGATGAGAGAGACACCTCACCTTGCTGGTAACCTGAAAACACATTACTCCAGTCTCATTGTGAGTAATACTTTAGACAGAGTCAGTTTGAGGGACATTCTTCAAAATACCTGACCAGTATCCCTTGAAACTGTCAACGGTGTGAAAGACAAAGAAAGACTGAGAAGTGTCCACAGACCAGAAGACACTAAGGAGACATGACAACTAAATGCAATGTAGTATTCTGGATTGGATGCAGGAATTGAAAAAGGATTCCACTGATGGAAAATCTGGTGAATTCTGAATAAAGTCTAGAATTTAGTTAGTAATAAGGTGCCAGTGAAGACTTTAGTTTGACAAATGTCCCGTGGGTTGGTACGTTACGGGAAACTGAAACTGGGTGAGGGGTGTACAGAAATTCTCTGTACTATCTTTGCAACTGTCTTGTAATCTAAAATTACTACAAAATGAAAAGTTTATTTTTTAAAAAGTTCAGTACAAAAGAGAACAAGCTGAATAGCTGCCTGAACCAGAAGGTGAATGAGAAAAAAAAACACTAATATTTATATAGTTAGTGCTACACATTAGACATTTAACATGTAACATTAAGAAACCAAGAATTTCTTGACAAGAGAGAGCAAGGCAGGAAAAAAAAGTAAAATAACAACAAGCAAACATGGAAAAAGACAAATATAAGAAAATACATTTAGAGGGGCATCCTACTATAATAGAATTTGGGAGCCAGACAGACCAGGGTCAAATCTCAGCTCTACCAATTACAGCTGGCTTTCTGTACCTGGATGTGGAACTCAAGGATACAAAGGGTCAACTATGGGACTTGAGCATCTGCATATTTCAATATCCTCAGCAGGTCCTGAAACCAATCCCCCGTGGATACCAAGGGATGACTAGACTGACTGCGATCTCTGGCAAGTTATTTCATCTCTTTAATCCAGTTTTCTCATCTGCAAAACGGAAGATAATACCACCTATCCAAGAGAATTACAATGAGGATTAAATAAGCTTCATGTGCTTAATAAAGTGCTTTCCTGGCATACAATAAGTGTTTATATACTTCCCTTGCCCCCAGCCTATTTGTATGAGGAAGCAGTGAAAAGATTACTAGGAGCCAAGAAACCTAGATTAGAGTTTTATCTTTGTTACTCACTAGCTATGGGACCCTGAATGAGTCACCTAAACTCTCTGAGCCTGTTCCTTCACCTGTAAAATGAAAGGGCTGGTATAAATCAGGGATCCACAAACTACAGCCTGCAGGCCAAATCCTGGCCTGAGGCCTATTTCCATAAATAAAGTTTTCTTGGAACATTGCCATACCTATTTGTTGTTATATTGTCTATGGCTGCTTTCCCACAAGAGCAGAGTAAAATAGTTGTGACAGAGGCCATCTGTCTCTCAAAGCCTAAAATATTTACAATCTGGTCGTTTAAAGAAAAAGTTTGCTAATCCCTGGTCTAAATGATCTCTAAAAGTACCTTCTGACTTTAAAATTTTAAGCCAATATTTAAGGTTAATATGAAATTCAAAGATATATGATATATACCATGAGATAGATTGGTAGAATGTACATCAATATACTATAATTTCAAGATACTTAATAAAAATTTTCCCAAACCCAGTGCCTATTTGCTTTCCAAGTTTCCTTCCTATCTGTGATCTCTGTACCCTTGAAACTGAGTCAGGGACTATGGCCCCTGAGATGAGCAGCTAGTTTCCTGATTCAGTCCTAAAACTCATAGGTCTACATTGTAATAGAATCTCCAGCTTTCTAGATATCAGAGCCTTTGTCCTATTCCAATTCATGGCAAAGACTCCAGAGAACTGGCACCTGGGAGTAAAACAGGGGCTGACAAGGAATTCTCTGACAACCTCACCTTCAACCATTAGGTACAAAACAATGAGCAGGGAGCCTGGGAATACCAATCGAGTGCCCCTCAAAAAATTAAAAAATAAAAAAAATAAAGAAAAAGGAAAAAGGAAGAAGCTGCTATATATCCTTAGTTTCTTCCTTTCCTGGTAGCTCTGTGCCTCAAAGGAGAACCATGTCTATACTCCCATATTCCAAATAGTCTAATACTAGACTAGCTCTCTAAGACTCCTAAGACATTCTAAACAAAATAGGATAGGTCTTCTTCTCTCCCTTCAACAGCTGGTAAGACCACATCTCTGGAGTCAGACCTATATTCAAATCCTGGCTCTGCTCTCGTTTGTGATGGCAAACAACTTACTTAGCTTTTTATGCCTCAGGTAGCTCACCTATAAAATGAGAATAGTAATTACCTATCTTATAGGATTTTGGCAACTTAAATGGAATAATATACAGTACTTGGCTTAGTACCTAGCTTTGTGTTTAATAAATATCAGCTATTGCAAACCCTTACATATTCTACTTATCATTACCAAATACCTATTTTCTGAATTATTTTCTTCTTGAAATTATTTAACCCCACACACCAAGTAGATAATATTTTTCTTTTCTTCCAAGGAAAAAAGCTATTAAAAATATTAATCAAGGGTACTTTCTTTCAAAGCTGTACTCTCTCTGCCAAATCATTCTTTCTTCTACCTCTTAGCAATTCAGTTTTAAGTACCTGGTCATGCAATCATGATTTGTATGAAATTCATATTTGCATCGAAACGTACAGCAGAAATATGAAATGTAAAAGGAATGCCGTTTCAAAAGAGTCCTTAGTTCAAAAGGTACACATTTGAGAAGAACTGATCCCAATTTCAGCTTAGCAAAACCAAAACACATATAAAATTCCTTTTAGTGGAGAAACTTGAAAAAAACTTGGAGGCTAAAGCAGATAATTAGCAATATATCTGCAATTCATTTATGTATTTCTTGGGCATAAATTTAAAAATCAAAGTAATGGTTAATACCTTATTAATATTTCTTGCCAAAATTGGACAATAATAGTAGAGTAGAGACAGCATAGATTCTGGGGTCAAATAGACCTCAGTTCAAATCTTAGTTTTCATTATTCTGTAAATGTCAAAATAGGGACAAAAGTTTTCCCTACTCTATTATGCTGCTCCTACATGCTTAAAGACCCGGTCTGTAATATTTGGTCTTTCAAATATTAGATTGTTAAATAAACATTTACTTGTACTAAGAAGAGGGAAGAGGGTTGATACAGCAGGCAATTTTTCAATTAAAAAAAAAGTCTTTTAAAAGAAATTATAAGTTATCCTCAAGCAACAATAACATTACTAGTTTCTTTATGTAAAACAAATGTAAGGATAAAAAGAAGCTTTCACTTCTAATAATCATGTGGATGTTGAGGTAGGCAAAAATTGGGCAAGCACTAGAACCAGGGTCCTTTTAGCAAATGAGGCTTTCTATGTGCTTGACCAAATGTGAATGGTGAATTACAGATAATGCTGGATTAGCACAGATTAGCACAGATGATAGAAACCCAGTTATTTAACCCATTTATACTATGAAACTAAAAAGGGAAAGGAGACTCTGCATTCCCAATACCTTTCAGAGATAAAACCATACGAGGACATCTGGGTTCCAAATATTTCTTGAGATCATCCCAGGCCTTTTTAATAGCAGCATAATGGTCAATATATCTTCCTACATCAGAGTAAGTATCAATGAAGAGGGATTTCCAACACTGGTTCTTCTGTGTTTTCTCTTCCCTAAATAGATTTAAAAAGTAAAATTAAAAATCTCTTGAAATGAAATTAGCATATATTTTAGACACTTACACCAACATAGTTTATTGGGAATTTGTGGTTACTTCTGTCTTTTCATTTATTGTAGCTACAGATGAAGATCAGATAACAAAAAGTGACACATACATCAAAAACTTTAACAAGTTACTGCTGGCATGGTGGGATTATGAGTCACTTATTTTCTTACTTTCTACTTACTTTTTTTCTAAGTCACTAATCCTTGATAAGATATAACGTGAATAGTATATGGGATATGAATTTCAACTTATTCCTAAAAACATACCAGTTATACAATTTTTAAACATATATTTAATTTTTCTATTTTAGAGAATATTTAGAATCTAATGATACAATAAGATTAATCTAACTTATCTACATTGGATTAGCTAGAGAATCATATAGCATATCAAAGGAATCACACGATTCAACATTCCTATTTGGTACAATTCCACAAACATTTACTGTCTACTTAGCCACTGAAGACATTAAAAGTAAGGCACATTTTTTGCCTTCAAAAATGTATCATCGGGCTTCCCTGGTGGCGCAGTGGTTGAGAGTCCGCCTGCCGATGCAGGAGACACGGGTTCGTTCCCTGGTCCGGGAGGATCCCACGTGCCGCGGAGCAACTAAGCCCGTGAGCCATGGCCGCTGAGCCTGTGCGTCCGGAGCCTGTGCTCCGCAGCGGGAGAGGCCACAGCAGTGAGAGGCCCGCATACCGCAAAAAAAAAAAAAAAAAAAAAAAAAGTATCATCTAATCAGGGATAAAGAAGGAAGTATAAATTTAAGAGTCAGAAGTGGTACAGGATAAGGCAGCCAGAAAGGGCCTTAAGATAACATACTAATGAGGTTGACCTTATCCTGTAGGGAATGGAGAGTCACTGAAGCGTTTTAACAGGAGAGTTAAAAGAGCAGAATTGTGGTTGTGGTTTGGGAAGGGTGTACACTAGAGCCACAGAGATGGACTGGAAGGGTTTTGCAGCAGTCTTGGTAAGAGATGATGAACTGAGCCAAAACTGTGGTGGCTAGATGAAATGAGAAGAAAGATTCAAGAAATATACAGGGGCGAAAATCAGAAAAGTTTGGTAATTGAATGAATGTAGGGACAGAAGGAGAAAAGGGATCTAGAATGATTCCTGTTTCTGGCTTGGAGGGCGGGATGGATGGTACTACTATGAAGATATGAATGCAGGAGGATCAGGTTTAGGGATGGGGAAAAGAACAATTCAGGGTGTTGTATATATGTGCGTGCGTTTTTCGGGGTGGGGGCAGTGGTGGAAGGGAAGTATCTTTTTATTAATCTAAGTAATATACATATATGTTATTAAAACCAAAAAGTACTGAAGAACTTAAGATGAAAAACTAGGCAGTCTCCTGTTCTAAGTCCAACCTCTCAAAGGAATCTTTAGTTATTTCTGAAAGTTATTTCTATAATTCTAAATGTTTATGCCTCTAGTTCTTGGTTTATCTATTTATATCTATCTACTGATACCCCAAAGTAAAAGATCAGGATACAGCAATACTTAAAATTCCCTCTTCCTCATTCTTCCTCCTCCCAATGTTTGGAGGCTCTGTTATTAATTTTTAGTTCTATTGAGTAGCTTGCAGCTTTAAATAATATAGTTAAACCTCTATTTCTTGCTTCACCAACTTCAGTCACTACCTGACTCCCCTCAACCTAAGAAAAAGATACGAGCAATCCTACCCTCTTTCATCCTTCCCAACTCCCACCTCCTGTCATCTACCTTTTTATTCTATCAAATTTATTAAAATTTACTGAATTCAGTGAACCCTGTGGGTCATCCAATGGAAAGATCCAGCAGACGGTTGTGCAAAGAAATCTGGAGCTCAGTGGGAATGTTAGGGGTGGACACTCAGGTTTGGGAGTTGGAAGCATACAAGGAGTCTCTACAAAGTGCAACAGTGCATGCAGGAGACTTCAGAGAGAGAGAAGAGTAGTGAGCCAAGGGCAGCAACTTGGAGAACACCTGCATCTACTGTCAAGCACAAGAAAGGCCACCAAAGGAGTTAAAGAGACAAAGGTTAGAGAGAAGAATCAGGATAGACTAGCATTAATGAAAGCCAAGGGCCAAATTTCAAGAATGCATTTCCCAAATACTCACTCAGATATCAGCCAGTATTTTTTGCAATGTCTCCTCCACAGCGGATCGTGACTTGATAGCTGGCTAAGTCTTCGACTGACATAGCAACAACTGGCAGTAATCAGATTCACGGTTAGTATAAAAGAAAACAAGAAAACAATTTAAAAGTAAAGATAAAAATATTCAATGTTAAGTTTTGTTTTATTCCTTTTGCTTTTCTGCCACTATCTACTTTTACACCTGCAAAACCATCTTTTCTAAAACCTGTTTAACATGTTAGCTAGTATAATTACCTTGTGAGTAGTGAAATCTTAACTATTTGAGTTCACAAACCACAAAATGTCTACAATTGTAATTTTCATACGAAAGTCTATAAAACATATAAACCATTGGAGTTAATTTCAAATCAAAGAGCTTTCCTATATTTATTATTGGGACAGTAATCATTTCTACATATAGAAACGTTATTCAGGTGTAAACAAAGTGCTTTTTCTTTTTAAGATCTGTGAGACATTTGATATTAAATACACAGGGCTTTTGTCTGTTCTAATTTTTTCTTAACAGAAAGAAATATTACAGCCAAAAGCACTTTTTAACTATAGCAACTATTGGAAAGCCCACCTATAAAAGGTGTCAGATTCTCAACAATTCTGATTCAATATCCATAGCTATTCAAGTTAGTATCAGCTGCTCAAAAATTTGGAATGTTAGAAACAAATAACTTTCTTTTTATACAGAGATTTCTAACACAATAGTGCTTGAATCCTGTAAATCCTACCCTACATAATTAATTTGCAAAAACAATGAACTTAAGATTTTTAAAAATGCATTTCTATCCTTTCAGAAGAGAAATCACAAGTTATAGAAAGTTGGTATAAAAGTTTTCACTTGGGCAATAACTAGTCAATAAAGGGAATCTTAAATCACATGGGATTTGTCAAGGCCATAAGTGGGGCATGTTCAAAAACAACTGATGGTAAACAGATTAGCCTTTGTTCATTTTTCAGATTTTATACAAACATAATTCTCATCCTTTTCTGCCAAGCTCAGGAGATGCCCAAACTAACATTTGCAAACATAGGAATCCTTCCAGTTTTGTGAATTCGGAGTCCATCACTGTCCCGAGTTAACATAAAAGAAGCTCTGGAATATGCACAAAAGGTGATTTTTGATGCAAGTCAAGGATGAAAACTACTATCCTAGAGCTTCTGACTCAGGTGGCATGGGGTGAGATCTGTACCTCAGGCATGTTGTATATTTTAAAAGTGCCACATGTAATTCTGATACACAGTGAGATTCAAACTATGCAGTTTATATTACATAATGATCCCAATGGACTAATTCAATCCAACCCAATCCAGTTCAGCAAATATGTACCATAACCTTCAGAGCTTAGCAATGGGCAGGACACCTGACAAATTTGGGCTATAAACTACAGGAAAGAAGTTGCAGTACACTGGAAACTTTTCTGTGGATAAAATTCTATGGCATTTGTGTCAACATTCCTGGGCTAAGGGATGCCCAGATAGCTGATTAAACATTATTAAAAATATATATATATATATTTATTTATTTATTAGCTGCGTTGGGTCTTCGTTGCTGTGTGCGAGCTTTCTCTAGTTGTAGTGAGCGGGGGCTACCCTTCGTTGTGGTGCGCGGGCTTCTCATTGCGGTGGCTTCTCTTGTTGCGGAGCACGGGCTCTAGGCGCGCGGGCTTCAGTAATTGTGGCTCGTGGGCTTCAGTAGTTGTGACTCGTGGGCTCTAGAGCGCAGGCTCTGTAGTTGTGGCGCACAGGCTTAGTTGCTCCGCGGCATGTGGGATCTTCCGGGACCAGGGATCGAACCCGTGTCCCCTGCATTGGAAGGCGGATTCTTAACCACTGTGCCACCAGGGAAGCCCCTAAAAATTATTTCTTGATGTGTATGTGAGATGTTGCCAGAAAAGATTAGCATTTGAATTGGTGGACTAAGTTAGCCAGATGGCCCTCCCCAATGTGGGTTGGCACCTTCCAATCATCGAGGGCCTGAATAGAATAAAAAGGCAGAGGAAGGTTGAATTTGCTCTCTGCCTGATGGCTAAGTTGAGGCACTGATCTTCTCCTCTTCTCCTGCCCTTGGCACTCCTGGTTCTCAGGCCTTCAGACCCAGACTGGGATCTACATCATCAGCTCTCCAGCTCTCAGCCCTTTAAACTATACCACCAGATTTCTTGGGTCTCCAGCTTGCATTTGGCAGACTGTAGGACTTCTCAGCTTCTATAATTCATGAGCAAATACCTTATAAAAAGCCATACACACACACACACACACTCTCTCTCTCTCTCTCTCTCTCTCTCTCTCTATTGGTTCTGCTTCTCTCGAGAACCCTAATACAGTATTCAACTCAGTTCACTTCGACAAACATTTATGGAGGTATCACTTCTGTTTAAAATGTTGATTACTACCAAAAGCATTTAAAATAAAATCCGATCTCCTCACCTTGTTTTACAAGGTCCTGTATGATCTCACTAGTCTCTTCTCAAGCCTCTCTGCCTGTGAATCATTCCCTAATTCCTGCAACACCAGTCTTCTAGCTCCTCCAACAGGCTATGCTATTGTCCAATCAGCTTCTGAAAACACCGTTCCTTCTGCCAGGACTGCTCTATGTTATCCGTCATATATGGCAGCTCCTTCCAATTTGAATCAATTCCTTAACAGACCAACTGGTTCACTTCCTTCATAGCACACAGCAGCTCTTGTAATTAACGCACTTATTTGTTTTCCATCTTGCCCGCTAGACTGTAAGCTTATGAGAGGGGCCTTGCCTGTCTTGTTCACTATTGTTTCCCCAACATTTAATAGGCTGGCACACAGCAGGCACTCAAAAAAAGAAAATCTGTTGAATAAATGGTGACTGCAAAGATAAACAAGACAGTCTTTACATTTAAGAAATGCATAATCTATCTGGTATGGTAAATACCTCTCCTTTTGCAGAGGAAGGAGAAAGGTAGAGATTGGACTCAGGACAGGGGGTCCTTAAAGGAATTCCATCTTGCCAGGTTCAGAAGAAGGGGGCATGGCATTCCAGGCAGCATCAGGAGTTTAAGCCACAGAACAAAAAAACACAAGTGTGCTGGCAGAGGTCTATCTGGCCAGACTAGACTATGCCAAATAATAAGGGCCTTAAATGCTCCCAGAAGTTTAGGTTATAATCTGTAAATAACAAAGGGGCATTATAGGTTTTTAAGGAGGATGACAGCCAGATCTGTCTTAGAAAAATCACTCTGGGAGCAATGTTGCCCACAGATCAAAAAGTGTGTGTGTATGTGTTAGATTTCTAAAAGGCTATAGCAACAGAGTATTTCAGATGAAAATAGTTTGGAACTGTAACAGCCTGTTCGAAAGAAAAAGATAAACTTTATTACAAGCCTGAGTAGAGAAAAATTTGTTTTCTAGAAAAATAAAAGTGTTAAGGTACTAATATAGATAGCAGCCAAAATTGGAATTATCCCTCTGTCACCACTTAGCTAGACCAACCAACAGCTACCAGTAACTTCAAGAAGGCTGTATTTCTAAAAGGATCCCTGACAACACAGGGTACAAGCAGCAAACGACTAAAATCCAATGGTTAATCCAAAAAACAAAACAAAACAAAACGAATCTCGCCTACCTATCCTTAAGAGGGCGATTCTGCCTCCTTTGCAAATATATGTGGTGGCACAAGAAAGACCCATGCCACCAGCTGTCAAGGGTGTAAACAGCGCCATTTCTTCCACCATCCCAGACGGTCCCAAGCGCTGAAGGAACTGGGCATTTAACCACCCCTACTAGCAACCGGTGTTTATTTTTGGAACAGATGCCGGTAACTTGGGAAACCCAAAGCATACAGGAGGGAAGATGGTCACCTGTACCGCACCACCGTAAGTCAGTACCAAAACACAAAATCCAACATGCAACCATGAGAAGGCAGGCTGAAAGCGAAACAATTATATAGCACCGAAGTCCCAAAGTGAGCCCTGCCAGATATTACGCTGCCGCATAAGTCGCACCCAGGGGTCAGGGGGTCGCCTGGCTCCTCTCCAGCGTCCCACCTGCCCACTTTGGCGCCTGACTCTGCAGGCTCCTGGCCCAGGAAGAGAAGAGCGCTCGGCCCGGACGGGGACTTTTCCAAAGCGGCCAGGGCTGCTCTTAGCGGGCAAAGACCGCGGGGTCCGGGAGGTGCGGGGCGCTGGGGTCCGCGCGGGGGCAGCGGGGAGCAGTTGGCCCCCCCTTCCAAATGGGCCTCGCCAAGGCCTGGGAGAGAGAGCTGTTGTCGCTCCTCAGGCCTGGGCCCGGGACGGGAGGAAGACCTCAAGGCGGGGCCCTTTCCGCCCCGGTCTCGCCCCTGCCCCCGGGTGGCTCTGCAGGATCAGGGCGGCCCTGGCGTCACCTCCTGGCTGTCATGGGAGTCCAGGTCCTGTCGGCGAGCCGGGCCTCCGTCCCTCTTGCCTTGCGCCTCCTCCCCCACCCGTGACCCCACCCCTGCCGTGCGCATCGTCCCATTACTTGATTAGGTCCCGGTAGTCCAAGAAGGATAAGATAAGGAGCAGGGGATCGGTGGGCAGCGATTCTAGGGTCAGGGGCGCCGACTCGGTCTCCACGGCCGCCATCTTGCCTGGCCCAGTGCAGGCCTGGCCCCGCCCCGGCCCCGCCCCCTCCGCCACCGCCCTCGCCGTTCCCTAGCCGATCGCACAGGTTTGTTGTGTAACCGACGGTATAGCCCCGCCCACAGGGAGTCAGATGGGCGGCTCCCTGGAAGGCTCCGCCCACCGCCCTGCGGGTCAAGGGCCCGTGCGGTGGCGTCCGTCTAAGTCTCGGGTACCTCTTCAGCCAAGCTGCGCGAGCTCTGCCAGGTGCTCACATGTTCACCCTTAGATCTCCCGGTCTCTCTCCTCCCATTCCGGTGCCTAAACTTGCCCAGCCCGGACCCCTATGAGCCTTTATTACTAAATCTGCTTGGGTCACTCCGGCCCCTCATGCGAAATTTTACATCCGGTATCCTCGAAACGTGCCCCCAAATCTCACAGTAAGTTCTCTCTCTGCCCTTGGCCCCCAAATCCATCGCTTCGCTTCGTTTTCCGACCTAGAAATTCCTCATTTCTCCCTTCAGCTTCCCTCGCCCGGCGTGTCCCTTGCACAGAGCAGGAACCTTGTCCGCTCTGTAGTGGGCAGAGTTGGGAATCAACTAGAGGCTCTTCTTCCAAACTAGGGAAATGGTCGTTGAGGGCATAATTTTAACGCCCTCCCAAGTAAACGGTGCATGGGGTCTGAATCTAAGGGTCAGCCGCTCTCAATTAGGTTGTCACGGTTATTTTATTTTATTTTTTTATTTTTTTATTTTTATTTTTTGCGGTATGCGGGCCTCTCACTGTTGTGGCCTCTCCTGTTGCGGAGCACAGGCTCCGGACGCGCAGGCTCAGCGGCCATGGCTCACGGGCCCAGCCGCTCCGCGGCATGTGGGATCTTCCCAGACCGGGGCACGAACCTGTCTCCCCTGCATCGGCAGGCAGACCCTCAACCACTGCGCCACCAGGGAAGCCCTCTTATGATGTTTTGACATCCTAAAAATCCTGCTGGCTGGGGAGAGACTGCCACCCCCTCCCCCCAGGGCTAGCTAGTTCCTAAAGATAGCAAACAACTTACATGGACACACCTCTCATATGCAAGCCAGCCACCCCCTTTATCTAACTGTCACACACTGAGCCACTATTTCCCCTGCCTGAATTGTCTCAGGGCTAGGTACCAGGCAATGAGAGAACACCTCTATAGCCCAAAGCCCAGCATTTATTGTTCAAATTAGCCAATCCCAAGCTGATTACTCTGCCCTGCCCAGTGCAAACTCCAGTAAAGGCTCTGGCCTAAATTTGCCTCTTGCTTCTGCTTCTGCCTCCTGACCCAAACCTGATGCTTCCACTGGGAACCTTCACAGTGTCGTGTGCCCCTTTCTCTAGGGAAATGTAATAAAAATCTTCTTTCAATGGCACTGATCTTGCCATGTCGTCATTCAGTCACCTTCATAAACTAAAATCCCACACAGGTAAAATGAGAGCCGCCCAGCAAAAACCAAAAACTAAAACAAAACAAAACAAAACAAAACAAACCCCTCTGCTTACATCTCTGTATTTCCAAATTATTTATGCACATATTTACAGCGTTAATTGAACTGGATTCAGGTCAGTTGTTCCCTGTTTGTCTCTCTCACCAGACTGTAAACTCTCAGTCTTTTTCATCCTTGTAACCCCAAGACCTTTCTACAACAAGTAGAAAGTTTATGTTCAGGTTGAATGGACGAAGACAGAACTGTCATTTCTGTTTACAAGGGAACCTTGCCTGTTGATATAGGTAAATTCTTATAAGGGCATTTGATTCTAATTCATGTTTGTCTCTATTTCTCCCTCAGACGGGCTATTTTACTTGTTTTAAATCGAAAAACTGGTAGGGGTTTCAAGTAGACTGCATTTGCTTCTGCTATCCTATTGCATTTTCCTTCCCTTTGGACTTGGTCCAGTTATGACCTAATGAGAAGACCAGAAGTGTGAAGTTAATCTGTCATGGCCAGGATTAAGGTGGGGCAAGATTTGCACTCACCTGGGGCACAAAATTTAAGGGAGTACCAAAAAGCCAATAATCAAGATGATGTTAATATTTTAATATAATACTTTACAAAAAATAATGCAAAAACCCATGATGAACAAAATCTTAAAAACAGGATCCCACAGTGCTATGCAAGCCATATTGGAGCCTAAGGCAAAAGGAAAAATATGTGCATTTAAATATATGTTTTTATGTCTTTTCAAATGGTTCTTTTTTTCCTATAAGGCCAGGAAGGGGTGCTCAGGCAGGGGACTTGCTTCTCCCATGTGGCAGGGCTCAGAACTCTTGCCATCCTTGGGGAGTGACATCAGGTTGCTGGCCCCTGCTGTGACAGCCAACACCTCCCTGGGAAAGTGGTCCCAGCCCAGGCTCCATTTCTCTCCCCAACATGGTAGGAAGCAGGTAGAGGAAGTTGGGGGAGCAATGTAGCTGAGCAGGACCCAGGACAGCCCTTTCCTGGGCTGTGGCTTCCTGTTACCACCACCACCCCATACCCCTAATCATGGCTGGAAAGGGGTAGGAAGAGGAAGCCAGGACTTGGCTGTTTGGGTCCCCTGGGCTAAGGTTGAGGGTGAGGGCTCCATAGCCTTTGTGCCTTTGTGGGAGAAACAGTTTCTCCGAGTCTGCTAATTGTTTTGGAAGCTAGTCTCTAAAGGCCATGGAAGGATTTCACCAAAACAGAATTTGCCTGCCATTAATATTCCTATGGTAGATCAGAAAGCACAAGGTTCTGGAAGAAGAGTTCCTGTGTGGCATTAAAAAAAAAAAAGATTTCTCTATTCTCTCAGGAATAGAGATAATGCCTGAGAAATAAATATACTTACATGTTCTCTTTATTTTTTTTATTTATTTATTTTTTTTAAATAAATTTATTTAGTTTATTTATTTATTTTTGGCTGTGTTGGGTCTTCATTGCTGCATGTGGGCTTTCTCTAGTTGTGGTGAGCGGGGGCTACCCTTCGTTGCCGTGCGCGGGCTTCTCATTGCAGTGGCTTCTCTTGTTGCAGAGTATGGCCTCTAGGTGCGCAGGCTTCAGTAGTTGTGGAGTGCAGGCTCTAGAGCGCAGGCTCAGTAGTTGTGGCGCATGGGCTTAGTTGCTCCGAGGCATGTGGGATCTTCCTGGACCAGGGCTCAAACCCGTGTCCTCTGCATTGGCAGGCGGATTCTTAACCACTGCGCCACCAGGAAAGTCCCTACATGTTCTCTTTAGAAGCCCAGTGTCGCCTTCACTGGCAAGCAGTTTTTAGTGCACAGTGCCTACCTCCTTATACATGATTACACCTTAGCTTCAAGGCTCCCATTGGCTGTTTTGGTAAATCCCTCAGACATTCATTCATACCTTATCACATGCAAGGGTCTGGGCTCAGGACTGGAAGGGATCAAGACACAGTGCTGTTCCTGCTTTGATGCAATTACTCTTTAGAAGGTGAGAGATACACCTGTTTGCTCAGGGAGAGACAAATCCGCATGGCCCTGCAGTCTGTTTTCTCCCTCGTTTTCATGGTTTAGCAAGTAGCTGCATCAGCAGATCTGAGTTTGCTGGCAAGCAGGACAGACAGTCAGCAGACACTGAGCTTTAGAGGCGCTTGCTAAATGGTGTAAATGGTGCCCGGGGGCCCCCCACGCGTAAAACACCATAGTTTAGGGGCCCTCTCTATTGACCACTCTCTGGGATGTGTCCTGTCTTCTTCTGCCCAGCCTAGGTGCGCCTCCCAGTGGGACAATGAAAGCTCTGAATTGGGATGGGGAGGGAGGCGGGGTGGGGTGGGAGTTCATGTGCATTCTCCTCCTTCTCTGCTTGTAGACCCGCCCCGAACATTGTGTGTTGACACTGCATGGCCTTGGTGGCATGTGTCCTGTCCTGGGCCCATGAATAGCAGCTGCACGAAGGTCAGACTCCACTTTGTCTCATGCTCAGTGTTTTGGGAAAGGGCCTTGACCAACTGGGCCTCTAAGGGGCAGGAAACATTCTCAGGGGGTCCTGGCAGGTTGTGGGGGGCAGGCCTGGGACTGGACGGTGCAAGCCTTCATGTCAGCTCTCCTAGTTGTGGTGAGGCAGATGAGGCGGTGGGAGGACCCGGATGGGACTGCCAGACACCAGCTCCCCCAGACAAGTGCGTCATTCAGAAGAAAATCCGGGCTGCAAGGCTGCTGGTGATTGGTCAGAAGGAGGCCTGCCTCTGCAGAGCCCAGGAAAATTCAAGACTATGCTTATGCTTCATGGCTGAAAGCAGGGAGAAGAATAAAATTACAGGGTGGTAGGGAGGTTAGGGGCTGTCAGTGCTGCTCAGAAAGGCATCCAGCCTGATGGGTTGATGCAAAAACCTGGAAGGGATTTAACTGTTTCTGTGGAACAAAAACACAGACAAACCCATGGCTAATGAGAAGCCTAGAATGAAGGTAAGATTTAAACGCACAGTCCCAGCAGTCATACAAACGAGGTTCTGGGACTCCTGCTCCTCCCGTAGGTAAGACTTTAAATATTCCCGAATTTGCTGAGCATATGTCTGTTGTTTTGTTTTGTCTGGAACATGCTTCTTGATTTCTTGCAACCTGTATAATTAATATGAATTTTCTGGACACATGGTGAATGGACCTGCTTATTGGACGCAAAGTGTCCCCTACTGGTGGCTTCTAATATGGTGAATACTGAAGGTGTGGCCAAGAATGGCCTGTAATCCCAAAGTTTACCAAGATTGCATCATGGAAACAACAGCTCCTCCCAGGGACAGAGAAAAATGCAGTATTCTCATACAAGATGTTATACAGGTCAGGGAGCCAAATAACGCCATCCAATTCAACAGCCTGCAGGGCTGGGGAAGCCACTAGTGTTTGGAGTCTTACTGTGTCCTTTTGAGGCTTATGCAGGTCAGTTTGTCCACTGTTGTTCCTATAGTGCCTGACAGACATCATAAGAGTGGCTGAACCAGTGATGCTTGGTATGTGAGCTTGAATGGGCCAATGTTTTTTTTTTGGTGGGGTGGCAGGATACTTTCCAGGAAGAAGGGAAAATTCAGCCTCTGACCTATGCTCATCTCTGTGCTCTGGGAGGCTGATCTCTATGACCTCCTTCACCTGGGTTCTCTTGTCATCTGGCTTCTGGTGGGGTTCAGCCAATGGAAAGCATTGGTTGGCAACTGAGGAGGTGGGGAGAAAAGAGAAATTAGGGTATTTCTCTGTGTAGACCAAACTTTTTGGTGCCCTCTTTGAAGTCTTTGGCTTGTCCCGCTATGGTAACACTATTCCTTCCCATTGCTCTTTCAGGCTTGGAGACATCTCCCCCCTGTTTACTAATCCCTGGGCACCTCACCATCTCTTATTGGTTCCCTCATCCTGCTCCTATCTCTTACGTGATCTCCTCATTGAATTCTGTTCAGTAATGTCCCTTTGAAAGTTTTGTCTGTTTTGTTGTAAGACTCTGACTGATATCATTTGCCTTCACCTACCCAGGCAAGCAGTACTGTAAGAAACTCCCCAGTACCTCATCAGTGGGTTGAACTCAGGCTGAAACAGTGAGAACTGCTGCTTGGGGCCAAACATTCCACTGTATTGATGACACAAGCACTGAGTGTACTTCATGCATTCCATCATGTCCCATCTTGGAAAAGTTGACCAAAGATGGATGGGTTCAAAAACTTTTGGAGGTGATGCATATGTTTATTACCTTGATTATGGTGATGGTATCACAGAGGTATGTATATGTCCAAACTCTTCAAAATGTGTACAGTAAATATGTGAAACTTTTGGTATATATCAACTATACCTCAATAAATCTGTAAAAAAAAAAAAAGAAGACAAAAAGATTCTGCCACTCATGGGACCTTCTTGGGTGTTTCCTGTGTGGCTACTCGCCATGGGAATGGAGGCCCAACCTCTGATTGGCCTACTTTAGAAACAACACTCTCCATGCCTAGGAATTTCACTACAGCCTTTATATACCAGACAAACAACCACACGTGGGGAGGGGGCACATGTGGCAAGAAGCCTGGAAAGTGATCCAGTCATCAGTAAAGCAAACCTGTGCTGGAGGCCTCCTCTCCTATCTCCTTCCCACCCATGGAATCACAGATACCAGTGTTCAATCTCGAAGCAGGTTGTAGACTGTGGAAATGGGACTCTACTTTCTCATCAGCCAGGTCTACAAGAACTTCCTTCTGTTGCCAAGCCTGAAGCTATAGGCCATTCTGGAAAAGAGACTGTCAGTGAAAGGAAAATGACTCTGCCACCTGACATTCTCCACTTGCATTGAGTCCTATACCATCTGAACTGGAATACCCAGAAAGTTCTGTAGTGATATAGAAATGGTCCCTCCAGTCAAGGCCCAAGCCTGTTTCCTGATACCTCAGCCAACTTCAGGAACAGGCGGTTGCCCACCCGTTAGACACAGAGAGACCCACCTACTGTTAAACCTAAGCAGTTGGCTCACTGGGGACCTCTTCAACAAGACTTCCATATGACAAAAAAGCATGGTTCACTGATGAAATAGCTTGCTTCTGAGATGGGCAAACCCCATGGAATGCCACAGCCATAAATTGTGGAGTTCAGCACTAGACATGCTGAACAATGGGTTAAACTTCAGACGCTATTCTTGGCTGTAGGGCACACACTGCCCCAAGATGGACAGAATCAAACCTTTACGCAATGTGTCCATTAGGGTCCTCCAAGAAACAAATGCTGGGATAGGATTAGATTCATGAGAGATGCACTGCGGTTGTGAGTAGGGGTTGTGAGGAATAAAAAATAGGGAGTGAGGACAGGCAAAAAGAGCCTCAGACCATGATGCAATTCTCATGCTTGGGAAAAGAGAAGGTGGAGGAAAGAGGATTGGGAAGGAAGAATCTCAGACTGGAGTCCAGCTCTGAGAATGTCTCAGCCAGGCCGATGGAGAGTCCTTGAGCCAAAGCTGCCCACCCACTAGAGTAGCCCAGAGAACCACAGGATTGGCCTGCGCTAACACCCAATCATGGTCAGTCCTGGACTGGCAGCACCCCAGAGGAAGTGTGACCTTAATGCAGAAACGTTGTGGGTATCACACTGGAGTTGTCAGTTAATGATGCTACCTGCAGCAGGAGATCTGAGCTATTTCCACGGCTGTCACACACAGAACATCTCTAATGGTCTAGCAATTGATCAGGCCATTGGGCCACCCAAAGACTGAATTAATAGAGGCATACCAATATGGGGCATCCCCTGTGGACATAGTTATGAAGTGACAAAATCTAGAGGAAAACAACCTACTTAAAAAGACTGATGAGGCATATATGGGCTTTGTGTCGATCCGGGGCAGCCCATTGAATCTATGCGCTAATCCACTACACCAATGGAACCACCAAAATGATGGGGATACCCAACTGGAAATTCTTTTGACACAAATAGAAGCTACTGCTACTGAAAAAGCTTGCGTTCTTGTCCCACTCTGTCTGTCCAGTGATGACCTGGTGGTCTCTACAAGCCTGGCCTGTTCTGCTGTCTTGGGCCATTTGTGGTTTTTTTTGTTTGTTTGTTTTGTTTTGCTGTTTGTGGGCCTCTCACCGTTGTGGCCTCTCCCGCCGCGGAGCACAGGCTCCGGACGCGCAGGCCCAGCGGCCATGGCTCACGGGCCCAGCTGCTCCGCGGCATGTGGGATCTTCCCGGACCGGGGCACGAACCCGTGTCCCCTGCATCGGCAGGCGGACTCTCAACCACTGCACCGCCAGGGAAGCCCTTGGGCCATTTGTAAGTTGCACACTGTCATAGTACCCTCTGCCTTGGCTGAGGAACTGGGCACCTGGGAGTCAAGGAGGTGGCACAGAGGAAAATGTAAGTGGGAAGAGGACCCTCTTCTCTCCACCCCACCCCCTTACCATGGAATAACACACAGTTGAGGAATGTATCAGGTTACTTTGGGGAAAAAGAATTCATGCTCCATATTACAAAAGTGGAAATTTAACACAAAGAATTGTTAGACAATGTGGAAAGGCTGAAAGAGCAGGGAAAGAATACTGAGGGGATCCAGAAGTTAGGACTGCCAGAAGCAGCTAGCACCCCAGGGCTCTGGAAACAAAACGGAAAAGAGGTTATAGAACAGAGGAGCTGGAAGTATGGCTCCTGAGGATTGAATGATCAGATGTCTAAGGGAGGGATCCCATGCAGCTGGTGTCAAGATCTCTGAGAGGGGTCACCTCACAGCTGGTGCTAAAGAAATCGCTAGGTGGCATTTCAGGGGGCTTCGAGGAGCTCTGGTGTTTTATGCTTTAGCTCAGAAAGAATTTAGTGAGAGGCAAAGTGATAGATAAGAAGTAATTTATTAGGCTAGGATGCTTGTGAGGCGGCTTACAAGCGGGTGGGTGAGAGGGTGCTGTGCCCCACAAACTTAGTGGGCTACAGTTTCATAATTAAAAGAAAAGTGGGGAGGGGGAAAAGACCACCTTTGGTTTTTTTTTTTTTTTTTTTTTTTTTTTGGTATGCGGGCCTCTCACTGTTGTGGCCTCTCCCGTTGCGGGGCACAGGCTCCGGACGCACAGGCTCAGCGGCCATGGCTCAGGGGCCCAGCCGCTCCGCGGCATGTGGGATTTTCCCGGACCGGGGCACGAACCCGTATCCCCTGCATCGGCAGGCGGATTCTCAACCACTGCGCCACCAGGGAAGTCCTGGTTTTTTTTTTTTTGAGTAGACACTAAACTTCCATTATTAGCTCCTCCTCATCAGGTGGGGGAGTTTTCTTGTCCCTACATGGTTAAGCCGGGACTGTCAGGGCACTCTGATAAAATTATTTCAGGTTTTAGTACAATGACAGTCCTTCACTTTGAAATGCCACCTTTCCATAAATTATTCCTTTTATGTGTACAGACATCATGTCCTAGGGATTATTAAATTACTGAGCTTACTGGGCAGGATGTGGATTTCATGCCACCATTGTTTTATTGTTTGGGGACATGTCTCATGCTTTTGTTGCATGGTTTTGTTGCTAAGCAAGCCTGCTTGGTTTTCCAGTTAAGCAAACCTGCTTTCTTGAGTGGTCATTAACTTACAGGGGTTTTTTTGTTTTGCTTTGTTTTTTACTTACAATCCCCTAGTGGGATTAACTATTTAATCACCTACTTTGGCCCTTTACTCTGTCCCTATTTACGAACATATTAGAGCAGGTAACTCACAGCAGTTACTCAGAGTCTTGAAGTCACCAGATTTAGCACACATACACAATTACCACCACCACCACCATCACCACCTTGAACAACAAAAAAAAAGGAAAAAAAAAAAAAGGCCACCAGGAAATTCAGTTAAATGTGAATGATTTCTAATTGCTTATGTGCATATACATTGAAATAAAAGAAAAATATCACATGGGACATATTTATACTAAAATATTCTTCATTCTCTATTTGAAATAAATTATAACTACATAAGTTACCTACCTGTTTCTTTAATTATATTTCCCTGGTGATTTGGGTCTCCCTAACGTTTCTTTGTGTTGCAGAATTTGCATGTATAAGTCCTTGAATTTACAATCTGTTTCATTTACATTGTAAAATAGTTTCTACAGTGGTCACATCCAGCTTATTTTGTTCTTTTGTCTACTGAACGTCCATTAATGAGAAAACACGCTCAACAATTGCATTGTGAGCTGGTGTGCTGACGTGTACTGGCTGTCACCGACTGGCTCAATTTCAGGAGTTTGGGTGCTATCTGTGATATGCTAACTTTCCGTAGTGTGGGTTATTGGAGTGAGGCTGTCATTGACTGGTTGATTTTCAGAACACAGGTTATTTCTAATTAGTGGTGGTTTCTTGTTCATGACTTGGGACTTTGACCAAAGAACAATCTTTTTCTTTCTTGATGATAAGAAGAATCAGTACTTTAATTTTCAAACCTCCTTTTTGGTCTATCCTAAGTCAAACCTGCAGGACAGACCATGTGGGATTGTTTATAACTATATTTGTGGAGGTATGATTTTCAGCTATGTTGCATTTAAGTGACTTAAGCTTCAATTACTATAGCAAAAAAATACTCTAACTGCTAATACTTGGTAATTTATTGGAAAAGAAAAGCTGTCTAGAGGCATTGAAGGCATTGGGGCAAAGTCAGTACAGAATACAGAGCACAATCATTAAACACAAGACAAGTCATATAGAGGATTCCTGGCAACCCTACTCGAAAGGGTACCACTTGATTGGTATTGGACCTTTGACAAGGACAACTTCACAGCTAGTGATTTGGATCCTGAAAGGGCATCCTGGGGCTGGGGATCAGAGTGCCTAAAGACCTCCGGAGAGAGACATGCAGGGGCTGGAAAACAGTAAGAGACTCCCCCGCCCCTCCTTCCTTCCAGTCTCCTGCCAGTGCTTCCCAATAGGCAGTGCCTAACAGGAATCCAGCTTGCAGAAGCATCAGGGAAGTGTCATTTTCAGTCTTACAGGTCCACCATCACTGAATAGAAAACATAAGGGCAGCCACAAGCTAAAAGACAAGAGGTAAATAATTAACACAAGGAAGAATTAGTCAAGAAAAAAAAGCATCCAAATCAGAAAAGAAGTAAAATTATCTCTGTTTGCTGATGACATGGTATTATATATAGAAAACACTATAGACTCCACCAAAAAACTGTTAGAACTAATAAGTTAGTTCAGTAAAGTTTCAGGATACAAAATCAATATACAAAAATCATTTGCATTTCTATACACTAACAACAAACTATCAGAAAGAGAAATTAAGAAAACAATCTCACTCACAATAGCATCAAAAAAGATGAGATACTTAAGAGTAAATTTAACCAAGGAAGTGAAAGATCTGTACACTGAAAACTATAAAACACTGATGAAAGAAATTGAAGAAGACACAAATAGATGGAAAAATAGTTCATGTTCATGGATGGAAAGAATTAATATTGTTAAAATATCCATACTACCCAAAGTGATCTACAGACTCAATGCAATCCCTATTAAAATTTCAATGGCATTTTTCACAAAAATAGAACAATCCTAAAATTTGTATGGAACCATAAAAGGCCCTGAATAGCCAAAGCAACCTTGAGAAAGAAGAACAAAACTGGAGGCATCACATTTCCTGATTTCAAATTGTATTACAAATTGTATTACAAATTGTATTACAAAGCTATATTAATCAAAACATTATAGTATTGGCATAAAAACAGAGACATAGAGAAATGGAACAGAATAGAGAGTGCAGAAATAAACTAATGCATTAGTTAATTAACTAATGGTCAGTTAATTTTAACAAATGCACTAAGAATATACAATAAGGGATAATAGTCTCTTCAAAAAAATGGTTTTGGGAAAAGTAGATATCCACATGCAAAAAAATGAAACTAGACCACTATCTTACACCATACACAAAAGTCAACCAAAAATGGATTAAAGACTTAAAGGTGAAACTGTAAAACTCCTGGAAGAAAACATAGGGGTAAGCTTTTTGACACTGGGCATGGCAATGATTTTTTGGATTTGTTATCAAATCAAAGGCAACAAAAGCAAAAATAAGCCTGTGGGACTACATCAAACTTAAAAGCTTCTGAACAGCAAAGGAAACCAACCAAAAAAAATGAAGAGGCAATGTATGGAATAGGAGAAAACATTTGCAAGCCATATATCCAATAAGGGGTTAATATCCAAAATATACAAGGAACTCATACACCTCAACAGCAAAAAACCAAATGATCCAATTAAAAAATGGACAAAGGACCTGAGCAGGCATTTTTCCAAAGAAGGCATACAAATGGCCAACAGGTACATGAAAATGTGCTCAACATCACTAACCATCAGGGTAATGCATATCAAAAGCACAACATAATATTACCTCACACTTGTTAGGGTGGCTATTATCAAAAAGACAAGCAATTACAAATGCTGTCAAGGATGTGGAGAATGGAAAATCCTTGTTCACAGTTGGTGGGAATGTAAAGTGGTGCAGCCACTATGGAAAACAGTACGGAGGTTCCTCAAGAAATTAATAATAGAACTATCCAGCTATCCCACTTTTGAGTAAAAATTCAAAGGAAATAAAATCATTATCTCAAAGAAATATCTGTACTTCTATAGTCATTGTAGCATTATTCATAATAGTCAAGGTATGGAAACAACCTAAGTGTCTATAGATAGATGAATGGATAAAAAAGTGCAGGGTATATAATGCCGTGGACTATTATTCAGCCTTAAAAAAAAGGAAATCTTACCATTTGCAACAACATTGATTAACCCTGAGGGCATTATGCTAAGTGAAATATGCCAGACAGAGAAAGACAAATACTGCACGGTATCACTTATATGAGAAATCTAAAAAAAGAAAAAAGGTTGAACTCATAGAAACAGAGAATAGAATGGCTGTTGCCAGGGGTTGAGGGGTGGGGGAGGTGAGAAGAGGTTGGTAAAAGGGTACAAACTTTCAGTTATAAAATGAATAAGGGGCTTCCCTGGTGGCGCGGTGGTTGAGAGTCCGCCTGCCGATGCAGGAGATACGGGTTCGTGCCCTGGTCCGGGAGGATCCCACATGCCGCGGAGCAACTAAGCCCGTGAGCCATGGCCGCTGGGCCTGCGCGTCCGGAGCCTGTGCTCCGCAACGGGAGAGGCCACAACAGTGAGAGGCCCGCATACCACAAAAAAAAAAAAAGAATAAGGTCTGAGAATCTAACGTATAACATATTCACTATTGTTGATAACACTGTATTGTATAATTTGCTAAGAGAGTAGAATTTAAGTGTTCTTACCAAAAAAAATTTTTTTAAGGTGAATTTGTAAGATGTGTTAATTAACTTGATTGTGGGACTCCTTTTGCCATATATATCAAATCAGCATGCTGTACACTTAACTACAATTTTGTCAATTATACCTCGACAAAGCTGAAAAAAATAAAATGGGAAAGATAAAAAATAAACACAAATATAATAAAAAAGAAATGCATAAATATTTTTAAAGGATTCTCCTTATATTATTGTACAACTTGTATTTTTGGAACAGATTGTAAACTTTTTTCCTTCTTAGGAAATATTCATCTACATTATCATTATTAATGACTAAATGTATGTTCCTTAATAAGAATGCATCATATTTTACTTAATCTCCTATTATGAGACATATAGACAATTTCCAATTTTGTTATAATAAAAGCATTGTGATAAATATCCTTGTACATTCATTTTTGTGAACTGTTACAGTTACGTTCATAGCATAAATCTTAGGTTTGGAATTGCTGGGTCAAATTTACAAACTTTTAAATAGTTTGTCACCTATTTCTAAAGGACCCTCAAAATAGGCTACAGACAAAGCACTGAGTTCAAGGTATAGAAGTAGTACAGACCCACATTCTCTGACCCAAATATAGTAAAATCAGAAACAAATAATAAATGTATATTCTCAAAGCCCCACCAGTTTAGCCTCAAAAAGCAAATAAATGAAAATATCCTCTAAAAACCTCTTTGGTCAAAGAAGAAATTAAAGCAGATATTACAGAATTATTTGACAGTAATGACAACCAGAACGGCATATAATAAAATTTTTTATTTTTCTGCCAAAACTTTACCTAGAAGCAAATTAAAAACCTTAAATATTTTCTGTATTAGACAAGGAAGAAAAATAGATATACAAAGCATTCCACTCAAGTTGTAAAAGAATAAATACACCTAGGGGAAGCCGTATATATATATATATATATATATATATATATATATATATAAATTAAGGAAAAGTGTAATGGAAAGAATTGGGAATAGAATATAGTGGAATTGACATGTAAGTTCCATATCTTGCTCTATGTGTGTGTAAGTGTTGGTGCATTTCTGTGTGTGTGTGTATTCACATGGGCTCAAAGGAGCAGGGAGCACCATGGAATCTTCCCACATTTTGCTGACAGTTCAAGAGACAAGAGAAACCTGACCTCACTTGCAGTGAGATTAACTGGGATAATGTCAGTGTCAGCAGAGCGTCATGAAGGCACAAATGTGGAAGTGACTAATTTAGCAGTGGGCGGGTCAGTGAAGGAAAGCGTCCTAAAAAATGTGACAGCTGAGTTGAACATCATGGGATGGTTCGGATTTTGCCAAGTAAAATGCTTGTAGAGAGAAAATGAAGCCTAGATGTGTGACTGTTTTCAAGGAGCTAGAATATTTTTCCATGCCTAATCAGTCCGAGACATTCATGGGATTATTAACGATGCAGCCTTATCATTTTTAATTATATGCTTTCTTTTAAAATTGTGATTCTTTGGATTGAGGTCATCTATTTTTAGAGCCTGGTTTATATTATTAGTAATTACGGCAGAAAATGAACTTCATAGAAGTTAAATGTCTTTTTGTTTCTTATCTGTACTTAGCTGATGAAGTTAGCAGGCAAAGATATATTGAAAACCTACTTTATCCTATGAAAAGGACATGTTTCAAGGATCTAAATGTGGTCAAGGAATGCAGTCTGTTAAACCATATGGAAAGCTTTTCATTAATTTTAAATTTTTTAGGAATGTATCTGTTGGGTATACCATGACTAAGTTACAGTATTTTATATACTAAGTATGTCATGGGAAAAATGAGGTATGTAGAACTTCTTTTTCCAGAAAGATATACTTTTTACTGTCCTTGTTGTTATGAGTGTTTTCAAAGCTCAAGCTTATAAATTCAGTTGAGTCCTTTTTTGGGGAAAAGAAACAATGTTATCGTGTGTGTGTGTGTGTGTGTGTGTAAAATCAAGGAGAAAGGTGTAAAAAGATATATTTTTTAAAGTGGCTTCTCTGGGATGGAGACAGGGATGTTGTGGAAAAGGTGAGTGAGGAAAATAAGAGGGCATGAAGGGAGACGATTATTTTATTTCTTTTTATACATTTGTATTGTTTTGTTGTTACAGTGATAACTGGTGTGATGGTTAATTTTATCTAGCTACTCCACTGGACAATGGCATGCCCAGACATTTGGTCCAACATTATTCTGGATGTGTCTGTGAGGGTGTTTCTGGGTGAGATTAACAACTGAATCAGTAGACTGAGGCATCTATGAAATCCCCACGGCTAATGTCACGCTTAACAGGGAAAGACTGAAAGCTTTTACCTGTAGGATCAGGAATAAGACAAAGATGTCTGCTCTCGTCACTTCTATTTAATATTATACTGGGGATTCCAGTCAGGGTAATTAAACAAGAAAGGAATAAAAGGCATCTAGATTGGAAAGGAAGAAGTAAAACTGTATTTGCATTTGACATGATCTTGTTTGTAGAAAATCCTAAGGAATCCACACACACGCACAAATACTATAGCTAACGAACAAGTTCAACACAGTGGCAAGATATAGGATCAATATGCAAAACTTAATTGTATTCCTATATATTAGCAATGGGCAATCCAAAATGAAAAATAAGAAAACAAATCCATTTTTAATAGCATCAAAAACAATAAAATACTTAGGAATAAGTTTAACAAAAGTGCAAGACTTATACGCCAAAAACTCTAAAACATTATCAAAAGATATTAGAGAAGACCTTAATAAATGGAAACTTATTGTTAAGACGACAGTTCTTCTCAAATTGATCTATAGAGTCAGTTCAATCTCTATCAAAATCCTAGATGGTTTCTTTGGAGAAATTGAGAAGCTGATCCTAAAATTCATATGAAAATGCAAGAGATTCAGAATACCAACACAATCTTGAAAAAGAAGAATTAAAGTTGGAGGACTCACATACCCTGATTTCAAAACGATTACTAGAAAGCTACAGCAATCATGGAAGTGTAGTACTTGCATAAAGAGAATTATATAGATCAACAGAGTAAAATTGTGGGTCTAGAAACAAACCTGTACATTTAAGTCAATTTTCAACTAGGATATTAAGACAATTCAGTGAAGAGAGAATAATATTTTCAACAAATAGGGCTGGAACAACTGGCTAGTCACATACAAAAGAATAAGTTTGGATCCTTATACAAAAATTAATTCCAAATAGGTCAATGACCTAAATTAGAGCTAAAACCATAAAACTCTTAGAAGATAGAATATAGGTAAATCTTCATGACCTTGGCAATGTATTCTTAGATATGACACCAAAACTATGAACGACAAAAGAAGAAATACATAAATTGGACTTCATCAAAATTAAAAACTTTTGTGTTTTAATGGACCCTATCAAGAAAGTGAAAAGAAAACCCATATAATGGGAGAAAATATTTGCAAAATATATATCTGATAAGGGATTTGTATACTACATATACTTGTATACTATTTATATATAATATAGATAAAGAACACCTAAACTCAACAATAAAAAGACAAATAACCCAGTTAAAAACTGATAAAGTATTTGAACAGGCATTTCTCCAAAGAAGATATGTAAATGGCCAAGAAGCATATGGAAAGATACTCAACATCATTAGTCCTTAGGAATATGCAAATCAAAACCACAATAATCTAGAAAAATGGCGCATATGAACCGGTTTGCAAGGCAGAAATAGAGACACAGATGTAGAGAACAAACGTATGGACACCAAGGGGGGAAAGTGGGGGGTGGGGTGGGATAAACTGGGAGATCGGGATTGACGTGTATACACTAATATGTATAAAATAGATAACTAATAAGAACCTGCTGTATAAAAACTAAATAAAATAAAATTAATAAAAAACACAATAAGATAGCACTTCACATCCATGAGGATGGCTATAATAAAAAAGACAGAAAATAACAAATGTTGATGAGGGTGTGGAGAAATTGGAAACCCCTCATATTGCTGGTGGGAAGATAAAATTTTTCAGTCACCTTTTTTTGATAAAAAATTCTTTAATCCAAACAAGTTTACATGTTGACACATGACGTGACTAGAATAAATCTATCCAAATTAAAATTGTGTTAAGGACCAAATAGATAATGACTGGTTTATATAATACAGAGTTCGCTCAAAATAGTGGGTCCTAATTCGAGTGTAAGACCTCTCAGTTTGGCAGTTCCTCAAAATGTGAAATACAAAGTTATCATATGGTCTAGCAAACTCACTCCTAAGTATATACTCAAAAGAATTTAAAATATTTGTTCACACAAAAACCTATACATGAATATTCATAGCATCATTATTCATAATGGCCCCAAAGTGGAAACAACCCCTATGTCCATCAACTGATGAACAGATAAATGAAATGTGGTACATCCATACAATGGAATATTATTTGGCAAAAAAGGAGAAATGAAACAACCCGAAGGACAGTGGTACAATGTGGATGAACCTTGAAAATACACTAAACGAAAGACGCCAATCACAAAAGAACACATATTGTATGATTACATTCACATGAAATGTCCAGTATAGGCAAACCCAAAGAGGCAGAAGGTGGATTAGTGGTTGCCAGAGGATGTGCTGAGGAGGGAGTGGGGAGTGATTGGTAACAGGTACAGGGTTTCTTTGGGGGTGATAAAAACATCTGAACTTAGGCAGTGGATATGATTACATAATTCTGTGACTATACTAAAAACCACTGAACTGTACAATTTAAAAACAAAGTTGATCATTTTTTCATATACTACGTGTTCTCAGGAAAACAGTTGGATAATGCTGCAGAAATGAATATACTCACTTAGTATAATGAACACTGCCCACCTCTACATAATTACACCATATCTATTTCATAGTCCATACTGACCATTTGGAGAACCCATCAGATGTGCACATGTGAGTCTCTGTGCTTGTTACTGTCAGAGCCCAATCAGCCTGAGACCACGAGGGACAAACCTGCAGTTTGACAAAGTCAGGTTTACTGGCTCATTGCAATAAGAAAAACCACACAGTAGAGTTACTATGGAGCATCTCAAAAACAAAGGGAAAAGTAGAGTTATAGAATTTGGGGGAAGGATGGAATCTGGGTAAAATTCAGATGAAGTAGGTGTTTTAATGCATTTAAAGCAGTGCAGGGTGAGTGCAAAAGGGTCACTGCATGTCTAGACTGTGAAATGGATCCAGGGTCATACTTCCTTGGAAATCACTAAGTTAAGATAAATGTGGACTCTCGTGTCCAGACACCTTTATCTGAATGTCTGCACCTGGGTTGTAAATCAAGGTCGCTTCTTTGTGTCAGTGTCTTGGTTATTCCAGGCAAGACTGGAGGGGGTTTCATTCTTACTGGAATAACTTCAAACAGCAAAGTTTCTGATAGTCTGATTTCAGAGGACAGGTTTTCTGGTGAGTAGGACAGCAGCAGTCATCCTAAGAAGGGGTCCTATGGCACTTTTCAGCGTTTCCTTGGGAGAAATACTGTTTACTGTGAACTTTGCAGCCGTCTTTATCTGTGTCTGTTATTCCAGCCTGATGAATGGCAGGGATGGTTTTTCCGTCTTCAGTATTTGAGGGGGTTACAAAGATTAATGTGATGTTGTTTGTGCTCTTAAGACCCTAGAGGGAAGAAAGGCAATACTTTGATTGAGGGACCCAGGCAGGTTGCCCTTGTGTTTTGGTGGTTTTCAAGGTGCTGGTCAGCAGGTCTGAGCTCAAAGGAAGGACAGTCTGGACTCCAGAGGCGTATCCTTTCTAACAAAGCGATTTCCTCAACCTCAGGAAGACCTCCTGTAACGTGGACTCCCCCACGGCCCCCCTTCCCTTTCCCCCTTAGACAAAGGGCAACACTCGGCGGCCAAGACCTTACTGCAGTGCCCAGGCCAGCCCTGTCCGGCCCCGACACACCCTGTGTGCTGAGCTGAGAGCGCATAGGAGGTTCTGCCTCCCCTGCCCCTGGGTGTCCCATGAACTCTATTTGTACTGCGTGCGACCTAAGTAAGTGGGGTGCGTACCCTTGTATTCCCGCCTGAGGGTTCCGACCACAGAGGCACACGTCCACTTTGTCTCTAGTTTTTGCAAGTGGTCATTTGAAGCCGGGCCACCTTAGGGATGGCAAACATTTCTTCTCAGGGGTCGTGTCAGGTCTCAGGAAGGGCTGGAGAGTGGGTGAGGATCTCAGAGCTCGGGAAGCCAGCTGCCCGGGGTGGGTGGGCCCTGAGATCGGGGCGCACGGGGGAGCGGAGGGGTAGCAGCCGCAAAGCGAGTGCGCCATTTTAAAAAGAGGTAGATTCACTACAAAAAGAAAAACCTGGTAGCGAGGCTGCCAAAGGGGGGCGGCTGGCAGAAGCAGAGGATGGAAAGGCTGCGGCGGGTGGAGAAGACAGGCTGCAGCCGCTGCTTGACTCGCAGCCAAGCAGGTGGGCAGACAGGAAAACCTGGCGTGGATTTCGCTACTCCTGGAGGCAAAAGCCCTGAGAGGCTTAGGGTCAAAAGGGAAAACCAGGAATGGCTCCAGGAAAATTACAAACACTGGACCAGCAGGAACCAGGACTAGGTCTGGGATTTAGTCCCTAACCCCTCCCTCTCCCGAAAGAGGATGCCCAAAGTTTCCTGAATCTGCTGGAGACCAGAGCTTACTTGGCTGGTTAGTAGTAGTCAGTTATTTTGTTCGTAGAGACAAAATTATGCACGATCTTGGGTCTTTGAAGGTACTGATTAGAGACGTCCAGAGCGACCCCTGTTGGTGACTTCTAGAAACAGTGGGCCAGGGGCACTGCCAAGAATGACCCGTACTCCTAAAACTTGACTAGATAGAATCAGTTTTGTTTCTCTTAGCAAGAAAAGGAAAAACAAAACAAACAAACAAATAAAACCCCGAGATTTGTAGGAATTTGTTAAGGAGGTTCTGCAGCTCTTGGCGGGTCCGTGTTCTCTTAGTAGCAGTATAACTTCCTCCTTCCCCAGGGGACATCTGGCTTCTCATCTTGTATTACACCTGTCCTCACCTCAGGGCAGAGTTTGGTCTTGTTCTTGGTAGTCGGGGGATCCCCTTGTCTTCCTCTTCTCTCCTAGCAGACTGAATGTCCACTTTTGTCTCCTTATTTTCAAAGGTATGGGGCTAATCCTAGCCAAGGCTTTTTTTGATGTGGACCATTTTTTTGATGTGGACCATTTTTTTTTTTTTTTTTTTTTTTTTTTTTTTTGCGGTCCACGGGCCTCTCACTGTTGTGGCCTCTCCCGTTGCGGAGCACAGGCTCCGGACGCGCAGGCCCAGCAGCCATGGCTCACGGGCCCAGCCGCTCCGCGGCACGCGAGATCTTCCCAGACCGGGGCACGAACCCGTGTCTCCTGCATCGGCAGGCGGGACTCCCAACCACTGCGCCACCAGGGACGCCCCTGGACCATTTTTTTAAAGTCTTTATTGAATTTGTTACAATATTGCTTTTTCTGTTTTATAGTTTGGTTTTCTGGCCACGGGGCATGTGGGATCTTAGCTCCCTGACCAGGGATGGGACACGTAACCCCTGCATTGGAAGGCAAAGTCTTAACCACTGGACCGCCAGGCAAGTCCCTAGGCTTTTTTTAAATGGGCTTCAGGGAATCAAATAAGGTCCAGTTATCATCCTCAAGGGTCAACCAGTAGTATTTATTCAATATTTATTGTGTATGTGAATGTTTCTCTGTGAAGAGGGTCAATAACTTTCAAAGATGACCCCAAAATGGTCAAAAGGCTTAGACTCAGTATCTGAGGGATATTCCTCAGAAAAGGTTGGCTTTGCTGTTTTTTTAAGTCCCTACTGGGGTCAGGATCAGTTGAGCTTTCTCTGGTGTCCTACACTCAGATGTATTCACTCTCTCCGTCTGTGTCTATTTCTTGCCCTTACCTCCAACTTACCTGTTGATTTATTAATACTGTATTATTAATAGTCGTATTTATTAGTATTGCATTAGTATTCGTATTAGGTCTCACATGCTGTAGTGGTTTTTCTGGGTTTTTTTTTTTAACATTTTACATTCATCTTAGAAGGAAAACCTGAAAATTGTTCTTGGTAATTTGACTAGACAGGAAAAGATGGAGCAGGTACTTTTTAATCTAGATTAAAAATTCAGTGCTGAAGCGCAGAAGTTCAGAAGTGACTTTTTGTCACCTCGGGAGAAGCAATGGAAATGGTAGATCCATGTGGATCCATGCGGATCCATGCAGATGCAGGGAAGATCATCAAAGTTGGAGCAGGAGGCCTGGAACAGCCACCACAATGGCAACATGGAGAAAATAGCCATGGTGATGTGCACTGCTAGCATAGATCCAGCAGTCATCATGTGCCAGGGTCCACTCTAAGAAACAGTAGGGGGTGGGCTCAGAGTTGTAACTGAGTTCCGTCTTGATTCATATTATATTCTCTTTTACTTAAGGTTTTAGCAGGTAGAAGTCTTCAACAGTAAAAATAAAATTTAACACCAAATCAAGAGATCTATATGGTATGGGTTTTGTCTGTGTTTCTTCCCTAGGACAGGCCTGAGCTACAGTCAAAGACCAGGCTTTCCTGAAGAGGCTATTTCTGAAAAATGTTGATCAGGTAGCTTTGGCACAGATTCTTAGACATAACTGCCATTCTTTTTTATGTCTTCTAAATCATTTATTCCTATGTTCACATATTTCTAGATTGTTCAATGCAAAAAGAGGGAAAAAAGGAGCTGATAAGCACCAATTCCTGGGGAAGTCTGAAAACCTATAAACATTGAAATACCCGTGGACCATGTCCCTTCACTTCTTGCCTTTAATAGTGACACTGCTTTGGGAATTGTATCAACTGGGCAAAATTCAAGGATCACAATTTATCCTCTGAAAATATATGTGGTGAAAAGAGGCAATTGTTTATAAACTGTAGAAGTTGCCAGTTTTCAAGTTATGTCTAAAGTGAGCCCTTCTTTCTTCAGGTTCCAAGAAATACTATCCACCCTTTTCTGCTGCCCTTCTTTTTCTTCTCCTCCGAATCAGAGGAAATGATGACCTCTATCTTTACCTTATGTGGTAACTGTGTACAACTCTGATAATAACAATAATGGCGATGGTAATAGAGTTGTATCAAATGAAGGTAGTAATGTAAATGTGCCCCATACACTACCAATGGTTTTTAAAACTCATAAACACTCCGAAAACATTTCTTTTCTTTTTTTTTTTTTTTTTTTTTGCGATACGCGGGCCTCTCACTGTTGTGGCCTCTCCCGTTGCAGAGCACAGGCTCCAGACGCGCAGGCTCAGCAGCCATGGCTCACGGGCCCAGCCGCTCCGTGGCATGTGGGATCTTCCCGGACCGGGGCACGAACCCGTGTCCCCTGCATCGGCAGGCGGACTCTCAACCACTGCGCCACCAGGGAAGCCCCGAAAACATTTCTTGAATTGTAATCTGTTGCAAGTCATTCAGCAAATATTTACTGAGTGCTAGTGTACATGATTTTAGGCTATACCTGACAAAGTGATAAACAGATGTGGTCCCTGCCCTTCTGTGCTTTTGTTTTCTGCTTTGTGGTTCTTGTTCTTCTTCCATAAGGAGGGGCATTATGTTTCACATGCATAATGGTATAGATCAGGGGTCCGCAAGCCCTGGACCACTAAAGGTTCCGTGGCCTATTAGGAACTGGGCCATGCAGTAGGAGGTGAGTGGTGGACGAGTGAGCGAAGCTTCACCTGTATTTACAGCCACTCCCCATCCCTCACATTACTGCCTGAGTTCTGCCTCCTGTCAGATCAGGGCGGCATTAGATTCTCATAGGAGCTCGAACCCTACTGTGAGCTGCACACGCAAGGGATGTAGGTTGCGTTCTCCTTGTGAGAATCTAATGCCTGATGATCTGGGGTAGAGCTGAGGCGGTGATGATGGCGCTGGGAATTGGCTGCAAATACAGATGATCATTAGCAGAGAGGCTTGACTGCACAGAGACCATAATAAATCAATTGCTTGCAGACTCATATTAAAGCCCTATCAAGTGAGCGGCAAGTGAAAACGACCTCAGGGCTCCAACTGATTCTGCGTATGGTGAGTTGTATAATTATTTCATTATATATTACAGTATAATAATAGCAGAAATAAAGTACACAATAAATGTAATGTGCTTGAATCATCCTGAAACCACTCCCCCCTCACCAGTCCGTGGAAAAATTGTCTTCCACGAAACTGGTCCCTGGTGCCAAAAAGGTTGGGTACCGCTGGTAGAGGTGATAATAACACCCGATTCCATATCAGAAGACCCAGATGCTAGTTTTTGCTTTGATAGGAAAAAGCAGTGTGATCTTGGACAAGTCATTTAATGTCTTAGTATCACCTGAACCAATAAGATGGTTAAACTAGATTTTTACATTTTTAAGAGCTCTAGCAACTGTAACAGATCCTTATTTAGCTTAGAGTTTGTAACATGCAGTGTTGGGAGGACAATTAGTTGACTGGTTATGAAAGGGTAGCTTTTATGTTTTGCATCTAAGTCCAAGTTGCCAGATTTGGTCTACAAAGTCTTTTTCATCTTCTTTAATGGTAGTCAGATCATCAGAAACCTGGCTTTTGATACTAAACTCATATGAAACTGATAATGATAAGAAACCCAATTTAGCAGTTTATCTTTTTTCTAGGAGGGGAAACCAACAACAACCACCACAAAACATTCACATGGTTTCTTGCTCAGGCAGGAATCTGAGCTTCAAAAGTAGGCCGATTCCAGCTACCAGCTGTCATCATACGACAAGCTCTTGTGAGCTGGTCCACCTTATAAGAGATGAGTTATCTTTTGTTTTCACTAACCTATATCTGTAGAGTCTGTTAGTGCTTGCCCATCTTTACCCTTTCTCTGGTTTCCATGGCCTCATGTGATGTGTTAGCCAGACAGGTCAAGGTTCAAATGTACTTTTTGCTGTGAAAGTTAATTGTTAATTGAAAATTGATTGATTTTTCTAAGAATGAGCCTCTAAACATGGCCAAAGCTCAGTGATACTGACCAACCCACCACCTCCTTGCCAAACCAACGTAAACATCAAGCAGATAAAGAGAGGTAAGTATGGAGCATTCATCAGAGAGAAAGGGCCGATGCAGATTTTGTAAGCAGTATACTAAGTCTCTTACATACGAATTTTCAAGTTGTGAACTTTCAAAGATGCAAATGTGCATCTGGTTCCAGCAAGGAGCCACAACTTGTGCCATCAACGTCAGGCATGAGTGGAATTGCAGCTTGCCCTCTGCCTCCTATTGCTGACAAGCCTTCAGCTCTACCATCTCCCGCCTCCTCTCCGTCCTCCTGTCAGCAACTCTTCTTGCCTGTTCACTCGATGCCAGCCCCTGTGTGCCAGCTGTTGTACTGGACTACTGTACTTTTCAAGGTACTGTACTGTAAAGATTTAAAATGTTTTCTTTATTGTTTGCTCATTCTTTATGTATTATTTGTGTGAAAAGTATTATCAGCCTATTACAGTACAGTACTATACAGCTGATTGTATTAGTTGGGTACCTAGGCTAACTTGGCTGGAGATACGAACCCATTGGACTTATGAACGTGCTCTCAGAACAGAACTCGTTCATATGTGGGAGACTTACTGTAATTATTAGTCACAGTGACTTGGAAAATTCTTGACAAAACTTTTTAGCCTTTTCAGATTTAGTTAAGGTTTAATTTCATGAAGATTGTAGGAGAAAGGTTTTTCCAGACCCAGATCAATAAGTACTCAACATTACGCACAGAATCCATGAACTTTGAACAGCTTGGTAATCCCACAGTCCAGAAGAGCCGTTCTCAAACTTTTATGTACGTGTGTATCACCAATGTAGCTTAAGACACATATTCTAATTCTTTGGTCTGGGGTGAGGACTGAGATTCCTCATTTCCAACAAGCTCCAAGGTGATGCCCATGTTGTTTGACTCTGAACCATATTTGAGTCGCATCACCCTGTCTCTGAACCACATTTGAGTGGAATCACCCCAGCCTGTGGAAGGGAAATGAGCATAATTCTTACGTGTGAGCTTCTGACCAGGACTGTCTCTGGCCAGGCATAGAATTTTATGGGGCTAAACATGACCCTTGGCCTGTACAGTGAGTGCACTACCATTCAAGTGCCGGGGTGTGTGTGTGTATTTTCTCTTAGAGACAAAGATGAAAGACCAATGGACACGTGGGCAGCAAGGGGAAGGATGTTAGAATAAAGTATTTCTGGGAAAAGGTGGAGCTCAATAATATGTTAAGGTATTAATTTTGTTGCCATTTCTAATGTGTGGATAATCTGTTCTTAATTTAGCCTAAGAAGTCAATGATTTCTTTCTGATATACGGTAATGAAAAAGTAGCTATGTCAACCACATTGAAATGAACTACTTTTACATGAATTAATGGTAGTAAAAATTGGGGATGATGAATAAATATGGCACAATGAGAAAAGACAGAATGTTTATTTTCAGGATCGGATTCATTTGTTCAACAATGTATTGAGCCCATGTGATGGGCCAGGCCCTGTGCTGGGTTCTGGAATCCCTCCATCAAAGCCTCCCGTTCATTTGGGGGGATATTGACCCCAAACAATTCTTCTTAAAATAGGTTAAAACTGTGATCCCTGGAGGAGAAATGGAGCATACTTTGAGAGCACTTAAACTGGGCAATTGACTTGATCAAGGTGTGAAAGAAGGCCTCTCTAAGAACGTGGTATTTGAGGAGAGATCTGAAGTATGTGCTGGAATTAACTAGATTCAGGGGTTGGAACGCACCAAAGGTGGGAAGGAGTTTGGCCACGTGTGAGGTCATCCAGGTGTGAGGTCATCCAGGTGTGCAATACATAATCTTCCCCGATCTGGGGCCTGATGCAGTGGGGTTTGGCACAATTAATGCCTATGCTGAAGACTCCCAGGGCTTTTATATATACGCCCAGCCTGGTCTTACCCACTCCCACATGACCCTGTGGCTGCCACATCCTGGGGGCTGTTTAGCCCACCCCTTTACTCCCTACTCCCAAGCCTGATCATTAGGCTGTAGCCTTCAAGGCACCAGCTTTTAAAATTGCTTTTTCTTGGGCTTCCCTGGTGGCGCAGTGGTTGAGAATCCGCCTGCCGATGCAGGAGACACGGGTTCGTGCCCTGGTCCGGGAAGATCCCACATGCCGCGGAGCGACTGGGCCCGTGAGCCATGGCCGCTGAGCCTGTGCGTCCGGAGCCTGTGCTCCGCAACGGGAGAGGCCACAACAGTGAGAGGCCCGCATACCACAAAAAAAAAAAAAAAAAAAATTGCTTTTTCTTGTAAAGAATATACTATATAGATTGCTTTGTGATGATACAGTGATACTTTCTGAATACTCTCATTTTATGTTTAAAAAAATTCCCCATTTCATTTTTCAGACTCACAACCAGGTTGTGAGTCTCACCACCCCTTTACAATTCCCCACTGTCAGTGTCCATTCTACAGTCTTGTGGGGAAAACGGGCAAAAATCATTGTGGCTACTTCCTACTGAACAGGGGTGATGAAGGGGTGATCGTGGAATGGAATTGATCAGCCTTGGGCCGGGAATATTCTTTAAAATTTTTAGTAAGTAATACAATTCTCTTTCTTTAAAAATGTTTGGCCGTGTTGGGTCTTCGTTGCTGCACGCGGGCTCTCTCTAGTTGCGGTGAGCGGGGGCTACTCTTTGTTGCTGTGCGCGGGCTTCTCATTGCAGTGGCTTCTCTTGTTGCAGAGCACGGGCTCTAGGTGCGAGGACTTCAGTAGTTGCAGCACGCGGGCTCAGTAGTTGTGGCACACGGGCCCTAGAGCACGTGGGTTTCAGTAGTTGTGGTGCATGGGCTTCAGTAGTTGTGGCACGCAGGCTTAGTAGTTGTGGCTCGTGGGCTTAGTTGCTCTGTGGCATGTGGGATCTTCCTGGACCAGGGATCGAACCCGTGTCCCCTGCATTGGCAGGCAGATTTTT